>NC_077228.1:16418784-16741284 GCF_027887165.1 Monodelphis domestica | reverse complement strand
GATCGGTTTTGTATCTCCTATACAAATAGCCTCAGCAACCTCAATGAATATTAATTCATTCAATAAGTATTTATTAGGGACTGACTATGTGCCAAGTACAGAGGATTCCAAAAGAGAAACAATCATTGATAATACGGAAGTTATATTAATTGAATAATTATTGTACTTAACAATGTTGGACATAATGTCAAGGGAACAAACACTTTCTAAGCACTTACCATGTTCTGGGGACTGTGCTAACTGCTGAGGAAATGAAGACAAATGTGATAGTCCCTGTCCTCTAGCTCACCATCTAATGGGATTTTTCTCCTAATCCTGCTCACCTCAGAATCATCCTTGGGTCCGACTTCTTATTTTAATAGATCTGATCCAATGGATTCTTCCCAAGTTCCTTCAGCTATCCTGGATTTGAAGTCAGAACAGCTGGATTCTAATTAAATTCTATCACTTACTACCTGTGTGCCCTTGAGTAAGCCATTGAATCTCTTTAGGCCTCAGTTTCCTCATCTGTAAAATGAGGGGATCAGCCAAGAGGGCTTCTATGCCCCCTTCCAGGTCTTAATCAAAATCTAAATATATCTCTTTAAGGGTTAACACTGCTTAAAAGGGAGATGGAAGTTCTTTTTCACAGCCTGGCCTGGACCATGCTTGGTGCCCCACCATTGTTCCAGAGTGGGAGGGAGACTTGAAGTGACACAATGAGGAGGCCCTTGCTCCATGCCCCTTCCCCCCACACACTCCTCTTCCCCTCCAACACCAGTGCAGACCTGTACCCTCAATCCCAACACAGCTAACAGAATTCAGTCTGTTATGATTGAGTTAAGGAATTATTGGAAGGCACATTTTATAACTCTTGTAGTAATTAATGTGACAAGAAATAATAATTGACTTAGTAATGTAATCAGATCAAAATGTATTTGATTTGATCTGTCAAGTTGTTATTCATATCTCCAGTCTGGATCACTGGAGCTTTCAGCACCTAATTATTTCTGAAAGCAAGGAAAGCAGGGGCGGGCAAAGCCAGGCACAGTTGGACGTCTTGGGGAACTGTGACCCTCCATCCCTTTGGCAAGGCAGAGGAGCCAAGAGGGTATGGCCATTAATTATCCAAATAGGAAAAGGCAGATGTCATTTATGCTTCTGCTACCCCACCAATGCCATCCATTTTCTGCAGTGGTATACAGCAAGTGGTGGGGTCAGAGGCCTGACTCTCAGACTGTATTTACATGCAAATGTCCTCTTAAAAAGAAAAGTCCTTGGTGTTGGTGCCTCTCCCCATAATGCCCAGGGGGAATTGGAGAAAATAATGGAGAACACCAGCCTCTTAGGTAGATTTCAGCTCTAGGAAAGAAGAACTTTGATTCTAGATATGGGGGGAGAGGTGAGTCACCCAGGGAAATAGGGCCATTCAGTGGCTTTCCATTAGGCATAGAATTGTCCTCCCTTCCATTTTAGCTTCTATGTGTTCGTTTTCAGAGTCACTCAAATTCTGCTTTCTGCAGGAGACCTTTCCGGGTTCAGGTCTTCCCCACCACCTGCCCCGTACATACACAGAGGTTATATACTCACAGACACTCTCACAATTAGGGCTTTCCCCTTGGAAATGGCCTCCTACCATGTCACCATGTGAAGATGGGAAAGGAAGTCTACCAAAGCAATGGATCACCTCCTTTTAGTTAAAGAAATGACCTTAATCAGATGAGAACGTATCTATCCAATTAATCCATGGACCAATGGAATGTATTGAACTAAGACTGAAAAATCCAAAATCAATTTGGAAGAAGTGAAAGCCATTGGAAGAAATAAAGGGACATTATGCAGAAAATGCTCTGAAATTGGTTGAGAAGGTGAGTTGTGCTCTGTCAGGTCATTATACACAGTGAATATAAGCATGGAGGACGCTCTGCTTGGGTGACTTGTCAGTGCTTCTGGATTCAGTGGTGTTTGGGATCGAGAATCTGGGGAACTAGAACCTTAGTAAAAACCACAATATTATTTTACACCATTTAACATTTACTACGCCAAGCCCATTCTGCCGTGTTCCACATATGTGCTAAGTTTTCATAACAAAAATACAAATCAGGTTGGCCTGCAGTTTAGACAGAAACTGTAAAAATCTCCTGGAGGGCTATTGACTCGATTAAACAAACAAATGAAAAATCCTTTCCTTGTTAATTAACATTGATTAGAAGGAGGGGAACACTGTGGGAAGAACAGAACTCCATGGCATGAGTAAATTAGTTACCCAGGGAATCATCTCCTGATTGACAAGTGAGAGTCATGGGGTTTGGCACACAATTTCATGTGTCATTATATAGCAGAGGTTTCTCACTCTTTCCATTTGGGAATGGAAGAAAGGCCAAACCCAAGAACTCAAGGGTCTCTTAAAGAGGCCAAACTATGGGGAGTATGTAATGTGAGGTGGAGATGAGTTCCCCTTGCAAGTAGGAGATAAAGTATGGAATAAGAAGCCAATTTGACATTTTATACTTAAAAGAGGAAATTCTGAGACCTCAGGAAACAGGCAAAAGGAGCAAATCTCTAGGAAGCTGGACCCAAGCCAGGGTTTTATAAATCAAAATTAAAAGCTTTCTAAGGCACAGCTAAAGTAGTTTAATATGGATAAATAGTATATCACCCCCAAAATAAAATCACCAAATTCCAGCAGGTCTGATTTTTAGCTTGATATTTAAGTAATAGTTTAGGTACATAGTAAGCACCTAATAAAGGCCCATTGGTTTGATCTAACTATATTTAGGGCTTATAAAATTAACCATTTTAAGAATAATTTAAGCAGATATGATAGAATTTAGGATTAGACATGACACCAATCTGTACCAATGCATTATATTTAATCAAATTTTGCTCCATTTTATATCTCATCTTTATATGCTTCACAGAGTATAGTTGGATCATTATTTACTTATTTGGTTGGTTTTATCAGGGCCCATAATTTCTTTGGTCTGGAGAACTCTTACTGAGGATACACCCTTGACTAATACAGATCTACAAATATATACCTAGGGTCACTGAAAAGGTGAAAGATTTAGTTAGGATCACACAGCTGATCCAAGTCTTTTTTAATCCATTAGCCTATCAGCCTCCTTTCAATCCATACCACCTAGCTGCCTGTATATAGGCTACCCACACATTAGTTGTGAAGAAAATACTTTGTGAGCTGAATTACCAATTATAAATTGGTGTGTTCAAGAAAAGCAGGCTGGCAGTCACTCACACAAAATATCTGAGACTAATAATAGCAATTCTCTTTATCAGAACTCATGAATTCCAAGATAGGAGAGACTTTGGAGGTCATTTTAGTATAATTAATTCAGAGATAAAGGGGAAGCTAAAAACTCCTCTAATTTAATTCCTTTATTTTATAAATAGGGAAACTGAGACCTTCAGAGGAGAAATAGAGTGGTATCATAGATTTGGAGCTAAAATGGACTTTGAGGTCATCCAGTCTACCCTTCACACTGAAGACAAAACTAAGGCTTGGAATGGGGAAATTGTCTGAGGATAAAGCACATAATATGTGGCTTAGAATGTTTGGACTGGAACCTGACACCAAACCCAACACTCCAGATCTGGATCATTCCTTAAATGCCTTACTATGTGCCAGGCATTATGCTACATTCTCAGGATGCAAAAAAAGGGCAAAATGCAATCCCTGTCCTCAAGGAGATTCGTGGCTGAAATTTAGTAGAGGAGAAAGAGTGGGCTTTTGGCATCTGGGGTTAGTGGACTATTCTGTAATACTGTATGTAATACATAATCATCATTTGGTTTTCTTTCTCCTCCAAATTCCTTTGCTGATCCTGATCCTCCCTCATGAAGTTGGAGAATATCTGAAATACATATTACCATTAACTGGAAGCTTGCCATCGAAAAGGTGACAGCAAAAACCAAAATGGAAACAGGCGAATTATCTCTTCTTGCCAGACTCAAGCTCCTTCTATCAATGGTTGTACCATTTTATCAACAGGGATTAATATTTTTTTAATTTGTATGGTGCCAAAAATACTATTTAAAAATCTTAATCCTAATCATTAATAAACATAAACATTTCAATATACCAAAAATGAAAAAGAAGATGGTATCTATCAATGAAAAAGCAATTATTTAGCATTCATTTCTCAGGAGATTCACTGCATATCTATGTGTGTGTGTAGAAGCTTTGCAAGCCTTATAAAAGAGTTGTATAAATATTTGGTATTAGATACTGGGAAATGGTGACCTCTATTGTTAGAAGAATTTTTCCCGTACTTCTATCTACCATCACAATCACAAACCTAATCTCTGCCCATATCCCTATATGCCAGATATTATGCCAAGCCTTGAGGAAACAAAGATCATATTAAATCAGTCTCAACTTCATGAAGCTTACAGTCTAACTGTAGAGACCTCATGTACATTAATCTCTACCAAAGAGATACAAGAGAATGGGGCAGGGGGGGACATATATCAATAGAGCATTTCAAAGTTACAAAGCATTATGTCATATGACCCTGACAAGAACCCAAGAGGTGGGTGCTGTAGCTTTAATGTCCATTTGAGTAAACTGAGGCTCATAGAGGTTAACAATAACTTCCCAGGGATCTGAAAGCTAATGAGTGTTGGAAGCAGAATTCTAACTCAGGTGTCCAATTCCTTCTTCCATTTCACCATGACCCTCTTCCCTGAGTTCATTGATTTGCTCATTTAGACCCAATGGATGTAAGTGTAGATGAACTTGTTCAGTCATTTCCAAGTCTTCATGACCCCATTTGGGGTTTTCTTGGCAAAGCCACTAGAATGGTTTTCCATTTCCTTCTCCAGCTCATTTTCCAAATGAGGAAACTAAGGCAAACAGAGTTAAGTGACTTGCCCAGAGTCATATATCAAGGAAGAGTCCTAGGTCAGATTTCAACTCATATCTTCTTGTCTATCCACTGCACCATCTAGCTGCCCATAGATGGGCTAGCTGATGGTACTATGCTTAGAGGAAACCTGGGAGCACTGAATGATAGTCAACATCTAAGTGGCACAGTGAATAGAGTGCTGGATCTGGAGTCAGAAGCTCAAATCAGGCTTTAGTACTTTACTTCTTCTAATCTCAATTTCCTCAACTGTAAAACAAAGATAATAATTACACTTACTTCCCATACTTGTGAGAATGAACTGAGATATTTATAAAACACTATCCAATCCTCAGGCACCATATAAATGTTGCAGGCTAAACCATAGGAATGAAACTAAAATGAAATTCAATATATATAAATTAAATTCTTATACTTGGGTAACAAAAATTAATTTAAGTACCTCTTCATCTTTATTCCATTTGAGATTCTTTGTTCCTGAGTTCAGATGCTCCCTCTGATGCAGCTTGGTTATATGACCCTGAACAAGTCACTGAAACTCTCATGGATCTCAGAATCTCTTCAAGTCTACCAGTTGTGGGAAAGATGTTGATTTATATTGGTAGAGAAAATTTCCTCGTCTGTGGGTTCCCTATCTCAGGGAAATCATGGGTCCCTTCCCTATCACCCACCCTATATCTTGAATCTACATGTCTGAGTATGTGTTGTTACCCTAATGAAATTTAACCCTGATTTCTTTTAAATCTCTACCACCCAGCACATTGTCTGGCACATTGGGGCTATTTAATAAAATGTTTTTTGCTTGACTTATTTATTCATTCCACAGTTAATGCTCTAGGGAAGCTAATTTAGAATTTAATTATAAAAAGAAGTACCAGATCTTGACATAACAAATCTCATTCTTTTAGATCACATTGATAATCATTTAAACTGCATTATCTCCAGTGGTGGCTGTCTGCAGTGGGATGCTACAGATGGGATTCTTGGTCAAATTTGTATTGAACTCAATGACCTCCAAGATCCTTTCCAGGTTGGAGATCCTGGAAGATTTTAGAACCTTTTCTTTTAGTCTCCTAAGGAAGAACCAGGACTGAAAGAATGAAACAACTTTTAAACAGGATTTGCTCACCTTAATATCCTTTCAACACGTGTTTTAGTCCAGATCTCAGCTTTTACTGGTGGACATTGGGCCCTGCTCAGCAATTCATGGCCTTAAAGCATTCCCTGGAGAAATTGGAAGACTTGTCTAGGGCCATATACCCAGTACGTGTGACAGTGAGCCTTTCACAAATATTTGAAGACAGCTATAACATGGTTGACTCTCAGTTTACTCTTTCAAGATGAGGCCATTAACCAGAAGGGAAGGGGAAATCTCTTGCTTCTGTCATTGGCTTAAGACCTACCAATTGTGCTCCCCTTATTTTAGAGTGATTTAGAATGATTAGAACCCAAATTCCATTTAACAACTTAGCATGATATTAATTTTTATGAATGCAGATTGAAATCTACCATTCTTCATTTGCTTTCTGTCATGATTTTTTCTCTAGTGTAAATAATTTGTGTCTTATTTCACAACATGACAAACAGGGAAATATATATATATATATATATATATATATATATATATATATATATATATATATATATATATATAAACCTATATCATGTTGTCTGCTTTCTTGGAGAAGAGAAAAAGGTGAAAAGAAGTTGGGGAAAAGGTTACTAGTTTCTTATTGAATAGGGGGATTTTGAAAAGAAGTAAGGTTAATGATAATCATATCCACAAAAAAAGAAAAAAATGACATTGGTGAATCATTTAAAAATATAAATAAGAGAGCAAAAGAAAATGTGGACTGGAACCCAGGCAAGCACAGTGATATTGGAATTACAATGTTAAATTTGAAGTACATATATTTTAAAAGTTATCTGTAACAGAGACTTGTAATTTCATGCAGTCATTTTCTGTTCTTTAAATGTGGAAATGTTCCTGTTTGTTAATGCTTATTAAGTTCATAGTATCAAAAGTGATTTTTGTAAAAAGGAATATTTATTTCAAAGGTATATCAAAAACAAATGTATAAATATTTTCCCCACAAACAAAGGAGATACACAAACAATGGTGTCTAATAAGACAATCTTTTCTATTTTCATTCTCATTTCCAGAAAGTCATAATTTTGCTCCTTGGAACAAAGAAGAAAAAAACAAAGAACAAGTCTAACTCTAAGACAATCCTTCAAATGGTTGTAAACGACTAGAATGTATCCCCTTTATGTTTTCTTTATTCTAGGCTAAATGTCCCTTGGGGCAGCTAGGTGGCTTAGCAGATGGAGCTCTGGAGTTCAAATCTAGCCTCAAACACTTACTTTGTGACCCTTGGCAAGTCATTTAAACCTGTTTGCTTCAATTTCCTCATCTGTAAAATAAGCTGGAGAAGGAAATTGGAAACTACTCTAGTATCTTTGCCAAGAAAAGCCCAAATGGGGTCATGAAGAGTTGGATACAACTAAAAAATGATTGAACAACAAAATGCTCCATTGTTATTTTACTGGCAAGGTGGCATCAAGGAGTGATAGATTGGGATTTAGGATATAAAAGAGGAGGAAAATGGAGGGATATTCTACTCTCTTACTAATGGAGTGGGATGAAAGGTTTTACCCCACTGGATAGATGTGTTTCTCCAGTGAGAGGTTGAAGGGAGATGTGAAGGAAAAGGGATAACTGAAGATCTGGGGTAAATGTCTGAGTCTCCTTTCCTCAAGTTGAACTGACCTTAGAGCTGTGGCTTATTCAGGGAGAGACAGGAGCCCAAGGATACACTACAAACTGTATCCTTTGAACCTTGAAATGTGGGGCTCAACTGCTGGGGGGGGGAGATGTTGAATCCCAGACAGTCCTTTCAAGGGTAAGGGTTTATGTTTTGATTCCTTCCCCAAGAACACATGGACAAGCTGGATCTTTGCTAGTCACAGATGAAACAAGATTTCACCTTTGATCTTGTTCCTAACACACCCAACGTCTAACCTCTCAAGAAAACCCCAACAAATTTAAACTGACATGAACTGAAATTTATTTGAGAGAATGGGGAAATAAGGACAGGAAAGATCAGGGAGCAGGATGGAGGGATAGGAAGCCCTAGTAGGTATATCCTGCAGTGGTTAGGAATCAAAAGTCTTGGCCAGAGGCTTTGTGCCTCAAGTCGTTTCCCAACACCCTGTATTTTATTTCTTTATAGTACTCTAACCTAACTTAACCTAAAGTTACTGTGATCTAACCAAGGTAGGGTAAAGTGGGAAGAACCCAAAGGAGAGGGTAGTGGCTCTGGTCAAAAAGAGTCCAGCTGCCTCCTTGTCGGTCTTTTTTTTTTTTGAAAACTTTATTTAATTAGTCAATTTAGAATATGTGTCCTTCTTTACAAGAACCATGCACTTTCCCTACCCTCCCCCTACTCCCTCCCATAGCTGACATGCAATTCCACTGGGTTTTACATATGTCCTTGATTAAAGTCTATTTCCATATTATTGATGTTTGCACTAGGATGTTCATTTAGAGTCTATATCCTCAATCATATCCCCATAGACCCATGTAATCAAGCAATTGTTTTTCTTCTGTCTTTTTACTCCCATAGTTTTTCCTCTGAATTTGAATAATGTTCTTTCTCATAAGACCCTCTGAATTGTTCTGGATTATTGCATTACTACCAATAAAGAAATCCATTACATTCAATTGTACCATAGTGTATCAGTCTCTATATACAATGTTCTGCTTCTGCTCCTCTCACTCTACATCAGTTCCTGGAGGTCTTTCCAGTTCACATGGAATTCTTCCAGTTCATTATTCCCTTGAGCACAATAGTATTCCATCACCAACAGATACCACAGTTTGTTCAGCCATTCCTCAATCAAAGGGAATCACCTCATTTTCCATGATTTTTTGCCACCACAAAGAGCACAGCTATGAATATTCTTGTACATGTCTTTTTCCTTATTATCTCTTTCGGGTATAAACCCAGCAGTGCTATGGCTGGATCAAAGGGCAGACAGTCTTTTAGTACCCTTTGGGCATAGTTCCAAATTGCCTTCCAGAATATTTGGATCAATTCACAACTCCACTAGCAATGCATTACTGTCCCAATTTTGCCGCATCCCCTCCAACACTCATTACTTTCATTTGCTATCATTTTAGCCAATCTGCTAACTCTGAGGTGATACCTCAGAGTTGTTTTGATTTGTATCTCTCTTATGATTATAAGAGATTTAGAACACTTTTTCATGTGATTATTAATAGTTTTGATTTCTTTACCTGAAAATTGTCTTTTCATGTCCCTTACCCATTTATCATTTGAGGAACGGCTTGATTTTTTGTACAATTTATTTAGGTCTTTATAAATTTGAGTAATTAGACTTTTGTCAGAGGTTTATGTTATGAAGATTTTTCCCCCAATTTGTTGCTTCCCTTCTAATTTTGGTTGCACTGGTTTTGTTTGTACAAAACTTTTTTTTTTAATTTAATGTAATCAACATTATTTATTTTACATTTTGTGATTTTTTTTTTTCTAATTCTTGCTTGGTCTTAAAACCTTTCCTTTACCAAAGACCTCTCATGTATACTATTCTGTGTTAACTTAATTTACTTATAGTTTCCTTCTTTATATTCAAGTCATTAAAACATTCTGAGTTTATCTTGGTGTAGAGTGTGAGCTGTTCATATAAACCTAATCTCTCCCATACAGTCTTCCAATTTTCCCAGCAGATTTTTATCAAAAAGTGGGTTTTGGTCCAAAAAGCTGGAATCTTTGGGCTTATCATAGACTGCCTTGCTGAGGTCACCTACCCCTAGCCTATTCCACTGATCCTTCTTTCTGTCTCTTAGACAGTACCATATTGTTTTGATGACCACTGCTTTATAGTATAGTTTGAGATCTGGTACTGCTTGGCCACCTTCCTTCACATTTTTTTTCATTATTTCCCTTGATATTCTTGATCTTTTGTTCTTCCGAATGAAGTATGTTAGTTTTTTTTTTTCCTAATTCAGTAAAAAAAAAGTTTCTTGGTAGTTTGATGGGTATAGCACTAAATAAGTAAATAAATTTGGGTAAGATTGTCATTTTTATTATGTTAGCTCATTCTACCCATAAGCAATTAATGTTTTTTCCAATCATTTAGATCTAGTTTTAATTGTGTGGAAAGTGTTTTGTAGGTGTGTTAATATAGTTCCCATGTTTCTCTTGGCATATAGATTCCTAATTATTTTATATTGTCTAGGGGGGTTTTAAATGGAATTTCTCTTTCTAATTCTTGCTGCTGAGATTTGTTGGGAATATATGCAAATGCTAATGATTTATTTGGGTTTATTTTGTATCCTGAAACTTTGCTAAAGTTCCTGATTATTTCCACTAGCTTTTTAGTTGATTCTCTAGGATTTTTTTAAGTAGACCATCATATCATCTGCAAAGAGTGATAGCTTAGTCTCCTCATTGTCTATTTTGATACCTTCAATTTCTTTTTCTTCTCTAATTGCTATTGCTAGTGTTTCTCATACAATGTTAAATAATAGAAGTGATAATGGGCATCCTTGTTTCACTTCTGATCTTATTGGGAATGCTTCTAGTTTATCCCTATTGCAGATGATGTTTGCTGATGGTTGTAGGTGTATGCTGTTTATTATTTTTAGGAAAGTTCCTTTTATTCCTATATTTCCTAGTGTTTTCCATAGGAATGAGTGTTGTATTTTGTCAGAGGCTTTCTCTGCATTTATTGAGATAATCCTATGATTTTTATTGGTTTGCTTGTTGATGTGGTCAATTTTGTGAACAGTTTCCCTAATATTGAAAAATCCTTGCATTCATGGTATAAAACCCACCTGATCATAATGAATAACCCTCATGATCACTTGCTGGAGTCTTTTTGCTAGTATTCTATTTAAGATTTTTGCATCTATATTCATTAGGGAGATTGGTCTATAATTTTCTTTCTCTGATTTTGACCTGCCTGGCATTGGAATCAGTACCATATTTGTGTCATAAAAGGAATTTGGTAGAACTACTTCTTTGCCCATTCTGTCAAATAATTTGTATAGTATTGGGATTAGTTTTATTTTGAATGTTTGGTAGAATTCTGGTTCTAGGGATTTTTTAGGGAATTTTTTGATGGCTTGTTCAATTTCTTTTTCTGACATGGGGTTATTTAGGTATTCTATTTCTCCTTCAGTTAATACAGGCAATTTATATTTTTTTTGTAAATATTTATCCATATCACCTAGATTGCCATATTTTTGCCATATGATTGGGTAAAAGAGTTTTTTAATAATTGCCTTAATTTCCTCTTCATTAGAGGTGAGGTCTCCCTTTTTATCTTGTATACTATAGATTTGGGTTTCTTTTTTCCTTTTTGTAATTGGATTGACCAGTACTTTGTCTATTTTATTTGTTTTTTTTTCAAATTACCAGCTTCTAGACTTATTTATTAATTCAATGGTTCTTTTACTTTTGATTTTATTAATTTCTCCTTTAATTTTTAGAATCTCTAATTTAATTTTCATCTGAAGATTTTTAATTTGTTCACTTTCTAGTGTTTCTTATTAATTTGCTTGCCCAATTAATTGATCTCTGCCCTCCATAATTTGTTAATATTTGAACTCAAGGACAGAAGTTTCCCCCTGAGTACCACTTTGATTGCATCCCATAGATTTTGAAAGGATGTCTCATCATTGTCATTTTCTACAAGGAAATAATGAATTGTTTCTATGAATTGTTCTTTAACTGATTTTGGAGAATCATATTATTTAATTTCCAACTTATTTTTTATTTTCCTCTCCATGTACCCTTACTCATTATTATATCATTGCATTATGATCTGAGAAGGTTGCATTTATTATTTCCGCTATTTTTCACTTGTTTGCCATGTTTTTATTCCCTAGTACATGGTCAATCTTTGTGTATGTACCATGTGATGCTGAAAAGAAGGTGTATTCCTTTTTGGCCATATTTATTTTTCTCCACATGTCTACGAACTAATTTTTCCAAGATTTCATTCACATCTCTTACCTCTTTCTTATTTATTTTTTGGTTTGATTTATCTAGATCTGATAGAGGAAGGTTCATGTCTCCCACTAGTATAATTTTACTATCTATTTCATCCTTGAACTCCACTAGCTTTTTCTTTAGAAATTTGGATACTATACCATTTGGTGCATACATGTTGAGTACTGATATTTACTCATTGTCTATGCTGCCTTTTATCAGGATGTAATTACCTTCCATATCTCTTTTAACTATATGTATTTTTACTATGGCTTTGTCACATATCATGATTGTGACTCCTGCCTTCTTTTTCTCAGTTGATGCCTTTTCCTTCCCTTTCTTCTTTAACTATTTCCTTCTAAACCAGTGTTTTGTTTTTAATCAATCCCCATAATTCCCACCCTTATTTTGCTTCCCTTCCTTCCTCCCTCCCTTCTTATGCCCCTCCTATTTTAAGGTCTTTTTAAAATTCCCACACACACTCTCACTCCCTTGTATTACTTCCCTCTGTCTGTTACTCTGGCTGTTACTCTCTACTTCTCTATAAGGCAAGAATCAATTCTCTATCCCAATAGATCTGACTGTTCTTCCCTTTTTGAGTCAATTTCAATGCATGTAAGGATTAAGTGTTTCCTGTCTCCAACCTCTTTACCCTACCAGTGTATTGGTGTTCTCCCCTACTCTTTCCATGTGCTTCTTTATGAAATATAAATTTACCCCATTTTGTCTTTTTTCCCATTTCTCTTAGGGGATGCCTAGGAGGAGTGGCAATTGAGCTAGGTCTCAAAGGAAGCCAAGGATTCTAAGAGTCAGATCAAAGAGAAGTGTTACTCTCTCAGAATAGTCAGCAAGTAAGTAAAACAGAGCAAAGATACTTAAGTACTACACTAGGTATGATTCCCCCCCCCCTTATTTTTTATTTATTTGTTTGTTAATTTATTTGATTAGTTTATTCATTTAATTAATTAATTTAGAGTATTTTCCAAGGTTACATGATTCATATTCTTTCCCTTCCATCCTCCCTTCCCCCTCTCATACCAATCATAAATTTAACTGGGTTTTACATGTATCATTGATCAAGACCTATTTCCATATACTAATATTTGCAATAGAATGATCATTCAGAGTCTATATCCCCAATCATGTCCCCATTGAACCATGTGATCAAGGAAAAGTTTTTTTCTTCTGTGTTTCTGCTCCCATAGTTCTTCCTCTGAATGTGGACACATTCTTTCTCATATGTCCCTCAGAATTGTCCTGGATCATTGCACTGCTGCTATTAGAAAAGCCCACTACATTTGTTTGTGCCGCAGCATATCCATCTCTGTGTACAGTGTTCCCCTGGTTCTGCTCCTCTCACTCTACATCAGTTCCTGGAGGTCTTTCCAGCTCACATGGAATTTCTCTAGTTCATCATTCATTTGAGCAAAATAGTATTCCATCACCAACAGATACCACATTTTGTTTATTCATTCGAAGGGCATCTCCTCATTTTCCAATTTTTTGCCACCACAAAGAATGCACCTATGAATATTTTTGTACAAGTCTTTTTCCTTATTATATCTTTGAGGTATAGACCCAGCAGTGGTATGGCTGGGTCAAAGGTCAGTCAGTCTTTTAAAGCCCTTTGCGCATAATTCCAAATTGCCTTCCAGAATGATTGGATCAATTCACAACTCCACCAGCAATGCATTAATATCCAAATTTTGCCACATCCCCTCTGACATTTGTCACTTTCCTTTGCTGTCACATTAGTCAGTCTGCTATGTGTGAGGTGGTACCTTAGAATTGTTTTGATTTGCATTTCTCTAATTATAAAAGATTTAGAACACTTTTTCATGTGCTTATTGATAGTTTTTTTTTTATTTCTTTATTTGAAAACTGCCTATTTCATGTCCCTTGCCCATTTATCAATTGAGGAATGGCTTGATTTTTTGTTCAATTGGTTTATTCCTTATATATTTGAGAAATTAGACCTTTGTCAGATGTTTTTGTTATAAAGATTTTCCCCAATTTGTTGCTTCCCTTCTAATTTTGGTTAAATTGATTTTGTTTGTACTAAAACTTTTTAATTTAATGTAATCAAAATTATTCGTTTTACATTTTGTGATATTCTCTATTTCTAGCTTGGTCTTAAATTCTTTTTCTTTCCCATAGATCTGACAAGTATACTCTTCTATGTTCACCTAATTTACTTATAGTTTCCTTCTTTACATTCAAGTTGTTTACCCATTCTGAATTTATCTTGGTACAGGGCATGAGATGTTGATCTAGACCTAATTTTTCCCATTCTATTTTTCAGTTTCCCCAGAAGTGGGTTCTTGTCCCAAAAGCAGGGATGTTTGGGCTTATATTATACTATCTTGCTGAGGACATTAACTCATCTATTCCATTGATCCTCCCTTCTGTCTCTTAGCCAGTACCATATTGTTTTGATGACCTCGGCTTTATAGTATAGTTTAAGGTCTTTTGCCAGGTATGATTGGAGTAGCTAAGGCTCTTATGTACAACCTCAGTTATCCTCTTCTGCCCCACATCTCTAATAAATACTAGTGAATGATAAAAATCGAGCCACAATGGACATATTCATACTCTTCATAGCAATGATTTCAGAGGAGACAAGAAATGTGTTTTCAATCTGTACCTATCAATGTATCCCCAGCAAATATAGACTCTTTCTTTAAAAAGAGATAAGAACAGGGCTCAGGGATGATGGAGATGCCAGAGCTGCCAATAAAGACTTCCTGGAAGCCGTGTGTTTACGGAGATCTCACTGACCTTAACTAGACTCAAGTTAGGTTATAGGACCTTGTCTGAGATGTGATAAAGGATGGAAAGGTTTGCAATTTGCAAAACTGGGCAGAAACTAAAAAATGCAAATCTAGCTAGGATTGACAGTGGCATGTGACCAAGGGTCACATGGGAGACTGAGCTGGGGGATCTGGGAAGACTCCATCTTGCCCCAATGGACTTTTCTTTGGATCTCCTGAGGAAGTCAAGAGGAAGGTTCGAAGAAGATTTCCCTGTGTTGAAATGAGGAAGGATTCCTGTATCAAGCTGCTGGCAGCACTTAGACTCACTTGGTCATCAGGACTTGCTTGGACATCTAACAACAGATCCTGTCTCTAACTGGTTTTTGGACCCTTGCTGTGATATTTGGGCATTTTGTTAAGTTTTTTTTTTTTTAGTTTAGTAACCTAGTTAGCATAGTTAGTTAATTTCTTAAATAAAAATAAATATAAATATATCCCTCAGCCCTTATACCTTTCCCTTCCAAAACAATAAAGTATATTTTATATGGTTTTTCTTCTTGCGTTTCCCTTATCCAAAATCCTATCCTAACAGAGACTAGCTTCATTTTTAAAAAGGAGCAATGACAAGCTCTTTGGAATAAATCAAATCACTGATAACAGTTTTCTTTAAGAAACTAAAACATTTAAATGCCAAGAAATTGCCTATCATGAGAAGGTCCAACTCCATGATCTATTCTCATCCTTAAATCCTCATCCTGCTCCAGCACATCCATCTGCTCCACCTTCACAAGGGCTTCCTGCCCTCCAAGGTCATGGGGAGGCTGGCTCAGTGACTGGTAATGATATGGAGGTTCAGGCTTCCCCTAAATCCCCCAAACCCCAGAAAATGTTCCAGGTCAGAGAGTACATCAAATACTCATTTTTCATTGCATTCCTGCAGAGCTGAGGGAAGGTGACTTTGAACTAAGAAGATCCTCTCTGGCCTCTCCTCTCTGATAAGTGTCTACTTTATATCCTAGATATCTGATTATCCTCTAAACTTGACAATTCACCCCCATTTGACTTTGAGGCATAGGACATAAGCCCATGGCCCATCTCGGGTTCTAGAGAACCAGTAACATGCCATCATCATCCCATCTCTAGTCACAAAGACTCTGTTGTTGAAAGGGTATAAAAAACCCAGAACACATCTCCTCTTGGAGGCAGAATTCCACCCACTCTGCCTCCCTCAGTTATTCCATTTGACTTACATTTAAATTAATAAATCTCTTATTTTTAAGTTAGCTATTAAGGTCATCATTCTTGACAAGGGCAACCTGTCCAGATCTAGGATTTTACCTTAAAACTCTACCACAACAGTGAGGCTATTCCATCATGAGTCAGCCCAGGCCCACCACTTCTACATTCCCAATTCACCACTGGGCCTGCTCTTTCTTCATACTAGTCTGCTTTTATTGAGCACTTACCTCTGATATCTCTCTCTTCTGTCTATTTCTCTACTATCTTTCCCTATCTCTGTCTGTCTGTCTGTCTGTCTCTATTTCTCTCTGTCTCTTTATCCCCCTCTCTCCTTCTCTCTCTCTCTCTCTCTCCCTCTCTCTCTCTTTCTCTCTCTCTCTCTGTCTGTCTCTATCTCTGTCTCTTTATCCCCCTCTCTCCTTCTCTCTCTCTCTGTCTCTCAGTCTCTTTCTCTCTCTTCTCTCTGTCTGTTTCTGTCACTCTGTCTCAGTCTCTCTTTTTCTTTTTCTCTCTCATCTGTTCTTCTTCTGTCTCTATCTACTATTTCTCTTCTCTTTTTCTCTGTCTCTCCCTTTTCTCTCTCTTTGTCTGGTGGTTCTCTCTCTGTCTCTCTCATCCCCTGTCTCTCTTTTCTCTGACTCTTTTTTGCTAGTTGGATGACTTGATTTTCACTAGAGAACATAAAACCAAAGCAGAGGCAGCCCTCTGAACATTTCTCAGTGGAGGCAAAGAAAACGTTTCAAGGAAGAGGAGGGCTAGGGAGAAATAAGCACTTTATAACAAGGTCACCATTAATGGAGCTTGTGATGTCTGATCTCTATTAGTTCATCAAAAGGCAATAATGAATATGGTACTCTTCTTTCCTTTTGTGTTTAAATATTAGCCCCCAACCAATAGATTAAGTCCTTTCAGGCCCTGGTTTGCAACTGGCTTCTGGAAGGACTGGGGACAGCCCCAAAGCTCAGGGAGACAGCCACACCAGATAGCCTGAAGCACACAGGTGTAGACAGAAACATCTACAGAAGCTGGTTTTGTCTTTCCTTAGGAAAAAAAATGGGGTGTGGGGAATATAAAGAGCCTCCACATTTTGAATGAGCATCCGGATTCCAAATTAGTTGAATGAATAATTTATCAGCAGCTCCCAAAGCTGGATAATGACACTTTTGTTGTCTGCCCAAAGAGCAGGGATACTGTTCGACAACAGTAAGAGTAGTTTGGGGAAAAACAAAAACTGTCTTTTTCACCCTTGATCCAGCCTTGTCTGAAAATTGCAGACATATCATTAAGAGAACAGCCCTGCCAAGGAACATGAAATAGTCTTCTGTGTGTGTGTGTGTGTGTGTGTGTGTGAGCATGCGCACGGGTGCCTGTTTCAATGAACAGAATCCCAAACAAATCACTTAATCACTTTTAAAGAAGTGTTTCCTACCACTCCCACTATTTGCTCAAGCTAGTAACTAACATTCCAGCCTGAAGGATTTTTATTGTAATTTTGCTGCGGTTAATCATAGCACTGTTTTCATAAACACATGACAAAACATAGTTCAACTTAGCTTCAGGGCGGTCAGCCCCAGACGCCATTGCTGGGTTTATTGCACTGGGATGGATTCAGATGAGTATTGCTGAGTGAAGGGAAACAAGAGGGAAGCACTGGAAGCAGCCCCACTGTGAGTGGCTGACCATGTCCAACAATGGTTCTAGGAAAGGAGGCAGCCCGTCTGCTGCCCAACTCCCAATGGGGTTGAGGGAGGAAGAACATGGGCGTCATGAGAGAAATCCCAAGGAGAATTGTTCAAGGCAGCACCATGAGCCAATGGGGTATCTCTCATTCCAAATGTGGGTATGCTGGGACAGAGCGCCATTACTCCTTACTAGTTATGGATTTCTCTGGAATCTCTGTCCATGAGGAATGAATGGGGCAGCATTAAGAGTAACTCTTTCTACTTAGATCCTATTCTGACACCCAGCAGAGCTTCCAATGGGGTCTTTGTGAGTCCAACTGGGTCAGCAGGTCAACAAGCATTTAATAATCATAGAAAATGGGTCCGCCATTGGTCTGAGTTGTGAAGTTCCAAAGGAAGGTCAAAGTAGCTCTTTCTCTCAAGCATCCTCCATTCCAGTGGGGATGATATGCCTAGGGAACATGTGGGAGGCTTCTCAAAAAGTCAAGGAAGAGAATGAATGGAAAACCTTGCAGGCCATTGGATTTCAAGCCAGAAAAGCCCAGAGAGGACCTCGTCTATGGGTTCCCCACCTTTTCTCTGTCCCTGACTCAGTGGGGATTAGCCTATGAACCCCTTCTCTGGATTACATGTTAAAATGCATAAAATTAGTCAATGATAGCTAACAAAATGTCAGCTCCTAATGGCGTTGAGGCCTCTGGAATCATGTTAGCAGCACTGATGCTGAGTTGAAGGAGCCCCATCACTTCACAGAGAAACAGAGGCTGAAGCAGTTACAAGGCCACAGCTAGAATTCGGACCCTCTCCTCCACCTCCAGATCCAGCCTCTATTCCACAGGACATGGGCTCTTTAGAACAATCCAACCTGCCCCAGAGATCCAGGTGTCTCTTCTGAATCACTTTTCCTGGGTTAAGAAAAGGCCCCTTTGCAAAAAGCTGGTGTCGTTCCTGAAAATCATTTTACTCCTTCAAGCTAAACTGTCTCCCCATCCCACTTCCTTCCCTCCCCCCTCCAAGACAGAGGAGGAGAGAAAGAGGAGAGGGGAAAAGTTAGAAGAGGCATTAACCGTAATGGTCCCAGAGCGGGCCCTTCAGAGGAACACAAGTTGAAAACGCAGGAAATCTGCCTAACCCTCTACCTCTCCCCACTCAGCCTGCCCTGTAGCCACAGATGTTCCTAATTCAGTGGGAGAGCAATTCCCAGCTCCCAGAACAGAATCTGAGTGAGAAAAATCGGAAAAGGCATTGGTTGCTATTAGCTACGCATTCTGAAGTACAAAGGAGTGTGGGCAGCCAGGAATCTGCGGCCTGGATTAGGGGGACCATGGCCATTAAAAAGCAATGACAAATAGCATCTCTGGGCCCAGGGAAGGCCAAGAGGGGAGGCGAAAGGCAGGAGCTTTTGGCTGAGCCCCACATGGACTCTGAGAACAGACCGGCATTTCTGCTGGAGAGTTCAGATCTTCCTTTCTTCTGATCCACACCCGCTTGAAAGTGGCCAACTTCAGAGGAGGATTGAGGATTTCTGTTTAAGTTTACTGAACAGGCGATCATTGATTTAAAGCTGAAAGGACATTTAATTCAAACCACTCATTTTCTAGATTTAAAACTGGGTAAGATGAACCCAAATCAAAGGTCAGATACATTCTAGCTGGATGACTTTGGACAAGTCACTTAAATTCCATCAGCCTCAGCTTTTAGACCACAAATGGAGGATAGTAACTACTACTACCCTGAATGAAAGGCTATGTGAGGACCAAAGGAGATAATAATTATGAAGCACTAAGTACCTGGAACACACCAGGTTTTGGACAACTATTTATTTCTTTCCCTTCCCTCTTCCTCCTCCTTCAAATCATTCATTTTCTATGTGGGAAAACTGAGGCTCATAGACGTATAATTACTTATCCAAGGTCACACAGCTTTGACATTACAGACTCAAGGAGTCAGATTTCCTCTGATTCAAAATATGGGAACTCTGTTGATTTTACCAAACCATCATGGTACCATGGCATGGTGAGAGGCCATATAGTATAGGAGACAAAGCAAATACCAGTTGTGATACCAGAAGATGAGAGCACTTATTCTTTCTCTACCACTGATTATGAGCAAGTCACAAACTAAGACTCAGTTTCCTCATCTATAAAATGAGGATAATCATAATGACATTCAATCAGATATAAGAATGTATCTGAATCCTGGTATTGCTAGTTATTCTCTCTATGGCCTTGAGCAAGTCAAAACTTCACTGAGACTCAGTTTCTTCATCTGTAAAATAGGAATGATAGCACAACAATGAAAAGTAGATGAGTGTAAAATATTATTGTTATTTCTCATATTGTAATTATAAAACACTACATTCATTTATAAGTTTGGTTTTTTATCTTTTTTATGTTTTAGAGTTTATCTTTGCTTCTTATGGGTGAAGATCACATACTATTTATCACTAGTTCTCTGTCAGTGGCCAGTATAGGGTCTTAAATGGGATCAGCATTCAGTAAGTGCCCATTGATTAATTGAAGATTGATTTTTAATGTTTCTTCCATTGACCCGTTATCAAACTCCATTGTGTTCTCACCTCCACAACTTCTCTTCTTTTCTGTCTTCTCTGTACTTTGAATAAAATTCATGATTCTTCTGAAGAAAACTCAAGAAATTCCATCTTTGTGATTTCACAGAACTGCTGCTGAGTCAGGAAAGATGAGTCCTTTAATCTTGTGAATAAACTAACTTATATGGAACATAAATATTCATAAACTCAGTCTAGATGAGTTCATTCATAGCTCAATGTCAGGTACTTCATGAATGATTTTAAATATTAATCTCCTGTTTGTGCTTCTACTTCTTTACAATTTGTTTCCAGCAATCAGGCACTTGAGATTGTAATGTATACTATGAAAAAATTTTAGAACCACTGGTTTTGTTAACTCTCTAGGGTTTTCTAAGTAAATCATTAGAATCGATTTTTTCTTAAGCATTAGCCTATTTGATATGTTGTTAAAACCATAGACTACTCTGACCAAAGAAGGTTATTTGGTGCTATTGTGACTTTCTAGATTGGTATAAAGTCTAACATGACTTCCATCTTTAACAGACAAGAAAACCAATAGATTTCAACCTTGGAGAAACTAGCTAGGTGTAGAAATGATGGTAGTAATGAGGAAATGAAAATCTCAGCAAGGAAAACCTACATGAATTGATATTTCCAAAGCACTTGAAGGTATGCTAGTTCTTTAAGCATATTTATTTAATTTGGACAATAATATTCCAACATGAATATGTTAGATTTCTTTGCCCATATTTTACTAATGAGAAAACCAAGGTCCAGATTGTTTATCTTCCCATAGTCAAATAGCTAGTAACTGTGAGAATAAAGATTCAAACACAGAAGGTTATGGATCAGTTTTAATACTCTTTTGACTAAATCCATGTTTCTTCTGATAATTTCCTGAGGTTAGGATAACACTTAAAAACACAAATATACATACATAATTTTCATATTTTCCAGTGTTCCTAGGAAGAAATCATGAAATCATATAATCATAGACTATCAACTCTAGAAGGGGTCTTTAAGATCTGTACTTTCAGAACAGAAAACCAAGTGCCAGAACTAAAAGGGACCTCAGATAGTAGAATCTTAGAGAATATAACTTTAATGCTGGAAGGAACCTCAGAACATAAAATTTTAGAACCTGAAGGCATTATAGACCAAAGAATGTTAGAACTAGAAGGGATATTAGACCTCAGAATGTTAAAACCAAGACTTTTAGAAATATCAGAGAATTTAAAACATAAAATGTAGGTATAACATTTTTAATGAAAAATTATTTTTTCTCTTTTTCCCCATCCCTATCACTGGTAAAGAAGAAAAGGGAGAAAGAAAGAAAGAGAGAAAGAAAGAGAGAAAGAAAGAAAGAAAGAAAGAAAGAAAGAAAGAAAGAAAGAAAGAAAGAAAGAAAGAAAGAAAGAAAGAAAGAAAGAAAGAAAGAAAGAAAGAAAGAAAGAAAGAAAGAAAGAAAGAAAGAAAGAAAGAAAGAAAGAAAGAAAGAAAGAAAGAAAGAAAGAAAGAGAGAGAGAGAGAGAGAGAGAAAGAAAGAGAGAGAGAGAGAGAGAAAGAAAGAAAGAAAGAAAGAAAGAAAGAGATAGAGAGAGAGAGAAAGAAGAAAGAGAGAGAGAGAAAGAAAGAAAGAGAGAGAGAAAGAAAGAAAGAGAGAGAGAAAGAAAGAAAGAGAAAGAGAGAAAGAAAGAGAGAAAGAAAGAAAGAAAGAAAGAAAGAAAGAAAGAAAGAAAGAAAGAAAGAAAGAAAGAAAGAAAGAAAGAAAGAAAGAAAGAAAGAAAGAAAGAAAGAAAGAAAGAAAGAAAGAAAGAAAGAAAGAAAGAAAGAAAGAAAGAAAGAAAAAAGAAAGAAAGAGAAAAGAAAGAGGAAAGAAAGAGAAAAGAAAGAGGAAGGAAAGAAAAAAGAAAGAAGAAGGAAGAGAGGAAGGAAGAGAAAGAAGGAATGGAGGGAGGAAGGAAAAAAGGAGGGAGGAAGAGAGGGAGGCGATAGGTTTAACAATGTGCATAGCCACATTAAACAAATTTCCTTATTTTATATGTCCAAATATGTGCCTTATTCTGTACATAATCCATTGCTTTTCTGAGAGGAAGTGAGTACCATTGTTCTTTTTTTGTTTGTTTTGTTTTTGAACCCTGACCTTCCACTTTAGAATCAATACTATGTATTGGATCCAAGGCAGAAGAATTATAAAGAATATGGAATGGCCAAAGGTCATGCAGCTACGACATGTCTGAGGCCAGATTCAAACCTAAGACCTCTTGTCTCTAGGCCTGGATCTCAATCCACTGAGCTACTTAGCTGCCTCCATCATTGTTCTTTATTGGTCATCTAGATTCATAATTGATCAGCCCCTTGGTGAGCATTCTTAAGTCTTTCCCATGTGTCTGTTTTCCCAATGATAATGTTACTCTATAAATTGTTATCCCAGATCTCTTCTTTTCACTCTATATCAGTTTATAAACCCTTCTTTATTCTCTAAAGGAAAAAAAAAAGCAACCCATCACAGGTATATGCCCTAATTTGATCAGCCACTCCTCAATTGATGGGAATCTCATTAGTTTCATATTCTTTGCCACAAAAACAACAACAAAAAAGAACTCATCAATATGGTGACTGTGTATAGGATCTTAGCTTCTTTCATCTCTTTGGGGTATAGAACCTAGAAATGTAGAAACACTAGATCAAAGAGTGTGGTTTGGTAACTTTTGGGGAATGGTTCCAAATTGCTTTACAGAATATCTGTACCAGTTCATAGTTCCACTAACAGTTCATTAACATGTCCTGAAAGGTAATTTAGAACATTGAATATTAGAGTTGGAAAAAACTTGATAACTAGAATGTTATAACACAGGATATAGAATGTCTGAACTCAAATGCAGATTAGGATGTAAAATGTTCTAACAACATGGAGAAGAAGGAGGATAGAAGAGAGAGTAATAAATACATGTTAATAAAAGAGGTGGGAGAATAATCTAAAATATTAGAATCTAGTGTATCAAAATGGGAAGCAAGCCCAGTATTTGAATGCTGGAGTTGGGTGACAATTTAGAATGTTAAATCTTGGGACACAAAATGTTTGAGCATTGAGGACATAGTTTGTTAGAACTGGAAAAGACCTTGTAAGTTATCTTGAAAAAGACAAAAAGACAGATTCACAATACAAAGGATATTGTATTTATTCTTATTCCACTCTCTGTATGTGTTTTTTTCCTGTGTCCAATATAGATCCCTGAAGCCCAAAGTTGTTTTCCAAAGAAATTCAGAAATGCGTGATTGGCTGTAAGATTAGAATCTAGGTATCCTGATTCCCAGTCTAGTGGTCACATCTGCATTAGATTCCATAAGTGGGAATTCTGCCATGAATTAGCAGAGTGACTCTGGGGAAGTCACTTCTCCACATCTTTAAAAATGGGGATGGAAAGGATTAGGTAATGTGGGGTGGCAGTGTTGAGAAAGAAAACTTTTTCCTGGCTCTCAAATGATGCTTAGATTCTCAGTGACTCCCTGGACTCCAGCTTTTAGCAAAGGAGAAAGAAAAGCTTGAAGAGACATGGACTTGCCTCTCTGCTTGTTTGCTGCCCAGTCCCTTTTTATAGAGTTCTTTTCACTAAAAATCTGAGCCTCTGTTTAATTTCAGAGACCATCTCTGCCTCATTATCTGGCCCTTGCTATTTAAGGGGCCGTGGGATGCTGCTGGACCTAGAAGCAGATGGGAGATTCTTGGTTTCCAAAGGGAGGGCCAGGGTCTCTGTTCTCTGTCACAGCCACATCCCTAGGCTTCTGGATTTCATCAGTCCCAGTTTCCCTACAAATGTGCACATCATTACAGCCTCAGACCACGGCTCCCTCAGCAGCCCAGGGAGCCCTGATGAGAATAAAGGATGGAGCCCCTGGCAGTGGATTTATAACTAACTGGGATAGTCTAAAGGTGTGGGATGCATAGAGAAAACTAAGCAGAAGGAGAAATCACCCAGGTGATGAAAGCAAGAAAGGAAGAAAGGAAAAACATTTGGTGTTGGAGATTTATTTATTGAATCCAGAACTGAGATTTCCTTTGGGTAAGGAAATCCCATATTTGAAACAGTTAAGTGTCCAAGCCAGGATTTGAACCAAGGCCTTCCTGGCTCCAAGGCCCTCATTCTAACTCTTATTTCATGCTCCCTTTCTAACTAGTCCCTAGAAACTAGCTTAAAGCATTGGATTCAGTAGACAATATATTTTCATTAAATATTAAATGAAAAAGTTCATTATTTCTGGGCTTCCACCTTTCATTTGTCACCCTCTAACTGTGCAATCTTCAAGTCACTATAGGTAGGTAGTACAATGGATACAGTGCTGGACCTGGAGTCAGAAAAACTAATCTTCCTGAATTCAAATATTGCCTCTGATACTTACTAGCTATGAGACTCTGGCCAAGTCACTAAATCCCATTTGCCTCAGTTTCTTCAGTTATAAAATGATTTGGAGAAGGAAACTGAAAACCATTCCAATATCTTTGCCAAGGAAATCCCAAATGGAATCATGAAGAGTCAGAATGGACTGAAATAACTAAACAACAACAACAAATGTGCCAGGCATTGGCATATCCCTTTGGGGAAACAGAAAAACCAACCAACAAAACAAATGAAAACAATTCAGGCCATTATGAAACTTACATTCTAATGAGAGAGATATCCAGCTCTTCCAGTTGCTAGTTGTATAACCTTGGACAACTCCCTTTACATCTGGGGCCTCAGTTTTCTCATCTGAGTTAATCAGATTGGGTGATAATTAGATTCCTCTGTAGAGCTAAATTCCCATTTTATCTTTCTGTGCCTTGTTTTTTTCATATGGAAAAGACTTATTCTATCAACTTCTTATGGCTGGAGTGAGGATCTGATGAAATTAAATTAAATTTATAAGTGTAAATCCTTGAAAGGGATCATGCAGGTGTTTATTACCTATTGTTAGTACAGAAACATCAGCTGTTCATTTCTCATATGCCTCAAAAGTTTGTTTTTAGCTGATACACCATGATATCTGTTCCTCATCTACCATGGACTAAAATTTCTAGCAGTGGGAAAATGTGTTAGTATACACACTAGCCCACTCACCACCTCCTGTACCATTACCTACATATTTTCCAACCTTTTAAGCTTTGCATAAGTCGTTCCATATCACTAAAATGGCATCTCTCTAAATTGTTACACCTCTCTCCCCAATCTTGTCTCCATCTCAGGTAGTTGAAATCCTGCCAATCCTTTCCTAGTCTTAGTAGTAGAAATATAGAGTTCCAAAGCTTGACTCTAAAGCATAGAAACTCTCTCCTTTTATTGGAAAGGTAGGGGACTATGAGTGCAGAATGATGACTTCATTGGCAAATGAGAAGATACATGCATTGGTTTTACTTAATTATTTTTTCCCTCATTTGGGACAAGAGAAAACTTAGGACTTGGGGAAAATGAAAATATAAATCAATCAATTAAATACCTACTATGTGTCAGGCACTATGCTAAACTCTGAGGATACAAAAAAATGCCAAAAGATAGTCCCTGCCTTCGTGGGCTCACAATCTAATGGAGTATATCCATTAATGTCCATGTTATAGAAACAAAATGGTGACAATAAAACCTTAAAAGGAAAGAACTCTGGAATCTGGAAAGATTCAGAATCAGGAATTTCACCTTATTTTATTAAACTCTGAGAATTAGTCATTTCTGCAAATGATCATGGGTAGATTACACTTGGATACCCTAAAGATATATGGGTAATTATCTTCCTCATTGGAAATGTTGCTATTTCAAGGAAAAGCGATAGGCAGCTCAACCTGCCAGAATTATATCCTATTCATATATTACTGGTTCTTGGAATGTCCCAAAGTAACCCAACTCTGCCTGTGTTCATTTGTCTCCCATTTCTGGACTACTCTCATTTGTCTTCCAATACTATATCATCATTGTTTACCATTTTTGTTTTCTGAACCAAAATGAAATATAAAATGAGTTGTTACTTGCTCAACTGGAAAAAAAAAACAGTTGGTTATGACATGCATTAGCTTATTATGTCTTTCTTTCACCTTCCAGATCAAGACATCCTTGACTTAAAAAGAAAATGGATTCAGTTTTTCATGGGAAAAAATAGTGAACCCAGCTTCCATTGTTCCATGACTTGGCCAGGCCACAATTGGAAAGCTTATCAGTTTATTTTACTGTTATTTTGATTCCTTCAGAGGTGAAAAAAAGCCAACAATACTTTTCCATCTTACATGAGTGCTATGATGATAAAATCTTAGATTTAGCGGAAGAAGGGAATTCAGCATCCATATAGTCCAACTACCCTCATTTAATGGAGAGATGAAGTTATTTGTCCCAGGTATCCTGGGAAATAAATGACAAAAGTGACTTATCTCTCATATTTAAGAAGATCAACTAAAAAAAAGACCAAATGAGACCCACTCAGGGTAATCAAAATAATACTATATTTTGGAGTTTAAAAATGTAGTGTGGGTCTCAGATTGTACACTGTGTGGCTTTAGGAAAACTACCAGGCTCTTTTCCACATCTTCAAAATGGGCATAAGAATCTTTAAAATCCCACCTTCATAGGCTGATTTTTAGGAGGATGGGGGATTTGGGATCAGTAAAGTATTATTTAAAGTCCCTAAAGTCCTCTTGCAGCTTTAAGCTATGAAAGCTTAAACTGACCTATTTAAAATAGCTTCATAACTTAAAACTTCACTAGGTTTTGGGGAAAATGTGATCAAACAATCACTCAAGCTCCTCAGAGAATCCCTTCATTATTTATCTTACCTGTGATCCAGCTAAACCAAAATTTTGCTTTTCGTTTGCCTTCACTAATCCTAGAGACCACCCATTCCATTTCTGGCTAGCTCTAATTGTTTTTAGAAAAAGTTCTTCCCCAAAATGAACAATTGAGGAGCATGTCAAAGTACTCCAGAATTTGGAGCTAAAGCTGCCTCTGGGCACCCCTCCGCTCCCAGAGACCAAGGAGAATCTAGTCTAATGGTTTGCATTAACATCATCCAAATTCTTGAAGAAGGAGTTCATTTCCCTCCCACCCAAGTCTTTTCTTCTCAAATCTGAACATCCCCAGTTGCTTCCATGCCTTTTATGGTCACATCTAAAGGACTCCACTATGCTGCTCCTCTTCCACTGTATATTGCAACTGTCAACCTGGAAAAATACAGAACCATTAAAGCAGTTACAAAGAACAAGTCTTTAATCAGGAGATGTGAGATAGAGTTTGTAAAGCCACCACACAGTCATAAACATACACACCACAGAGCCAAGCTCAGGGATTCTGGGGGTAATATCTTTGGGAAAATGCATCCCAAATGGGAATGTCCATCATGGGAATTTCCTCATAGGATTTTCCAATGAACTGAAGAATTTGGTATCTATATACACTCTGGGGAATAAAGGAAAGTAAGGACCACTGATTATTTTACATGGAGACAAGGGAAGGAGGATTCTAGCCAGGGACTGGACTACTTGGGAGAGGCTTAGGTACATGGGAGAAACTTCTAAGACAAAAGGGTACTTGATTTGATTTGATCTACTAATTCTCTCATTGACTACTTGAAGGTTTATTGTTCAGTCTAAGACAAGGGTCAGTCTATGAGTTCCTTGAAGGCAAGTTCCCAAGGGACAAAGGTAAATTTGGGAGTTCAATAAAACAAGGTTGTCACAGTATTTCCATGATCCTCCTCAACTGTTAAATCAAAAGAGACTGGACAAGTTAATTTCAAATGTCTCTTTCACCTTTAATTCTTTATTATTCTAAATGTTATAAAATATATTTTAAATTTTGTGAAGAATTTTTCTTACAATATCCCTGTGAGGTAGAAATTGCAAATATTCCATTCTACATATGAGAAAACCAAAGTTCAGAGAAATGAAATCATTTTTCTTCCCCAGAAAAATTAATTTCAGGAACTGTGACCTGAATCTCCCCTAATTCCAACCTTGTGATTTTTCATTGCATTAAATCACTCAGAAAGCTCAGAGAAGTTTCTACTTGCCAAAAGTCACACAACTATTAAATCTAAAATCTTGGAATGGGCCAATTCTCTTTTCTTCACAAAAGGTATACTTTTAGAAATTTAGTAGTACTTATAAACTTAATGGTTTTCACAGAGACCCCCAATTTAATCTTACTTTCTTCATAGCATAATTCAAATGAAGCACAACTAAGTCACCAAATGAATTAAAGATTGAAATTAATATAAAATTTGAATTTTCCCCACCCAGGAATTCCCTAGACTGATGAAATAATATATCACATAGTTGGGATTTAGTGAATATACAAATGACAAGGAATCCATATGACTTTATCTAAGAGATTCTGGCTGTCTGATCCAGTACTCTTTTTTAATAAGTTCATTGATTTGGAGAGATCAAGGGAATAATATAGTGAAGATTATTCAAATTTCAGAAAATATCTGATATTATTTTTCATGATATTCTTGTAAAAATATGGAAAGATATGAGATAAAATAATATTTCATGAGATGCGTGTTAATTTCAGAAGTGATTGAATGGCTGGACATAAGCATAAAGCATAGAATATCAGGTTTCATTTTTTAAATGACTTTCAGTAGAAGAAAATGGAACATCTTACAATTTGGTTCCAAAAATCAACTTCCTAAGTATACTATTGGAGTAGTGTATTTCGAATAGAATTTTTTGTGGACTACAACCTCAGTACAAATCAATAGTGGGATAAAGCAGCTGAGAACACTAATAAAGTCCTAGCCAATATTAGAAGAGACATAGAGTCCAGAAATAAATCCACATCATAAACTACGTGGCTCAGAGGAGAGAGTGCTGGTCTTGGAATCAAGAAGAGCTCAATTCAAATCCAGTCTTAGACTCTCACTAGCTATGTGATCCTGTGCAATTTACTTAACTTTTTTTGTCTTAATCTACTGGAGAAGGAAATGACAAAACCACTCCAGTATCTTTGCCATGAAAACATCACAGACAGTATGGTTCATGGGGTCATAAAGAGTCAGACACAACTGAACCAAAAAATCCCATTATGCTTTTCTCTTGTCATACCACATCTAGATTTTGGTGTTCAGTTCTGAACGAATAAGCTTGGGCAAATACTAGAGATAACACCAGATTGATTAAAAACAATCCCACCCCCCCCCAAAAAAAAAACCCTAGTGTGTGTTACAAATGAGGAGTTGCTGAATGAATGGAGAAAATCTTTTTTGTTGAAAAGATTCATCAAGGATATAATATAGATGTCTTTGGTTATATGTAGGACTGGAGCATAGCAGAGGAATTAGCCTTGCTTAGCTTGGTCTCAGAAGGTAAAAAGTAATGGGTAGCAATCATGAAAAGGCAAGTCTATTCTTAATATGAAGACAAACGTCTAATTGTCAACATCAGAATGGAGATTTGGAGCTGAAAGAGATCTCAGAGATACCAAATCTAATTCCTTCATTTGATGGATGAAGAAAGTAAAATACAAAGAGTTTAAGTGACTTGCACAGAGGCACCATTTCCCCCCTTTACATACTACATGCCTGAAGAGTGCCTCCCACCAAGGAGGAGGAGGAACAAATATTGATTTTATGTTGGAATGTTACCACACGTTTCCAAGTCTTCGAAGCTCCATCTCCAACCTCTGCTACAGCAATCACAGTTCTGGGCCACTGATTCACAACTTAGAGATTGTCAAACCCTATTATTTCTAACAACAAGTCTATATTTAACTTAGCTGAATTTAAGGAATTTGTAGATAGGAGCCCTAACCAAGCTGTCATCATCATGCCTCATCACCCCTAAGCATTTGGTCAGGCTGAAAGATGAAGCAGACTACAAAGGATGCCCTTTAGCGGATTGTTGGTCACTGGCCAACAAGACTTGCCAAGTTTCTCATCACTCATCATGTCACTCTATCTAAAAGACTATAAACTCCAGGATATACTTCTTCATACAAGCACCATCTCTTATCCATCTTTGTTTCCACCATGGTGCCTAAGAAGGTACTTAATGCTTAATATGGACTGGATAAACAATAGTTGAAAAAAAACTAGTCAGCCCTGATGAAGTATTAATTGGATTATGTCTCAAGATATAAAATTATTGTCTAAATCCAAACTTATGTGAGTGTTTATAAGGCAAACAAGCATATATTCTGATATTCTATCAAAATCCTCCTTCCTTCCTCCCTCCCTCCCTCCCTCCCTCCCTTCCTTCCTTCCTTCCTCCCTCCCTCCTTCCCTTCCTTCCTTCCTTCCTTTCCCTTCCTTCCTTTCCCTTCCTTCCTTCCTTCCTTCCTTCCTTCCTTCCTTCCTTCCTTCCTTCCTTCCTTCCTTCCTTCCTTCCTTCCTTCCCTCCTGCCTTTCTTCCTTCCGTCCTTCCTTTCCTCCTTCCTTCCGTCCTTCCTTTTCTCATTCCTTCCTTCCTTCCTTCCTTCCTTCCTTCCTTCCTTCCTTCCTTCCTTCCTTCCTTCCTTCCTTCCTTCCTTCCTTCCTTCCTTCTTTCCTTCCTTCCTTCCTTCCTTTTTCTCCAGAGCAGTTGTCAACTGACTTCTGAGCACTTGACCTGCCAATGCAATTAAGAATTGGGGAAGTAGCCTGGAGGAAATACTAGACATAAGGAAACTGAGACTTTGAGAAGTGGTAATTTGTTGATAGGCACACAACTAAAAAGTGCATGAAATAGTAATTGAATCCATGTCTAACCTGACTTCCTGTCCAATATTCTTTCAACTATACATACTCACTCTGCAAATAAATGCTATAGGATTTCAGAGGAAGAGTCATAGAATCAGTGTAAGATGGAATATTCAGAGAAGGTTCTTGGTGAAAGTGAGTCTGAAACTGAATCTTAAAGGATAAATGAGATTTGAAAAGATGGAGTGGGAACAGGATATTTGGGAGCATAGGAAGGGTTTGATTAAAAGTGAAAACATGGAACATATAAAATGTATTTGTGTAGGAGTGTAGGTGACTCTTAAGGAACAGTAGTGGGATGTAATTATTACAACCTTTAACTTCTTAAAATACCTTATCTACATTATCTCTGATTGTCACAGCTGGATGGAGCAACAGAATCTTCTTTAGACGATGACCCTTAGAAACTGCTCAACAAATAATGGTATATGATTGTAATAGAATACCTATTGTGCTATAAGAAATGATAAGGATGATTTCAGAAAAACCTCAAAAGATGATGATGAACTGATACAAAATGAAGTGAGCAGAACCAGGAGAAAAGAATACACAGTACAGCAATATTATATAATGAACATTTATGAATGACTTAGCTGTTCTTAGCAATATAGTGATCCAAGATAATCCTCAAGGACTCATGATGAAAAAATGGCATCTGCTTCCAGAGAAAGAACTGATGGAGTTTGAAGGCAAACCAAGAAATATTGTATTTCATTTTATTTCTTCACTTTTGTTTGTTTGAGTTCTCTTTCACAAAACAACTAATATGGAAAGAAATTTTACACTACTACACATATAAAACCTATATCAAAGTGCTTGCCAGTTCAGGGAGGTAGAAGAGTAGGGAAGGAGAGTGAGTATGTGGTTACTTTAAAAAAGCAGGTTAAAAACTATTTTTCCATTTAATTTTGAGGAAAATAATAAGATGTTATTTTAAAAAAGAAAGTGGCCTCTAGGCTGAGCCTTAGACTTCCAAGAGGCAAAAGTGAGGAGAAGGAAGGCATTCCAACCCTGGGGACTAGCTTATACAAAATCACAGAGGCAAGAGAATGGGGAATGACAAGTTTAGGTTGATTGGAATATAGATTGTGTGATGGAATCATGCCAGAAAGATTGATGGGGTTAGATTATGTAAGGACTTTAAAACATTGTGTTTATCTTCAGGACAAGAGAAACTAATGGACATCCTTTATTATCTATAAGAACCAGTTGCTTTAAAAAAAAAAAACCCTTACCTTCCTCTTAGAATCAATACTGTGTATTGGTTCCAAGGCAAAAGAGTGTTAATAGTTAGGCAATGGGAGTTAAGTGACTTGCCTAGGGTCATACATATATCTACAAAGTGGTTGAGGCCACATTTGAACCCAAGACCTCCTGTCTCCAGGCCTAGATCTCAATGCACTGAGCCACTTAGCTGTCCCCTAATGAACAGGTTTGAGTAGGGTCTTTATAATTCTACAAGCTTAAGTTTTGCGTTCTGTTCTGGGTATCATTTTAGGATGGACTGAATCAATAAATCCCAAGTGTTCTTGTTTAGAAGAGGCAAGCCTGGTAAGCATTGAGTTTAATTAGAGAGGATTTGATGAAGTCATTGAATTCAGGATGACTGTCACACAGAGGACATAATAGGATTGCACTACTTGGTCCCAGAGACCCGAACCAGGAGCAGTGAAGGAAACGCCAGGTTTGCTTCTTCTACACCCTGGGTGTTTACAGATTTAGTTTATCTAAAATGGTACCCATAGTAGAATAAAAATTTAAGATTGTAGGATCATAAGCTAGATGTGAAAAGGATGCCTGAGGTCATCTGATTTCAACATTCAATTTTCCCAATAAAAAACTAAGACCAAGAGATTTTATGGGACTTTTCCATGGATCCAGCCATAGTAGTGGCCACTTCGATTTAGATTTGGAAGGGACCTAATTCACATTCTCACCCACCCACCCAATTTCATAGCTGATTTAACTAAGAGGTAGACTGGTGAAATATCGTAGTTTCATAGATCTAGAGGTCAAAAGGACTTCAGAAGTCATATATTCCAACATACCCATGTTGTAGAGAAGAAAACTGAGGCCCAGAAGGTAAAATAACATGGCAACCCACACAGGTAGTATGAGAACTTGGATATGCACACAGCTGCTTTACTTCCAAATTCAGTCCTCTTTCCAATGAACCCTATGACCTGACTAGGGCAGAGTACAGTGGCATCACTACCATAAAAATTCTTTAAAAGTCCTTAAAATTCTGAGAAATATATATTTAGCTTTCTTGGGAATGAAGAAGATTGAATACCCTCATTCTTAAAAACTCCTTTCTCTGCTTTAAAAAGCCTATATGGAAAGAAAAGAGGAGGATGGGGGTTCTATGAAATCAAAATGGCTAGAACTAAGTGCAACATTCAAAGAGGGATACTTGATCCCCTTATTACTTTTGCAATTCCCCTTTTTTCATTTTGACAGATTGCAAAGCACTTTAAAAGCTATCTAAATGTGATTTCCCTCTGAGGTAAAGGCAGGAAGCCAAGAGCTCTGTCAGTGGCCAAAGGCAGCAGGGCCAATCATTCTTTATATTTAGCACCCTATGGGATTCCCAGAGCCCATGCCAAACAGACACATGTCCCACTTGACTGTATCCATGTCACTCCATGATGGGAAAATTGTCTCCTTGCAGCTCATTACTCTCTGGAAGAAACTTCATATGGGAGGCCAGTAAGAGAAAGATAAATAAGAGGGGAAGGTAGGGAGGGAAAAGGAAACATCTCTGTTCAACACAAGCTGTGATGGATGGAGTCCAGGCTACTTATGAAGAATAAATAACTTTGTTGTCTGTAAAAGACATGAGTAGATTGTGTGGTATGGTCAAGGTGGGTGCTACATTTTAGGATAAGGAAACAGCTCTGAAACCCATTGTTTAAATGCTGATGAATAACAGCCCCAAGTCATCATGGCCAAGGTGGATATAAACATGCCACTGGGCAAACAATAAGACTAGAAGATGGGACAAATAGCTACAAAGATTGTGGGTTTTATTTGTTCCCAACTTACCATCTTCTCCAGGGCTTATGTTAAATAAGCTAATGAGGAAGAAGTCTTTAATTTCTCATCTACAGAAGAAGCAATGTGATAAAGTGGAAAGGCACCAGAATCTGGAGTCAGAGACCAGGGTTCAAATCCCATTTCTGAAGCTACCTTTGCCCAGAGACACATAATTTGTGTTTCCTGGAGCACAGTCTTCTTACTTGTTAAATAAGGAGGTTGAATGAGGTGATATGTGAGTTCCCTCCCAGTTCTAGATCTATGATCACACAATCTCAAATTTCTTCAGCACACCAAGCCTTAACTGAGTTAAATCATCTATAAAATTAGGAGATTGGACAAGATCGTATCTAAAGTCTCTTCTAATTCTATGACTTTATCCTTCTTTCCATGATTTGATGACTAATCACTGTCAGTTGTGTGAAAAGTAATCATGAATGTGATGGTGAATGGCCATGCTGCTTGTGGAAGATTCAGCTAGGTTGGTGCTAAAGTCTTTTTCAACTTGAAGATTCTGGGATTCTCTGATGTTCACTGAGATAGCATAGAAATAGATTTAAGTGAGAAAAGTTTGAAATAAGAATTTCCTGGAATGGGAGTGGAAACACCGAGGAAAAGCAACTGCCTGAATACAGCGGTTGAGGGGACATGACAGAGGAGAGACTCTAAATGAACACTCTAATGCAAATACTAACAACATGGCAATGGATTCAAATCAAGAAAACATGTAATGCCCAGTGGATTTGCACGTTGGCTATGGGGGCTGGGGGGTGGGAGGGAGGAAAAGAAAATGATCTATGTCTTTAATGAATAATGCTTGGAAATGATCAAATAAAATATAATTTAAAAAAAAAGAATTTCCTGGAAATTATTTGCCTCCATTGCCAGCGAGTGTTATAGATTTTCCTTTGAGATTCTAAGGAGGAAGGTTGGTGCAGCAGAAAGAAGGATGAATTTGGAGTCATATTACCTGAATTTGAATCTCAACTTGACCACTTACTCTCCATGTGTCCATGGGCAATTCTCTTGGACTCTTCTGAGTCCGTTTCCTCATCTATAAAAAGAAGTCTAAATTAGAAGAGATCTTAGGCTCCTTTCAGCTCTAAATCTAAGAACCTTTGGCTTTAAACATCAAACCGTCCCATTACTCTGGGGTGGGGAGTGGCTCTTTCAAAGCTATGTTTATATTTAGAAAGAAAGTCCATCTACATGCAAGTCCTTATTAAACATCACCTCTCTTTCCTACCTTTCTATTTGTCTCTGTATCCATCTGTCTCTTTCATTGTCCTCATCTCTGTCTTGTTCCTCTGACTCATTCTACATCTATATCTGCCTGTCTTTTTCTCTTGATGCCATCTTTTTATTGAGTGAGATTTCCTCCTGGCTCAGAATATTAGAATTAGAACTCTGAAAATATCCCTGTCTTAATAACTTCTCTTGCTTGATGCTGAGAATGTTCTCTATGGAGGGAGGGTGGGAAGAGATAAGAAGCATCAAGTATCTTGACATCTCTATGTCTTTACAAAGGTAATCAGTCACCCTGGCTAATCTTTCCCTCTGCTTCTCTGCCTCTTGCTTCCTATCAATTTAGAATGAGCTATTATAATGCCTTTCCCTCAATTCCTGCCATAAAAGTATGTAGGTAAAGCAGGAAGCAGTGGGCTATATGACAGATTATGGAAGTGGCTTTCTCTTGTTAGCATAATTGGACCCTCTGGACTCCAAACTAGCTTGTTCCTTAAAAGGGGGCAGCACCTCTCCAATGGACCATGAGATCTGGCCTAGATCTTGGAATGGAATAGGTACAATATAGCCTGCAGCCCCCAGGGGAAGATGAGGAATTGGTTGCTGCGATCTTCACAAGGGAGAAGATAATTTTGGCTGAACTATTAAACGTGACCTGACTCGAAATGAAGTCACAGAAGGATATGAGGAAGACACAGAGGGGACTTCTTTCTGGAACTCAGCCAAGCCTCAAGGCTTCTCTACCTCCCCTAGCCCTTTTGCCCACATAATGACATATTCTAGATTAAAAACCAGCCATAGGGATTCAGCCAGCCAGGAGCTCATCCAGTGTATTCCCTGGTTGTTTGAATGCAGGCATGTTCTAAGTTTTAAGGCTGCTTCAGCCCTTCCAGAACTTGGCAGATGATCTTGTAGAGCTTGTTGTGGCAAAAAAAAAAAATCACCTCATGGTCCACCAGGTGATGACCCTCTCTGAAGTTAGGTAAATTTTGACTCCTGGAAATAATGCCTATAATTTGTCACTTAGATAATGATCAAAGCCATTCTACATTGGTCAGAAATGCTGTGTTACACTACCAAAATCCCAAAGAAGACATGGTTACTTCACTATCTTGATAGATCACCTCATCAGGATTTCACTGATCTATTAAGGACTATTATAATATTATATAATTAATATATAGCATAATGTATCCTATGCTATATATATTCCTTAATGTATATATTATATGTATATAACATACCTACATAGGTATATAAATACATAGTAAATACAAACATAGAGTATCCCAAAAATCTTAATACAGTTTTAAACTTTCACATATATGTTCTCAATTCATTGATTCCATCTTTGCTAGATGTACACATTAGCATTTAGCTAGCGAAAACTTCCTGTGCTTCCTAGTTCTTGGTAAATATCATCTTTCCTCCCCGCCTTCTCTTTAGAATGCCATGTCCGTTTTACTGAGTGAGATTCAGCCCATCACAATTCTCCATTGAAACAATGTTCAAGCTCCCAGCAGCTATTAAACAAGAAGTGAATTTCCTCCCTGGACCCAAGTTGATAACAAAATAAACCATATGGTTATTTTCAAAACTAATATTTTACATGACCAAAAACTCAGGGATTATTAAGAAAGACATCTTTGGAAACACTGTACTCATTGAGCCACATAGCAGTGGGGTTCAAGAAAATCTTCATGGATGAAGTGATGCTTGAGATGGGTCTTGAAGGATGTCAACAGACAGAGATTATGGTAGTGAAAGAGGTGGAAGCAAATGCATTATACAACTAGGAAATAGTGTGGGTAAAAATATGAAGACAGGAAAGGATGAAATAAGATTAGTAAATAGGAAGAAGTTTGGTTTGAATCAGGTACAGGGTATGAGAAAGGAAATATTATTAGATAAAACAGGGATGATTTCTCAGGATCTCAGATGATAGGATGAGGAATTTGGACCATAGAAATAATTTTGATGAAATTTATTTATTTAATTAATTTGGGATATTTTCCCATGGTTACATAATTCATGTTCTCCCCTCCTTCTCCCACCCCCCTCCCATAGACAACGAGCAATTCCACTGGGTTATGTCATTGATCAAGCCTTATTTTCATATTATTAATACTTGCAATAGAGTTATCATTCAGAGTCTACATCCTCAATCATATCACCAACCATGGAATCAAGGGAATGTTTTTTCCTTCTGTGATTCTGATCCCACAGTTCTTTCTCATAAGTACTTCAGAATTGTCTTGTATCATTGCATTATTGCTAGTACAGAAGTCCATTACATTCAATTGTGCCACAGTGTATCAGTCTCTGTGTACAGTGTTCTCCTGGTTCTGCTCCTTTCTTTCTGCATCAATCCTTGGAGGTCATTCCAGTTCACGTGGAATTCCTCCAGTTTATTATTCTTTTTTTAGCACAATAGTATTCCATCACTAACAGATAACACAATTAGTTCAGCCATTCCCCAACCAAAGAACATCCTCTTGTTTTCCTTTTTTTTTTTTGCCACCGCAAAGAGGAAGACTATAAATACTTTTGTACAAGTCTTTTCCCTTATTATCTCTTTAGGGTATAGACCCAGCAGTGGCATTGTTGGGTCAAAGGGCAGGCAATCCTTTAAAGCCCTTGGGGCATAGTTCCAAGTTGCCTTCCAGAATGGTTGGATCAATTCACAACTCCACCAGCAATGCATTAATGTCCCAATATTGCCACATCCCTTCCAACATTTATTACTTTCCTTTGCTATCATATTGGCCAATCTTATAGGTATTAAGTGGTACCTCAGACTTGTTTAGTTGTTTTGATTTGCATCTCTTTGATTATAAGAGATTTAGAACACTTTTTCATGTGCTTATAGATAGTTTTCATTTCTTTATCTGAAAGCTGCCTATTTCATGTCCCTTGCCCATTTATCAGTTGAGGAATGGCTTCATTTTTTGTATGATTGATTTAGTTCCTTATATATTTGAGAAATTAGATCTTTGTCAGAGGTTTTTGTTATAAAGTTTTTTTCCCAATTTTTTGCTTCCCTTCTAATTTTGGGTGCATTGATTTTCTTTGTACAAAATCTTTTTAATTTAATGTAATCAAAATTATTCATTTTATAAGAATTCCATGTGAACTGGGATGACTCCCAGGAATTGATGCAGAGTGAAAGGAGAAGAACCAGGAAAACATTATACACAGAGACTGTGGTACAATCGAAATGTAATGGACTTATCTACTAGTAGCAATGCAATGATCCAGAACTATTTGGAGGGACTTATGAGAAGGAACACTATCCACATTCAGAGGAAGAACTGTGGGGATAGAAACACAGAAGAAAAACAACTTCTTGATCACATGGGTGAATGGGGATATGATTGGGGATGTAGACTCTAAATGATCACCCTAGTGCAAATATTAATAATATGGAAATAGGTCTTGATCAATGACACGTGTAAAACCTAATGGAATTGCATACCAGCTGGCTCAAGAGAGGAGAGAGAAAGAACATGAATACTGTAGCAATGGAAAAATATTCTAAAGCAACTAATTAAATAAAATTTTCCAAAAAATATTCATTTTATATTTTGTAATATTCTCTGTCTCTTGCTTGGTTTTGAAATCTTTCTTTCTCATAGATTTGACAGGTATACTATTCTATGTTCACCTAATTTACTTAAAGTTTCCTTCTTTATATTTAAGTTGTTTATCCATTCTGAATTAATCTTGGTGTAGGGTGTGAGATGTTGATCTAAATCAATCTCTCCCATACTGTTTTCCAATTTTCCCAGAAGTTTTTGTCAAATAGTGAGTTCTTGTCCCCAACGCAGGGATCTCTGGTTTTATCGAACACTAGCTTGCTGAGATCATTTACCCCAAGTCTATTCCATTGATCCTCCTTTCTGTCTCTTAGCCAGTACCAGATTGTTTTGATGACCACTGCTTTATCGTATAGTTTGAGATCTGGTACTGCTAGACAACCATTCTTCACATTTTTTCCATTATTTCCCTTGATATTATTGATCTTTTGTTCTTCCAAATGAACTTTGTTATAATTTTTTTCTAATTCAATAAAAAAATTCTTGGTAGTCTGATAAATATGGCACTTAATAAATAAAGTAACTTGGGTTGGATTGTCTTTTTTATTCATAGAATTCAATCTTAATGATTAAGCATTAAGTTGAAAGCTTTACATATAAAAATTAAGTATATGTGAAACCTAAGAAAGTTGCAGACCAATCAAGGATGAATCCAACAAAATGCATAGTGTAAAATGATTATAAAACAATAATGACTAGTCTTATTTATTATATCTGGAGCTCAGTGTGAGTGAACAAACACAAATTTACTCAAAAATAGTGAAAGAAAGAAAAATAGTAATTAATCAATAAGCAATGATTAAGTGCCTGGCTATTAACCTATCAGTCATTCAACAAGAATTCATTGAGTGCGTACTTTGTACTAAACACCATGCTAAGAACTAGGCATACAAAAATATAAATAAAACAGTACCTCCTCTGAAGGAGTTTGCATTCTATTTATATGGAAAATGCTTATACATGGACATGTCTACTGGGTAAGAGGCATGAAGAGAGAGAGAGGACTTACAAGCCAGGTCATGCAAGAAGCAAGGCTGGGGACCTGTCTGTCAATCAAGATGAAGATTCCAAATGGAATGTTCCCAGGAGGAGGAGGTAGTTGAGCTGGCCAGGGGGAGGATCTGATTCTTTTTCTCTCTCGGGTTGACTGACCAGGAGACTTTGGCTCTCTGGGCTTTTTTTCTGAGAAAGGAGGCAAGCCTGGCTGAAGGGGGAAGAAGATGAGAATTAATATTATTAACTTCTGTCCCAGGCTGAAGGACCCTGGGCGAGGGGGATGGCTTCTGAAATTGGGCTGAGAGACCCTGGTGGTTTTGTGGAGAAGAAAAGAAGTAAAGAAGACTTTAAACAGTTGTCCTCCATCTCTCTGGCTGTCTTAGAGTCACAGCTGTGACTAGACTGATTTCCAAAACCCTCAAATTCTCCTTATAGATTAGGGAAACCTTCATCCCTCTCACCTCAGTTTCCCATCCTGTTGTTTCCCAATAAACCCCTTACCTGAGAAAGAAAACAAGAGTATCTTTATAGTCCACTGGGGGGGGGGGGGGGAGGGAGGAAGCCAAAAGGCTTAAAGAAGTGGGTGGTTAAGGAAGGGGCTGAGGGAGGAAGAGGGTAGGAAGTAGATTGATCCATTAGCCATCAAATAGGGATCAATAGGCAAACCTCAGTGCATTCCCCTGTAGCAGCATCTCTCATCTCTCTCCACCATTGTAAGTAGGTGTGTCCCCATACCAGCAGCTCCCTCTAGTCCCAAGCCAGAGTACATCAGGCACTGCATCCAGAAATAGTGTCACACAGATTACCCTCTCTATTACACTACATGTATACAGAACACATAAAAATTTTTCAAGATGGAGTTTTTTGGGGAGATAGAAGGTAGAAGCTGTCGGGACCAGGAGATACTTCATACAAGAGGTGTTGTTCTTTGATCTGAGTTTTGAAAGAAATCTGAAAATCTAAGCAGATAGGTGGTACAGTGGATATGGTACTAGATCTAGAGTAAGAAAGACCTGAGTTCAAATCTTGCCTCAGACATTTATTAACTTTGGGACTCTGGGTAAGCCACTTAATCTAATTTTGCCTCAGTTTCTTCAAATGGAAAACAGAAACAATAATAGCTACTACCTTTCAGAGTGCTTGTGAGGATCAAATGAAATTATATTTGTAAAGTGTTTATATACAGTGGCTTGGCACATGGTAGGTCCTTAATAAATTCTTGTTTCTTTCCTAAGTAATGGGAGTAAGGAGGGAGCATCCTGTAAGAATGGGGTATAGCTTTTGCAAATGTCTGGAAATGGTCTAATTTCAGTGGAAATAACTCCTGCTTGATATACATAATTTGTTTGCTAGTGGATACATTTATAACACATCCTGAAACTTCATTCCCCAGACTTGGGGCTGGGATAGGAAAGAGGTTTAAAGTGTTTACAATTTTCAGCAGACCCTTTGAGTGGTGATGACATTCTCCATGTTACTTGGGGGAGGAATTAGATTATCAACTTGCTTCTTTTTTGGTCTTTGAAAAGTCCAGGCAGCAAACACAGTCCAGCAACTGATTTTTCTAACAGAATTTTCTGCTGTCATGAAACTAGAATTAAGTGGCAGAAATTTCAGTGCCAGGAGAGCCTGGCTTGCCATTGTTTTAGGAGAACTTTTTCCATTAAAAATAATAATAGTTAAACATTTCTATAGCCTAAATACAGACTGAGGTTCACAGAAGCAAAAGTTAGCCAATGAATATAACAACACAAATTAACTCGAAAATTTCAATGAATTTGTAATTTTACAGGTATGAATAGTCCATCCAGTGATGTAGATCACAGGTTATCCAAGTCTTCCCATCCTAATCCATTCTTGTGTGTGTTACTCCCAAGAACCCTAAAAGGGAACATCACTGATTTATGATCAAGGGTATGATCAATCTTGATTCTGGAGAACAGACATTAGAGCCTGTCTGTTTCCCTCCTCCGGCTAGAGATGGGAATCCATAGAGAGAATGCTACATATAATATTGGTGTCAATCCATAGCATTTTATTTTGCTTAACAATTCTTTGTTATGAGGGAAGGGTCAATTCTAGAGTGAATGTAATGTAAAAGCAAAAGGCACTATAAACATATTTTTAATTATTAAAACATTATCCCTTTTTGTTGTTGTTCTAATGCAATAAGTATAAGTGAACTGTCTGGCAGTTGGGAAAAAGGATCAAACAGCCAAGAGGAATCAAGAAATAATAGCATGTTGTATTACTGTGATTAATTGAATTGATTAGAATAAATTGGATCAGTCAACTGCATGATAGAAATGCTAGTCTTATAATCTAACATGTGAGGACAAGAAATACTCATTACAACAACTCCCATTTCTAAAGTCCTTTGACAATTACAAAGAGCCATCTTGACCCAGCCTGGTGAAGTAGGTAGTAGAAATTCTGGTCCTTTTCATGGAAGAGAAAATTGAGAATCAGAGACTTGAAATCATAGATATAGATTTTCATGGGAAAGGAAATAATCAGTTATTAGGATCCTTCCATATACCAGACACTGTCCTAAGAATTTTACAAATGCCATCTCATTGGATCTTCATAACAATAATGGGAGACTATTAATTTCATTTTATATTTGAAGAAACTGAGGCAGGACAAGTTAAGTGACTTACCCAGGAACACTTAGCTGGCAAATTTCTGAGGTGCTATTTGAACTCAGATATTTCTGACTCTGGTCCTAGTTCTATATTCACTGTTCCATCTAACATTAGACACAGGAATAGAACCCAAAATTTTCTTGACTCTCTGTCCATATGTCCAATTATGCCATGAGGCCTCCCTGAGATTCAGAGTACTATAATACTTCAAATTTTATAGAGTATATTCCTCATAAAACATCTTGGTTCTTGCATTTAGGTGGTGCACTGGACTTGGAGTCAGGAAGATATGAATTTAAATCCAGTACCAACACCCAAGCTCTGGAAGCCTAAATAAGTCACATAACTTCTGTTTGCCTAATTTTCTTAATTAGAAATGAGGACAACAATAGCAGCTACTTTCCAGGGTTACTCTAAAATTCAGATAAAATAATATATACAGTGCTTAGCATAGGACCTAGAACATAGTAGGTATTTAATAAATGTTAATTCCTTTCTCCTTCCTTCTCTGCCTTGGAACCAGATTGTGAATAAGGATAGTGGGAGTTCTAGGTTGAGTTCTATTACTGACACATCATTGAAAACTTGGATGATATTAAGGTCTATTGAAATCTGAAAAAGAAGCTAACTGACATATCTCTCTTTTCTCAGCTAATCTGAATAGCTGAAGTGATGAAACATCACTAAAAAAGAAGTACAAAGCATAAACTGAGGCTGAGAGAATCAAAGGGACACATCTAAATGTATATCAACAGGATGTCTCAGACCATAGATTTTTAGCCAGAAAGAGCATTATTCTAAACCCTTTTATCTTGAGGATGAAAATGAATGAAAATTAATTGTGTCTTGACCAGTGTCAATGCAGTATTGAATAGATAAGGCTAGATTTGATCTTTGGTTTTCCTGACCTGAAGAGAGAGAAAGTCAAATGACAGCAGTATTGGTGAGCTTGAGGACCTCTCTTGGTCGTGTTTTCCAAGTAGAAAGGCAATTGTTTAATGTTTTTCTTGTACATCTAATTTGTGTCGACTAGATATTTGTTATCAACACAAGTCCCTTTCATTCTATTCCATGAACATTTATTAAGCACAAAAAATGTGTCAGGTACTAGCCTAGGTGCTGAAGATATATAATAGACAAACTTGAACACCTATTTTGCCAGTGATAGACTGCATGGAATGGGGCTGGAAGCCTGGAATCAGGAATGTAGATGGTCAACATGACTGAGGTCTAGTCAAAGAGAGTATAGGAGATAAGAGCCCAAGAATCAGTGAAGATAATAGGAGTCAGGGTCTCAGACCATTGGCTGGGGCTGGTACCCTGGATTCAGTAGACAATAATCAAAGCCAGTTGGATGATGGAGCCTGAGCATAAGCCAAAGGCAAGAGGAGAGCTGTCCCAGATCATATCCAGCTGGAAACAGTATGTTTAACTTTTCATCAATTTGCCTATGACTTTTTCCTACTGGTTTGAATGAATTGTTCAAAGGGAATTATAGCATCTCAAATGCAGGAGTCACCCTTGCTTTTTAGTCCAATATTTACCTGAAAAATATTCCTCTTTGCCAAATTCTCTCCTGTAGAAACAACTCATCATCTTTATTTTTTACATAATTACAAAATGATTACAAAAATCATGTTCTTTCCCTCCCTTCCCCCCAAACCCCTCCCATAGTTGACAGACAATTCCACTGGGTTTTACATGTGTCATTGGCCAAAACCTATTTCCATATTATTGATATTTGCACTAAGGTGATCATTTGGGGTTTCATATCCCCATTGACCCATGTGATCAAGTAGTTGTTTTTCTTCTGTGTTTCTACTCCCACAGATTTTCTTCTGAATGTGGATAGCATTCTTTCTCATAATTACTTCAGAATTATCCTGGATCATTGCATTGTTTCTAGTAGAGAAGTCCATTACATTCTATTGTACCACAGTGTATCAGTTTCTGTGTACAATGTTCTGGTTCTGCTCCTTTCACTCTGCATAAATTCCTAGAGGTCATTCCATTTCACATGGAATTCATCCATTTTATTATTTCTTTGAGCACAATAATATTCCATCACCAACAGATACCACAGTTTGTTCAGCCATTCCCCAATTGATGAGCATCCCCTCTTTTTACAATTTTTGGCCACCACAAAGAGCTCAGCTATAAATATTCTTGTATAAGACTTTTTCCTTATTATCTCTTTGGGGTACAAACCCAGTAGTGCTATGGCTAGATCAAAGGGTAGTCAGTCTTGTGATGTAAATAGGTTTATTAAGCCAATTTTATAATTTGGAAAACTAAGGCAAACAGAGGTTAAGTGATTTGCCCAGGATCACACTGCTAGTAAATGCCTGAAGTCAGATTTAAACTCAAATCAGGTCTTCCTAACTCCAGGTCCAGAATTCTCATGTACTACCTACTAGCCTTACAATAATAATAATAATAATAATAATAATAATAATAATAACAACAACAAAATAAAACTCAGAATAACAACAAAGTCCATTTGGAGAGGATAAAGTCTAAGATATCAAGGGAAATCATAAAATAATTATAAATGAATGGGATTTAGTATTAGTAGATCTCATTTTATAAAAATATATAAAGCTCTACAAATTCATGAAAACTAATGTATATTTTTTAAAATGAAGAGTAGGTCAGGATTATATTAGATAAGCAAAAATAGAAGCAATAAAAATAGTTAAGTTTTCTATAAACCTACTAATATCAATAGGTTAAAGAAATGCCTTTTTTCATTAGAATGGCTAGAAAATTATAAAGAATTGTGGAAGAAATTGTGTACAGGCCAATATATTATACAATATGCCAGAACAAAACAAAAAATTACTATTTCTGAATATGAAAATCTCTTTATAAAAATGATATCAGATGCCTTTCCCACCTAGAGTTAATGGAGAAGTTTTTTGTTTCATGATGGATAGAGGAAATCACTAAATTAAAATAATTTTGGCTTCTCATATTTTTTTGAAAATTTCCATGGGAAAAATAAAGACAAAATTAAAAGGATAGGAAAATTTCTACATCAGATAACAAAATCTCATAGAAAACAAGGCAATGACATCACTATAGAACATTAAGAGTCATTCTCTATTAAGTAAGTGGTCAAAGGACACAAAGAGTTTTCATAAAAATTAAAACCATAAATGACCCCATTAAATCATGTTCCAATTCCCTACTAGTGAGAGGAATACAAATTAAAGCAGCTCAGAGGTCAGACCTCACTCCATGCAAAAATTAGTGAAGATGATAAAAGATGGAGCCGACAGTGTTGGCAAGTTGGGGCACTGTTGGTGGAGCTCTGGGCCAACTGTTCTGGATTTTGAGTTGGAATTGTGTAAGAAAAATGATGAAATTCCCCTTACCCTGAGACTCAATATTCCCACTGACCCTCAAGAAAACCAAAGGAAGAAACCAAGATGCAAGGCATATACACTGTAAGTATTCAAAGCAGCCCAGCCTATTCCAATGAAACCCGCCCCCCTAAGAGACATAAATGTCTGAGGCTTCAAGGAACTGTACTCTATGTGAAAGCAGATGTTACCATCAAACGTCAACATCCTTTGGGGAAGGGATGTCAGCAATTGGGGAATGGCTGGACATGGAATACTGCTGTGCCATAAAAAATGACAAACAACATGACCAAAAAAACCTGAAGAGATGAAGGGATGCAAAGTGAAATGAGCAGAACCAGTATACAGGAACAGCAGTAATGTACTATGATCAACTGTGGATGACTTAACTGTTAGCAACAAGGCAACAATCCAAGACAAATACAGGGGACTCATGACAACAAAGGAAACCTTGCACCACAGAAAGAGCACAAAGAATACAAAGGCAGATTGAAAGGTACCATTCTTCACTTGATTTCCTCCAGTAATTTTTCTCTAGTGTAAACAATATGATAAAAAGGAGAAATGCATTATATGATATTATATGTACAACATAAATCATACTCCCTTCCTTATTTTTTTTAAACCCTCACCTTCCATCTTGGAATCAATACTGTGTATTACTTCCAAGGCAGAAGAGTGGTAAGGGCTAGGCAATGGGGGTTAAGTGACTTGCCCAGGGTCACACAGCTGGACAGGGTATGAGGTCAGATTCAAACCTAGGACCTTTCATCTCTAGGCTTGGATTCTCAATCCACTGAGCCACCCAGCTGCCCCACTCCCTTCCTTCTTGGAGAGATGGGAGGGTTAGAAGGGAGAGGGGAAAATAACAAGATAGAGATTTTTGGACATAGCTAACATGAGAATTTCTTTTGGATAAGCAAATTTATTATAATTTATTACTTATTTATAACAAAAAATAATTGTCTTCCTAAGTAATGTATTAATAGAGTTATACAAGGAAGCTTCCAGATCAAGCTGTGAAAAGATAAAGATTCATATTACATGTTCATTTGAAAGTATATTATACCAGTTCAAATAGCTATATAATATTAATTTTCCAGTAAAAATATAGTTAGAAAACAGATGTTAGACTAAATAAATTAAAATTAATTAATTAATTCAAATTTAAAAAAAAAAGAAAAGAGATGTTACCGTAGGCCCAGGGCATAAAGCATGTTCAGTCCTGGTGCTTCATATAGGGTCAGTTCTTCTAGGTGACATTCTGTCTCCACCTCAGAGTTTTAACTTAGAGGAATCCCCTAAATTAAGATTCAATATGGCTTCCATCCAGGTCTCCTTAGGTATAGATGACAAGGTTCTCCTTTCTCATAGTTACTCAATATACATGAGACAATCAGATATTAATAGTTATTTCATCCACCATGGTGGGAGGGTGGGGAGATAATGGGATCATAGATATTGGGCCAAAAGGAAGATTAGAAGTAATTAAGTTTCTTCCTGGAAACATACTCTTCCATTCAGTGACACCTGCCTTCTTTCTGTTCCTGCCACAAAACATTTAATCTCTCAGCTCTAAGCATCCACTCTGGCTGTCCCCCATGCCTGGGATGTTCTCCCTCCTCATCCCTGCCTTCTGGCTTCTCTTGCCTCTTTCAGTCCTCAACTAAAATCCCATCTTCCATAGGAAGCTTTTCCCAACCCTTCCCTCCATTGACTATTTCTAGTCTTTCTTATGTATATTATTTGCAAAGTTTGTTTGTTGTCATTCCCATTAGTTTGAGATCTTTGAGGGCTGGAATTGTCTTTTGCCTCTTTCATGGATCCCCAAGCTTAGCATAGTACTTGGTGCATAGTAGGTGCTTCACAAATTATTTTGACTGACTACTAAATCTGGTTAACCAATTAATAGTAAACAATTAATATTTCCTGAATATAAAAAATCTCCTGGATTTTTTCTTCTATATATCTCTCCTCTTATGCAGTCATCCTTAATAACAATTAATTAATTAACAGATTTCCTCTCTAACCATATCATCACCAACATCAGTCCCTCCTACCTTCCCTCTCTTTCTTGTGCTCTATCAATACATCTATACAAATCTTCTCGCTCTTCCTCATCCCTGTCATCCCATCTCTCACTTCCAGGACTTTGGATATTCTCTCTGCTTTTCTGGAATGCTCTCCCTCCTTCCTCCTCCTTAGGAGAGAGTTAGGAATTCCTCACTTCTTCAAAGTTCAGCTCAGCTCACCTCTCAAATGAAGTCTTTCCTGATCTTCCCCAGCTGCTGGTATCCCCTCTTCAAGAGGAAAAATAAAACACTCTGGAACTTTCTTGGTATTTACATGCATGTGGAAAGTACTGTCCCCTTTGCATGTGGATAGTTTGGTGGAGGAAAAAGGCAGAAAATGAACTCTTGTGTAAGAAAAACTGTTAAAGATCCACTTGTGAAGAAACAATCTCTCAGTTAAAATGCTGAGGAGAGACACAGATGGTTCTGAGAATGCCCCTGCAAGGAATGCATCAAGAGGTCTTGTTTGAAGGCAGAGCAATGACTGAGACAACAATGGCTACAAGGCTTCACCTTAAATCTTTGCCCCAATGCCTTATGGTGGCCCAGAAGTGAACCTGAGTTCTACAGAGCAGCAGATCATGAACTGTTGGAGGAAGGACCTTGTCTTTGAAGTCAGAGAATCTGAGTTCAAATCCTGCCTCTTGTCCCAACCTATAAAGGCAAGTCAATCATCTCTCTTGATCCAGTTTCCTTATCTGTAAGAAGGAGGGTAGGTTCAGGTGACTTCTGTGATTCCATTGTGCATAATACCTATGTATGTGTTTTGTGTATATAAAACCTTAACTAGACTTGTCCCCAGATGTGTTCACACACACATATATTAACTTTATCACATATGTGTACATACCATGTAGGCATATAAACACACAACACATACCTTGTTTGTAGATGTATGCCTATATCCATACACACATGTACATTGTCACAACATGTATAACCAGACCAGAACATATATGCACTGGGTTTGTAGTATATGTACGTCATCATCATCATCAGTGATCTGTGAGAAAATGTCCTTCTGCTCTCTGAGGACTAGCCCAGGTAAGAGGAAGGAGGGTCATGCCTAGGTTGCAGCTTTCACACCTCCAGGTGCCATCTCATAGGGCTTCTGCTCTCCATTGTGGCCAAGAGCTAACCAAGGGCTCCCAGCTTTACAAATCCCATTCCCGGGGACTGGAGTATTAAATTAGTCTATCTCTTCAACACTGAATATTTATTAAGAGGTAGCTAGGTGGTGAATGCCAAGTTAAGCCCTCAGGGGATACAAAGGCAAAGGTAAGGCAGTCCCCAGGTTCAAGGATCAGTTCTGCTCCCTTCCCAGATCTTTAAGGAACATAAGGAAACCATCCCTACACAGAAGAAAAAGAAGCGCCAAGGCTCGCCAAATGTTAATGAACCAGACTCTTTGTTCCCTCAAGAAAACAAGTTGAAATTAGGACTTTAATGAATTTCAAATGCCATCATGGACCATATCTTTAACTATTAAAGAATTCAAATTTGTAGACAACTCAGGAAGGCAAATAACAAAAATATCATTGTCCCCATTCTACAGATGAGCAAACAGACTAAGCAAAGCTGAACAATGTAAGTAGAATGAGCAGAGGTTCCAAAGTCAAAGGATTTAAGGTCAAATCTCTCTTTTGAAGATTACCTACCCTCTCTGTAACCTTGATCAAGCCACCACCAGGACCTGTTTTTTTTTTTTGGGGGGGGGGGAAGATGGAGGGCTGGTTTTTTAATCTATAAAATGGAAGAGCTGAAATAGATGACCTCAGAGATCTCATCTAGGTCTGGGTCTTGGATCCTATGAGCCCATGTTCCTACATGTCATGGCCAAGGTCACACAAGTAGTCTGTAGTTGGTGAAGATGAGCCCCAGGCTTCTGACTCCAGCAAGTCCAGGCTTCCCTGGGTTAAGTGACACTGCCTGGAACACATGGGCCCATCCATCCTTCAAAGACAGGATATATGAGTCAAATCTCAGCACTTAAGTACTATTTAACATTCCTGAACACCCAAGCTAATTCAGCCCAGCTTCTTTCTTCCCCTTCTTCTTAAATAAGGGTCCATTATACATTTTATAGAATTACCCTGAATTTCCCCTCTAGTCCTCCTCTAAGACAGGACCTTTCTTTGTGAAATAGCCATTTATTAAAAGAAAAAACTCCTTTCCCAGGAATCTCACATTTTCCCAGGATAGGAACAAACATCAGATGGCCAGGAGCTCCTAGTCTCCTATCAGATGGTCCATGAGGCACTTCTCTCTGGCTGAAGGGAGGGTTGTTTTTTTTTTTTCTTAAATGGTGACCAAATGTAAAAAAATTAATTCTGGTTACCAAGAAGGTCACCTCTTCCTCTTCCACCCTGCCATTAATTAACCAGGCTTTTGTGGAGGGTCTAGAAAATGGCATTGTGCCAGACTGAGGCTGCCATTGGGTCATCTTTCAGGCAACTTAATCTGCTTTGAATAAAGATAATTTATATGAGTTTGTTTAGAAGAAGACATCTCCCACATCCATCTCACAAAGTCTACTTGGAGTATCTTCTGATATGAAATAAAAGGAACCTCCCCAAAACAACCAACCAAAAACAATAAAAACCAAGTCATTACTCAGTCCCAAATCTTGGGGCATCCTAGAGACAGCTGTGGTAGAATGGAACACATAATGGTCTTAGGGACAAAAGACCTGGGATTGAACCCCAGTTCTGCTTCTGTATAACTGGGTGATCCTAGCTGATTCACTTCATTTGTCTGGCTAAGGTCTTTTCCCTAAAATGAGGAGGTTAGACTAAATGATCTCGAGGCCCTGTTTTAGCACCATACTATGCTTAGTGTTTAGGAACCACACTGAGAAATGTTATAAGAAATGAACAAATCTTAAATTGGGCATTTAAGAAGTTGGCATCTAGCTGGCACAGTGGACAGAGTGCTATTCTTCAGTCAGGAAGACCTGAGTTCAAATCCAGCCTCAAACATTTTATAACTAGCTGACCCTTGGCAAATCACTTCACTCTGTTTGTCTTAGTTTCTTCATCTGTAAAATGAGCTGGAGAAGGAAATGGCATACCACTCCAGTATTTCTACCAAGAAAATTCCAAATGGGATCATGAAGAATCAGACATGAATGAAGTGACTGAGCAACAAAATTTAAGTAGTATAATAGGTAGAGTGGTATCTTTAGAATCAGGAACACATGAGTTCAAATCCTGCCTTTTCCTACCTGTGAGACTTGTGAGACTACCTTTTTCAGCCTCAATTTATTCATCCATAAATGGACAAAATAATAGTACCTATTCACCAATGTTGTGAGGATCAAATATAATAATATATAAAGCATCTTACCAACATTAAAGCTCAACATGAATGCTATTATTAACTTGAACATTTTAAAAATAATTTTTGATTATGTATATATATATATATATATATATATATAATTCTAACATTTAGGGAATAAGGATTAGACTGGTGATTTCATTAGCATTAGAAACTCACAGATAAGAAAATTCTGTCTGTTGGTGAAAGTGTGACCTTCTCTACAACTTAGCTTTCAAAATTTGTTTGAGCACTGGGGAAATGTTTTGCCAAGAGTCTTACAGCCAATGTAAGCCCTAGGCAAGACTTGAACCTAGGTCTTCCTAATCCCAGAGGCTAGCTTTTTCTCTTTCTCTTTTCCATGCTTCTTTTATCATATTTCTAGGAGAGAGATGAAGATATATTTTATGCCAGAAAAAGCTCTTGTGTTATCTCATTTGATCCTCACAACAATATTTGACAGCAGGTGCTATTATTTTTCCCATTTTACACATGAAGAAACTGAGGCAAACAAATGTTAAGTGACTTGCCCAGGACGACATAGATAGTAAGTGTCCAAGTTGGGACTCTAACTTAATCTTCCTGAATCTAGATCCATATTTTTATTCACTGTGTTACAGTGCTACTTAGCATCATATAACCATTAGGAGTCAGAGGTTGCATTTGAACTCATATCTTCTGACTTTTAAATAAGCACTATAGCCACTAATTCCAATGGCAAAGAGATATTTATTCTAAAAGAGGTGAAGTCATACTTTTATTAGGGCCAGTCAGAGCTGGACTTTAGAGTTAGATTTTTGGATGCCAAACACATAGTTCATTCTTCATTACTGGTCTATGCAAGACCCACTCTGGTCTCTCTTATTAGGTAAGCTCATCTGAAGACTGTCATCTACAGGGTCCAAATAATTATTTAGCATCAGTTGGGTCAGGAAGAGGTAAAGCTGGCTGAATGAGACCCAATTCAAATATTTCCAGAAAACTGAATCCAAACCCCAAATGAACCCTCCTTTGAAATTATATCCATCATTCATGTCACCATCCCCCTAATTATCCTCATGATTTATAGGACTCTCAAAGTACATATTATAGATGTAATTTTCCAAATAGCAGACTGAGAGTGAGAAGCTGTCTATCTGATCTGATCAAAGGCTAAGATCACTGGAAACCTCCTAAGATACTGGAGAACATTTCCATACAAGATTCACCCTAAATTCAGAGGAGTTCATGATTCCAGAAGTTGAGGACATTAAATCATTATTAAATATATGATTTTTCTACATATTCCTCTATTTAACATAAATAATGGTGGAAATATGATGGAAGGTCTCAGAACCTCTCTGTTCTGTCATATTCACCAACTACTATATTCATATAAGCTTAATGTTGTAAAGTTTCTTATTATTCTATCCCAAGTCTGTTTTGTAAATAAAGTAGCTTTAACTCAGGAGATGATGCTGTTTGCCTAGGGTCTCATTGTCACTTAGTGACAGAACTAGGACTAGACCCCAGACATCCTGACTCCTTTTCTAATTCTACCTAACTAAAACAAGGACCACAATCTTAACCTACTTCTGATTGCTCCAATCAGATTATTGCTTAAGCTTATAGGCTTAACCTACAATAAAGCTAGAAGGAACCGTAGAGGTTATCAACCCAAATGTTCTTATTTTAAAGATGAAGACAAACTCCCAAAAGATTAATAACCCTGGTCAAAGCCATGTAGCGAAGTTAAGGTCAAGAGTGGGACTAGAATTCCAGTTAGGATGTTGCTAAGCTAGATAGTATCTAGTGAATGATGTCCAAGATGGTTAGCAAACTGGAGACCATGCTAAAGGTAAGGAAAGGAGGATGATAGCCAAGGAGAAGGGTAGTCACAAGGGGGGACCTCATCATTGGGTCCAGGACTTGTCACTGTTCCAAAGAAGGATTAGATATATTTTTCTTATTGTTGCTATTTTCTTTACTCATAAAGTAAGAAATAGGAACGATGGATAGAAATCTGAGAGGAAGGTTTACATCATATCTTACTGTCTCATAGTGAGCTGTCTCGGGGTTCATGGGTTCTCCTTCAATTAACATCTCCAATCGAAAGTTAAATAATCACTTGCCAGTAGGATAAAGATAAAACTCCTAAACAGGTACATATTGGACTAAATGTCACCTCAGGTTCCTTTTGTGATCCGAGATTCTGCGACTAATTTTTTTTGAACCAAGTCTTCTGACTCTCGGGTCAGGACTTTAGCCATTAGTCCTTGTAAAATCAGATGATCAAGCTTTTGTGGAGAAGATCTAGCTATTGCTCACACAGCATCTCCTATACTCTGACATACCATCACTTTGGAAATGCTCTCCCTTACTCTACACAGAGACTGATACACTATGGTACAATCAAATGTAATGGACTTCTCTACTAGCAGCAATGCAATGGTCCAGGACAATTCTAAGGGGCTTATGAGAAAGATGCTCTCCACATCCAGGGAAAGAACCTTGGGAGCAGAAAAGCAGAAGAAAAGCAACTGCTTGATCACATGGGTCGATCAGGATAAGATTTGGGGATGTAGACTCTAAATGATCACACCACACACTCTTCTGTACCTGTCTTATATGTGTCTATTTACATGCATGCAATCTCCTTCTTAGAATATAAGCTCCTTGAAGGCAGGGACAGTTTTGCCTTTTGGTATAGCCCCAGGACTTGGCACAGTACCTGACACATAGTAACCACTTAATAAAAGTGTGTTTAAAAATAAAGATTTTGATAGTAGAGGAAGAAGTAAATTAGAGGTATGAATGTCAAACAAACACACCCTCAGAGCTGGAGATCTCTGCATTACCCCAGAGCTGCCTTCAGGTTTGCTCATTTATAATCTTAATAACTTTAATGGGTGGCATTGTGCTAATTGCATCAAGTCCTGGAACACTTCAGTGCCTCCTGGATGAGATCCCAAAACCCTCTCAAGAGTTTGCTCTAACTCTCCATTCCAGAAAAACTGAGTGGAGTAGGAAAGCTCACAGTCCAGATTGGGGCTCCCAACAGGATGGGCAAGCTGTAGAGATTGTAGATGGATCATTGTTTGTATATGAATGTAATGCATGCTTGCATCCATGTATGTATATGTGCAAATTGACCAGATACTGCAAAAAGGCAGCAAGTTGGGTCCAAAATAGAAGAGGAAGAGAAAAACCAACAGAATTGCCTTTGGGAAATCATAAAGTTCTTTTATTAACACAAACTTCTACCTTGGAGCAAAGGTGCTTTGTTTTATGGCTGTGAGTCATACAGCCTCAGAGTCTCTGAGGAATTGAAAATGAATATTACCCAGAGGGTAGGTAGGATGGGGAAGGATATGGTGTGGGTGGATGCAAGTTGCACACTTCCCAAGCAGGGTATAACAAAAGAGGAATTGAGCAAAGAATGTCACCATCAAAGGATGTAGGAGTGAAATGGAATTCGACCTTCATATAGCTCACTGCCCCCTCAGTAATCTCAGGGCACTAGCTAAAAGCAATTGAGCATTTTGGGTTGACCCCTTGGTGACAAAATTATAGGTATAGTTTGGGCAGAGAGCAACGAGTTACATGATTAGAGGGACTATTTCCATCAACAGAATGGGAAATGTATTTGAGAATCTTTAAGATTAACAAAAAGGACTGGATCTCTGAGTTCCTAGTATAGGAAATATATAATATATGTCATATGTTATATAATATAACATATCTATCACATATTATTATATTATGAATAGTCGTATATATTATTACATGATGTATGTGTATTTATATATCAATCAATATCTTCTCTATCATTTGTAGTCCTAGAGAGTTGCCTAGACAACTGAGAAGATGTGACCTGCTTCAATTCCCAGAGTAACTCTTGGTCCTGGTCATTCAGCCTCCAAGGAGAGTTCATCCACGGTCTGAAGCCTCTCTGATTATCTTTAAGCCAAGAAATAAAAGAATGGTGTTTTTCTTTTGTACTTTGGAAATATCCAGAATATTTCAAGATGAAGTAAAGCAGGCTTTGGGGGGATATGGAGGGGATTTCTAGGACTCTTGATTACTCAGGGAATCTAAGAGCCCAAGCAGCCCTCAGCCTTCTGAGGCTCAGAATAGTTTTGGCTGCCACCATCTAATTTCTTTTAGTGCATTACTGATATGAAGCCAGCCAGCCCTCTCCCTCAACTTTCCTCAGCATTCAAGATTAATGACCTCAGGTTCCAGAAAACTCCCTATTTCTGTTTTTCTTTTCCTTTTTTTCCTTTTTTTCTTTTAGCAATAACCATCTCTTTTTTCCTGTGTCTTTTATCTGATCTTACGGTTCCCACCAAAGTCTGTATTTTGCTTAGTGCCTGGCCTTGGGGGAAATGATCTTCCCCATTTTCCACCCATTCTAAGAGTACCATACAAAACTCAGATTGTTTTTATAGAAGTCACTGAAGACGGGTCACATTTCAAGCAACACCCGAAAAGCACCATGGACTCTGGCTCACCCGGTGATTTATGACTAACCCCTTCGGAGCGATCCCCATTTACGCATTCATTTATCCTGTCTCAGGGTGTCATATTTTTGGCAGACTCACGAGGCACGGTATAGAGTGTCCTAGTTCTCCTCCTGCGCCATCAGAAACCATTTAGCAGAAGTGAAATGGTATTGCCTTTTAATTTTCTCATATAAGACTGCGGTTTGTGTAACATGACTCAGCCAGGGCCTGATTAATGAGGACGCATCCAGCGACACAGCGGCCAAGTCCACAGGTATTAAAAGCATTAACGATTCAAACACCAGGATCCAAAGGCAAGGCCCAAAGAGATTGGAATGTACTGCTGGGAGGAAGATTGCAAAGGAATTGAAAATAAATAGGGTGGAAAAGTCAAGGAAGTGTTTGAGTCCCCCCACTATGACCACCCCTGCTTCCACTAATGGTATTCTTAGGTTCTTGGAAATCTGGACAGTGGCACATGGAGAAGAACAGCTTTCAGAGAGACCTTCTATGGAATCATTGGGTTTCCGAATCTTGCAGTTGGAACTTAGCATCAAAGAATCACTAGTGAAACTTTTGCCTGATTGTGTAGGCTGCTCATGGAGAAGGCTAGAAGGTGTAGTGGTAGTCGTAGAGAAGTAAAGACCATAGTCCAAGCCCTAGCTCAGAATCTTACAGCTGAGTAATTCTGGAGAAGTTATACAGCTTCTGAGGTTTCAGTTTCCTCCTCTGTCCAATGGGGATGACAATACCATCTGCCTCACAGAGTTGTTGTGAGGATCAAAGGACACTGGAAAACTTAAACATTATCTATTTGCTATTATAACCATTATTTTCTACTACATGGTATGACTAAAGGATAACCAATGGTAGAGACAAGTCACATCCACAATATAATCAATGAACCAGAGGAAAGCTTCTAATGTATTAGGAATTCACATTATGGATGACTTGAAGGAGGGAATGAATGAACATCCCCAAGGATCCCTAAGGATATAGTATGTCTTGATTGCTATTTGAACTGGTCTTGGAGAATCCACTTTCATGAGATCAGAGATCCCATTGAAATAATGGAGTTTATCAGAGCTTAGTGAATGGGATCCCTAAACAGAAAGACATAGGAATTGAAAATTAGGAAGAATCAGGCACTTGACAAGCCACCTGGTGCTCAATGACTCAGAATCCACAATAGTCCAATTACTAAGTCCAGCGTAGCAGGGCTCCAATCAGCAAGCTTATTGTCAACGATTGCTCCTTCAGCTCACACGTGTCCTTTAATCTAGCAATATGGCAGAGTATAATCATTGCCAGAAAAGAATCAGTGATTAGGACATATGAAAGGTGAAATAAAGACCCTATTTACCCTAGTTTTCTTTTTGAGCTCTAGATCTTTTACAATCAATCCAGATCCCAATTGTTCCTATTTTCCAGGTGTTCAGGGATGCTTACTGATTACCACTTGTGGAACTAATGAGGTTCTCCACTCTTTCTACCAACCAATGATTTATGAGATAAGGACAGAAACTCTATGAGGGACTTAGAGGTCATAGAGCTGAAAGGGTCCACAAAAACCATCCATCCAATCCATCTCCATGAGACACAGAGCAGTCAAATGACTTCCCAAAGCCAGGAATTCAAACCAATTGCTCTTGCCACTTCAGCCTAGAACCCTTGTTTTATAGAGAAGCAACCTAATGCCTGGACAAGTGATATGACTATTTTGGCATCAAATAGTGAGACTCAGGACCACGTCTGAGAACTCAAAACTTTTTTCCAGAATGCCACAACCATTTCTCCATCAATCAATCAAATTCATATTCTACCAATATGAGGTTTTCATTCTGTGAAAGACATTGTAATTGATCCAAGATTCAAAGAAGATTTATTTATTTATTTGCAGATATAGCCTCTGCCCTCAAGGAGATTACAATACAATAGAGGAACTCATAAAGAGAATTAAATATAATAGATAAAACATGAAAAGCATATAAGAGAATTACAAACAAAGCAGTAGGTCAGAAAAAGAAGAGACCAAATCTAAATGGGAAGGTGGATATCAAAGATGATTTCAGGAATCAGATGGCATTGGGTTTTACCTTCACTCACTCATTTATTTCTTCAATAAATATTTATTAAGTACCAACTATGTGCAGAGCACTATGCTAAATGCACAGTCTCTGGATAAGACACAATATTATCTTGCCCTGAGAAGTTCTCTCTTTCCTCCTCCAAAACCCTATTCACCGTGGCATTTAGCAGTAATATCTACTAGTTAGGTAGTTCATTGGCTAAAGCACTTGGACCTAGGGTCTAGAAGACATAAGTTCAAATCTAGCCTCAGACTGTGTGATTCCAAGAAAATCATTTAACCCTGTTTGACTCAATTTCCTCACCTAAAAAATAAGCTAGAGAAGGAAATGGAAAACCACTCCAGTTTCTTTGTAGTGAAAACCCAAATGGGTTCACAAAAAGATGGCCACTGCTGAAACAAATGAACAACAAAATATTCAATAGCTGGAGAATCAGTTTGAAAAAGTTTGAAGCACAATTGATGGAGCAGGGAGATTCTTGACAGATAGACATGGACTCAGAAAATAAGCAGGGAAAAAGAGGTTGAAGGAATGGGATCTTTGGAAGCAGAAAAAAGGATAATTTGTGAACTCAAGAGAAGCTAACACTTGCAATTGGAGTGACCTACTCAGCAGAAATGTTACAAAGGGGAACTTTCTATCTATCAAACTTTCTATCAAACTTTCTAAGACGAAAGTTTGGAGCCATGCAATCTTGAGGTTGCAGGCTGCCTTAATACATTGTCTTCTCTATTTTTGTGCTTCAGTGCACTTTAAATTCCTGCTCCCTCTATGCTAGAATAGTATATGCACTTGTGAGAGGGAATATTCAGCTTTCTGAGGTGAATGTTTTGTGGTAACTTCTTTTTTCTTTTTTTCTTATAGCATGATGATTAATATTTTTCTATGAACAAATTATTTGCCAACAGATTATGAATGGGGAGCACACCAGTGGGGGCTTGTCAAGTATAGTAATAAGAGACAAGACCAATAGACTTCCCCCTTCAAATCTATGAGCAAACTTCTTGAAAACTTTTGAGTTGTGCATTAGGAAAATTGCTGAGAGAAAGAAGGGGGACAGAGAGACAAAAAACAAAAAGGATAGATAAAAAGAGAGACAGACAGACAGACAGACAGACAGACAGATAGATAGATAGATAGGTAGATAGATGATAGATAGATGGATGGATAGATAGATGATAGATAGATAGATAGATAGATAGATAGATAGATAGATAGATAAATGGATAGATAGATAGATAGATGGATAGATGGATAGATGGATGGATAGATGGATAGATAGATAAATAGATAGATAGATAGATAGATAGATAGATAGATAGATAGATAGATAGATAGATAGATAGATAGATAGATGCATGGATAGATAGATGCATGGATAGGTAGGTAGATAGATAGATGATAGGAAGATAGATAAAAAGAGAGACAAAGACAGAGACAGACAGAGAGAGACAGAGACAGACAAAGAGATTTGCATGGCATATTTACATATATGTTGTCTCTCCAAATATAATGTAATCTCCTTGAGGGCAGAGACTTTTCCATTGTCACCTTTGTATGTCCAGCACCTAGCACAGTGTCTGGCACATAATAAGTGCTTAAATGATTACTGATGAATTAATTGATGGATTGAAGGCACGTTTCTAAACTTTGTCTCTCTACTTATGCTCAGAATGGTTCTCTCCGCAGAGGAGATGTTTGATAAATGTGACTTTCAGTGAATTAAAACGAATTGAATATCCTCCTCCCAGCATGTGGCACTTCATGTAGCTGGGTTTGTTGGACACCAGTTTTGCCTCCCCCCTCCAGCTTCAGCAGAAGAGACCTCCAAAGACTCCTGGTGGTGACAAACCTGCCAGAGCTCCCAACTGCAACTGTTTTTAGAAGCGGAATGGGGGCTGACTTCGTTCCCAGCACTGAGAAGTCGCCCTGCTGTTCTGCTGATGTATCCATTCTGTTTGGATATTTTTAGAAGGGGGAGAGATTTTGAAGGGTGTGGAGGATGATTGGTAAAGACTGCAGACCCCAGCTGAATGCTAAAGAACTAGAGAAGAATTGAGCAACAAGAATTCTCTTCAAGGAAAATGCCCTTTCAGGGATGCAAAGGAAATTGGCCTAGGGATTCTGAGTGAAAAGAACTGGAGGTGAAAGATTAACTCACTGTTCATGGTTGGAAACCAAAGAAATAGGGGCATCGGGCAGGCAGTAGATGGAATGGGAGTCAGGAAAGAATCTTCTAAAAATAGCATGTTAGTTTCCAGTCCTTCTTCAATGAGGTAAGGGCTGTGGGTGTGGAACACTGTTGGACTTAATGGGCGAGTTCATTAATTTTTCTAAATCTTCTTCCAAATTAGACTTAGAGTTCCTAAGGAACAAGGACAGGGTGGTGGGAGAGTGTGATCTTTATACCTTTAGAACTTAGCACAGTGCCTGACACTTAGTAGGTACTTAATAAATGCTTTTTGACTTAAAGAGACTTAGAAGGGACATAGAAAGATATAGTGGGAAATGATGGTGATATAAATATATATATATATATATACACACATATATATCCATGTTTATTTCTCATAGTAATTAGACATCCAACCTCAGGCGCTTGGTAGCTTTGTAACCTTGGGCAAGTCACTTAACCTCTGTCTGTCTCAATTTCTTGTTATAAAATGATAACACAGTACCTATTTCTCATAGTTGTGAAAATTAAACGAAGCATTTACAAAGTGCTTTGTAAGTCTTCAAACACTATGAAGCTGATATCTATTATTATGCATTAATATTATAAGAATATTATTATTAAATGTAAAGTATTTAAATAATGCATCAGAGAAGCAATGTGGATATAGAGCTGAACCTTGGAATCAGAAAACCCTGGGTTCAGGTTGCACTTCTGACACATGTTAGCTATGAGACCCTGATCAATTTCTTGGTGCAATTCTCTAAGATTCAGTCATTTCAGTTGTATTCAACTCTCTGTGGCCCCATTTGGGGTTTTCTTGGCAATGATACTGGAGTGGTTTATCATTTTCTTCTCCAGCTCATTTCAAGATGAGGAAACTGATGTTAAGAAAGTTAAGAGACTTGCCCAAGATCACAGAGTTAGCAAGTGCCTGGGACTGAATTGAACTAAAGAGTCTTCCTGACTCCAGGTTGGGTGCTCTATCCACTGTACCACCTAGCTGTCCTTTCTCTAAGACTATAAATTGGTGACTCAAGTTAGCAGAAAAGAAAGTTTCCTTGTCCAAAATTCCCTCTAGCAATGCAATCTCCAGTCTCTTTCTATTCCAATTCAAGGTGCCAGAGCTAGAAAGGACCTTAGAAGATATAATGTTAAAATATACACTATGGAATGTTAGTGATGAAAAAGAACTAAGAGATCACTTAATTCAATCTATTATTTTTACAAATAAGTAAAGACCATGGAGGAAAAGTGTCTTGATCAAAATCACAAAGCAAGTTACTTAACAATGTTTTATTTTGTTTGGTTCTGTCTGGGGCCATAGCTGTCATTTCATCAGGGTGGGTAACTCTCAGTATAGAAGCTCACTCTACATGAGTCAATCAGTGACCCATCTATGTGACCCATCTTGTATTCTTAAAGATTTTCCCAGGACCAAAGAGCTATCAAGTGACTTATTTACCTCTTGTCATACGTGCAGAACATATGAGCAAAAGGATTTGATGCCAGGTCTTCTTGACTCCAATGTTAGCTCCTTCTTAGCTAGTTCTGGACTGCTTCTCCATTATGATGCATGAGCTATGGGTAGGGGAGGAATTCTTAACCAAAGACAGGATAGAGACAGTTCCAAAAGGTAAAATAGATTATTTTGATTACATAAAATTGAAATGTTTTTACACCAACATAATTAACATATCTAAGACAAAAATGGAATCAGCCAATTGGGGAAAATTCTATCAAATAATTTTGAAAAGGGTTTGATACCTAAAATAAACAAATAGAAATGTATAAGAACAAAAGCTATTCCTCAAAAGGTATGTGATATGAAGACATGAACGATCACTTCTCAAAAAAAGAATCCAACTCTTAGCCATCATGCAAGAAAATGCTCCAAATTATTAATAATTAAAATTGTAAACCAAACCCATTTTATCCAGATACCTAATACCCAGAAAATTGGAAAGGTGACAAAACCAATAATAATCAGTCTTGGAAGAGTTATGAAAAGATTGGCGTACAGATCCATTGTTGATAGATTTATGGATAGGTACTACCATTCTACAAAGTAATTTGGAAGTAGGCAAAGAATTGTTGTTGGAGTTGTTAAGTGGTCCAACCATTCTGGAGGGCAATTTGGTACTATACTCAAAGGGCTAAGAAACAGTGCGTATTTTTTTTATCTAGTAATACCACTTTTGGGTGTAAATCCCAAAAAAGGAGGAAAAAAGGGTGGGGAAGGACCCACTTGTACAAAAAAATTAATAGCTACCCTAATTTTAGGGGCAAAGAATCCGAAATTGAGGGGATACTGTGACAAGGAAATCACTTTAAAAGACTGATATATATTAATTTAAGGTCGCCAAGGAATTCAGCTATGTAATTCCTAAATGAAAACTCAAGTTTGCAGTCGATCTTTTATGGAGTTTAATTACAATAGGAGGAAGAAAGGAATTAGAGATAGAGAGAGAGAAAAAGGGAGAGAAAGGAATAGGGCTTAAATACCCCTTCTGTTTAGGCTGGGCCAAAAGGCCCAAGCCCTTAGATAGCTGGGGCAAAGAAAGGAGATCAGTCCCTATTACTCACGTGACCAAACTGGAGAAACAGTCTCAGAGGCCCCCACCTTCAGCTTCCTTCAGAGCAAGCTTCTCAGAGTGCACTGCCACCACTCCGATCAACTCCTCAACCACCTCCGAGTCTTCAGACCCCCCTGATCTTTAAGGAAACCATCCAAGTTGCCTCCCCTCAGTTCTCACATCTACCAATCACTGTCCATCAATTTCCCTGTGCCAATGGAGGCTCTAGCTTAACCCAGGACCGCCCAGAGGCTTTGCACATGTCTGTTGAAGGTCATATTTTCAAATGATTAAATCTTTGCTCCTTTGCTACAGCCCTTTCTAAATCCTGTTAACCTGAGTAGGGTAGAGATTGGAATAATTAAATTTTGATCTAGGCTGCAGCCCTTACTCAATCCTGTTAGGACTGAATAGGGTGGAGATTGATTCCAAGTATCTCCATTGTATCAATTCTAAAATCAATCATGACTCAAAGAAATTCCTGTTCTATGCTTAAGCATAGGTCAAAGTCCTTTCCATTGTTCAGCAAAAGGTTTCTGTCCTAAAGTAATCTGAAGAAGGGAAGAGAAGGAACCTCCCATGCCAATGGGGTTCCCATTCCAATAGACTATCAGTAAGAAATTTTCCAAGTATGAAATATCCCAATGGTGAAATTTCCAACATTTATAAGTCTAAGGAATTTTAAGGTTTACAATACCCATCAGTTGGTGAGTGGCTAAACAAATCATGGTATAGTATGGTGATAAAATACTAGTGCTGTAAAAATGATGAACAGGATGATTTCAGAAAGAGGTGGAAAAACTACATGAACTGATGCAAGTGAAATAATCAGAACAAGAACATTTCACACAGTAACAGCAATATTGTAGAATGATCAACTATGAAAGACTTCGTTACTCTCAGCAATACAATGATCTGAGGGTCTTAGGACAAAGAATGTTATCTACCTCCTGAGAAAGAACTGTTGGAGTTTGAATGCTATTCAAAGCATACTATTTTTCACTTGTTATAAATAAAAATTAATCTGGGGACTTGTTACCAGATATATAAGCATTTATTAGTAAAGAGAAAAAGATATATATAGGGAGAGATAGGTCTCAGCCTTTCTAGCTTTAGAGATAGATCTGATTTTCCATTTAGCTGACTCAGACTGAAGCTTGCCAGAGATGGGCAGATAAGATAATAAAAAGCTCAGAGAGACATGCCAGCCAGAGACAGGTACAGAAGCCAAGAGAGACTCTACTCCCAGCCCTCGTTTTTCAAACTTGTTGTTTCTTCTCCCATTCTTTAGCCAATGACTCAAATGACAGACCTCAGTGAAGTTGAAGTGTTTTATTCCAGTCCTCTGATTCCAGAGCCTCAGTTTTCTCCACTGTGCCACGATGCCCTCAAGATCACTGTTATCACTGCACTTGCCATGTGATATGTTAAAAAAGACAATGGGACTGGAGTCAGAATCCTCAGTCCTATTCCTAGATCTACCACTTCCTGAGTGACAGACCACTCAACAGGGTACACTACACAAGCACTGAATTCTGTAAAAATCTGCCAGTTATTTATTTACTGTTCAAATTTATCCAACTTACTGAAAAATGTCTCATGCCTCAGTTTCTTCATCTGTAAAATAGATGGCCTCTGGGTTCCCTTCCAGCTCTAATATCTATGCTTCTAAGAGTCAATAGCACATGCAAATATATAGTAAAGAAGGCTGTAAAGGAATTATCATGAGACACATTCCTTGGCAGGGACCAGTGACAGGGTAAAGTTGGTGGGGATGATGGCATATCAGAAGATAAAGGCAGGAAATAAATGAAAATATAGCAATAGGCTTCTTGGCATAAGCACTGAATCAATTAAAATGAACAGACCTTTATTAAGCCCTTGAAGGTGCAAGATGACGACTCAATGGCTAGAATGTGATGATGAAAACTGACATAGGTATTCAAGGAGCTCACAACCAAATGATTAAAGAAAGAGTGAGAGCTTCACTATTACTAAAGGATTTTCCTCCCCTCTGGAATATATGAATCTTGGGGCTGCTTAAAACTTCTGCAGAAAGAACTCAATTTCATAGGTTAATAATCCTAGGTTGCTTCCTAATCTATAAAATGAAGTGCGATGACCTCTAAGGGTCCTAATAATTCTAAACAAAGAGCCTTGGAACAATAAATTCATGAGTGAATCTGGATTCCTAATTCCCTTGCTTCTCACTCATGACACAGTTCCATTGTCTTCCATTCTGATTGGACCCTGGATAAGTCAGACCAACACAGGCTACTAGTATAGTTCTGAGGGCCATATTTTGGGAAGGACATTGCCACGCTGGTACATGTCTAGAAGAGGATGACCAAGATGGTAAGAGTTGCGAAACCAACCATACCATACAAGTATAGATTGGAAGAATTGGGAGATTTTAAGTTTGGAGGAGAGACTTAGAGGGAACATGATCTCAATCTTACTCTTTGAAGTGATGCCACTTGGAAGATGGATTCAACTTTTTGCCTGGCTGCAGAACAAAAATAACAGCAACAGAAGGTTGCTTAACATGAAAAACTGCCTAACATTGGAGCAGTCCAGAAATGGAATGGATTGCCTTAAGAGGAAGTGAGTTCTGTATCATTATAGTTCTTCAAGAAGAAATTTGGTGGCTTCTTCTCATGTATGTTGTAGAGAGGTCTGATGCTTCAGACAGGTGCTGGATTAGGTCCAGCTGTCCAACTCTGAGATTATGCAGCTCAATGTTAAGCTCCAGCCATCAGTGTCTTTGGTTTTCCTGCCCTTCCAAATCCAGCATATGTGAGTTATGTTCCTACTATGTGCCTGGTATTGGCAATACAAAGCAAAAATATATCAAAAGCAATGAGCAGTCCATCTCCTAAAAGAGGTTATATATTACTAGGGGGATACAAAGTAGAGAAGGATTAGTGTAGACACAATAACACAAGGAAGGTTTGAGAAATAATGCTAATGTAAATATCAAAGGTAAAGACAAAAGTGAAAGAAATGAGGAAACACTTGCTGTAGGAGAAGACTTCCTATCCTATTTTGTTCTTCCTCTCTAGAGAACTTCTTTTAGGTATGAGACATTATGAAAACCTAAAAATACTCTCTAATGCAAAGTGGGAATATCTCTATTTTGTCCTTTGACTATTCCATTCTCTCATTTATCACTCACATTTGATTATTCAAATATGAAGCCTTTGGATGTCCAAGTCATACTGTCAACAAGTGGGAGTAAACCTCCTTCATTGAATACTATGTCATGCTGAGTTGCAGCTAGTCTGTCTTTCTCACTTTCCAGAAATGTGTGGGCATTAGACAGCTCTGTTGAACTAACACATGATTGACAGACTTTCAATGTTTCTTATCAGGAGATAGGGCTTCCTGCCAAATCACTATCCACTAATATTCCAAGTTATAAAGCAGGAGCATCCTCGGATTGGGTGGGACTTGGGAGAAACTGCACCACATGTCCATGATATAAAATGATAATTTAATTTTTAAAAAATCATACATGTATTAATTCCAGCTATATAAAGTCATTGTCTTCAGGAAGGTGTATACAGAGAAATAAAGGGAAAACAATCCCTGCCCTCAAGGAGCTTACATTCTACAGTGGTTTGGGATGAAACATACAACATGTATGCAAATGAATAAATAAATAAATAAATAAATAAAAATTCATTTAAGAGAGAAACACACAGTCATAGAAAGCAAGAGAGAGAAAGTGACAAATGCAGAGAGAAATAGAGAGGGAAGGAGAGAAGGGCAAAAGGAGAGAGACAGAGACAGAGAAAGACAGAGAGAGAGTCAGAGAGCAGAGATGACTGAGATCCCAAACCAAGGTAAATAAAGAAATGTGAGTGATAACAGAAATAAGGAAGTTAGGTGAAAAAAACAAGGGGTTTTTTTGGAGGGGAAGGAAGGGAAAGTTACTGAGCTCCATTTTTAGCATGTTGAATTTGAGATGTCTCTGCAGCATCCTGGTGGAAATGTCCAACACCCCATTGATGACACAAGACTGAAGCTCAGGAAAGAAATAAAAGTGAGATATGTAAATTTTGGCATCATCTGCATAGAGCAGATAATTAAACCCCTGAGAACTTTTGAGTTCACCCAAAAAAGAAGCTATAAAATGAGAAGAGGTCCAGCACAGAGCCTCAGAGGATACCCACAATAATCCAGCATATGAAACTAGCAGGATGAAGGAGAATCTGGAAAGAACAATGTCGTGAAGATGATGGATTATCGATGAAGTCATTTCTCATTAAGAAAGGTATAGAATTCAGGCCTAGAGAGGGGATGGCCCTGTTATTCAATTCAATTCCAGTATCATATTTTAAAAGGACAGTGAGAAAATGGAGAATGACTAGAGAAAGGCCACCTCAATGATGGAGGGCCTTGAGATTATTCTGAATGTGGATTATTAGAAAGAAAGAAATAAGCATGCTTATCATGAAAATAGGAGGAGTCAGAGGAGCAGTCGGTTAGATTTTTTTAAATGGATTCCTTATGTGCATTTCCCATTCAACCTGTCCAAAATGAAATGCATCATTTCCCCATCCCCAAAATCTACCCAAGTAATAAACTCCCTGTTTCTTTCAAGGGACTTTATCATCATTCCAGCCTCATAGTTTCATCATTTTGGAGTCGTCTTTGACTCCTCACCCTTCCTCCCACCACATATCTGATAAGTTGCCAACATGTGTTGATTCTGACTCCACAACAACTCACATACATGTCCTCTCAGTTCACATGTCCACCATTAAACTGTACCTGTATTAACTGAGTACCCGACAATGTAGTAAGCACATAATTAATGTTCGTTGACTTGATTGTCTTGACCTGCCAGTCTTCTATGATTTGTAGGACAGTCCTATGGAAGAAAGATGAAACTTATTTTGAGGCCTGAATTCTTAGACAGCGCTCTGTGAAACTGAGAAAACTGGGATATTGCTGCCTGCTCTACTTCCTGTATGAGTCGTCACCCCAGGATCTTAACTGAGTTTTTGTGTCTTCAAGGCTTAGCACAATTCCAGGAAGTGGAAGTGCTTAATAAATGCTCATTAATGGCTACAAAATGATGATAGATAGATAGATAGATAGATAGATAGATAGATAGATAGATAGATAGATAGATGATGGATAGATAGATGATAGATAGATGGATGGATGAATGGATAGATAGATAGATGGAGAGAGAGAGAGAGAGAGAGAAAAAAAGAGAACAATAGATGGATAGATAGACAGACAGACAGACAGGTGGATGGACAGACAGATGGACAGAGTCAGATACATGCATACATACAAAGATAGATATGTGTGAAGCATGTGATACCCTCCCAAGATCATCACATACTGGGGTCCTACCTGTGTTCTAGAACCACTAGTTCTATGCCACATTAGTATGCTCCAGTGTGGGTCACAGGGCAGTGACGTAGGCACATGACCTGGAAGGGATTGGGTTAGGATCTTGAGTAAAGGAGAAGATATAAAAGAAGGGGTTCCAGGAAGTGGGTTCTCTCTATTTGCTAAAGTGTGTGGTGAAAGGATGGTAGCTGAAAGAGAGACATGTGAAGAAGTGCCCATGTGGCTAGTTTAGAATAGATTTCTTTCTATCTCTCTGTCTTCTCTTATTCAAGTAAACATTAATAAACTCTATGGAAATTAAGGACCAGCATTTAATTCATTTTTAATAGAGACAGAGAAAAACAGAGACAAATATAGAGCTGTTTTTTAGTCATTCTCAGACATCCCCAATTATTTTTTACCACCTTTGAGAGAGTCAGAGACAGAGAGAGACAGAGACAGAGATACAGAGATAGGCAAATAGGAAGAAATAAAGACAGACAGATGAATGGAAAAACAAATGGATAGAGAGAGGGGGAGAGAAAGATTAGATAGATAGATAGACAGATAGATAGATAGATAGATAGATAGACAGATACACAGACAGAAGGATAGATAGATAGATAGATAGATAGATAGATAGATAGATAGATAGATAGATAGATAGACAGACAGAAGGATAGATAGATAGATAGATAGATAGATAGATAGATAGATAGATAGAAGGATAGATAGATAGATAGATAGATAGATAGATAGATAGATAGATAGATAGACAGACAGACAGACAGGTAGATAGATAGATAGATAGATAGATAGATAGATAGATAGATAGATAGATAGATAGACAGACAGACAGAAGGATAGATAGATAGATAGATAGATAGATAGATAGATAGATAGATAGATAGATAGATAGACAGACAGAAGGATAGATAGATAGATAGATAGATAGATAGATAGATAGATAGAGCATTTGTTAAGTGCTTACTATGTTCCAGATACTCTGCTAAATACTGAGATTACAAATAAGAGGAAACAAGAAAGTTCCTGCTTTCTAGAACTTTATAATGACAGAAGACAATACATAAAGGGGAGCTAAAAAGTGAATGAAAGACTGTGCACAGCATGGTATGGAGTGGATAGGAAATGATGACAATGGTAAAAGTAATGATCATAATAAGAGCTAGCATTTATATTTTTTAGGACTTTTGTTATTAGATTTTAAAAGCTCTTTATATGTGTTATCTAGCTGGTAAGTAATTTAGGTGTACATAACCAATGACATTATCTTGCTTGGCTGGAGTTGTGATTTTTTGGTGACAAAACACACCCAAAGGGGAGTCATTCTTGGAATTGCTTAGTGATTTGTCCTGGTTTATGTTCATCAAAGCTGCAAACAATTGAAGTGGTCCAATGAATTCCCATTCCAAGCAGCCTTTATGAAGAAATACTTTGCATTTTATCTTCTACCTAAAAAGGGCAAAGCATTTAGCCACTTAGCTGATTTTCATTTGCCCCTTCTTTAAAGAAGAGGAAAATTGAGGCCTTCTGACACGGCAGACTATGGAAGACCTACACGTCACGTCAGCATCGTGTCCCACAAACAGAAAGGACGTTGGGTGCCGAAAGCATCGCCAACTGCTCCCTTTATGCCATTGTCTTCTTTTCAGACCCCCAAAAGGGGAATTTTTCCTTTAAGCCCCCTCCCCCTAGCACACTTGGCTCTGATTGCAGGCACTGGTTAGGTTAATTAGAACAATTAAGATGCACCTGGGGTATAAATACCATTTTTAGTTGATCTGGAAGGAGGCGTGCCATTCGCTTTAACAAGCTGATTCTCTCCCTCACTGGAAAATAGAATGAAAATAGCAGCGTTTCTGCTCTGGGCCGGCTCCTTCAACGTTCACTGCAACCCCAGAGTGAAACAAGGCTCCAGACGGCTGGGCAGCTGGAGGCAAGACTGCCAGGGGTCCCCGCTTCTCTGGTGTGGGAGCTGAGCTGAGGGGAATGCATGTCAGTGTTTGGGAGAATTGAATCTCCACCTGGACCAACATCTGTTTAGTCTAGGTTAACAAACAGACCCAAATATCCATTCCAGAAACAGTATGGTGATAATAACTCACAATTAAATGGATCTTTATACACGTCTCTCTCGGAGTCTTCATCATGGCAGGGACATGGTGCTGGCTTTTCAGAGGACTGTTGATTTGAGGAGATCCAAACTCTAGATTTGGGAAGCATCTCAGAGGACTTTAACGCAATCTGCTGCCCCTTCACATCAAGATGAGCAAAAGAAAATCTGGGTCCTCAGACCCAGGACTTCTCTAAACCCACCCAGAGCATGCTTCAGATTGAAGATTCGATTCTGACCCCAGGAGCCAAAGAGCAAGAAGGAATGCCAGAAATGATCAACTCCATTTATTCATGAACAGATTAGGAAAGTCCCTTATATAAAAATGAGGAAACTGAGGCCCATAAATGCTAAATGATTTCCCAAAGATAGTAAACATTCAATCTGGGACTTGAACTCAAAATCCCTAATGACGAATCAAGGATTTCTTCCATGCCACCATACCAGCTTTGACCTTTAAGGCCATGCTTATATGCATTGGTGGATTCAACCAAGCTGGAAATGCTTTGAGTCTGGTGGGGGCAGAGGACATATTGGGTGTCTTCCAACTGAGAATTTTTCTAGCTGAGTTCAAAGTCTGATCACCAGATTGGTCTTAATACAATATTGGTTTGGGTTTGTTTTTTTTTTTTGAGGGGGGGGGGGGAAGTTCAGCTGTAATGAGGCACAAAGACAGTTTAGTAAGCCATAGAAGGAAAGTGCAATGAACATTGAAGCCAGTGAACCTTCAGGACTAGAGAGAATTCATGACGGACTTAGCCTTTTAGCTCCTGGACTCCTGGACTGCGTTCTTGAGTGATGGACAAGTGCTTCACGTGGCCTACTAGATAGAGGAATTTTAGTCTTGTTCTCCTTGCCACTATATTCTTGTCTACTTTCCTCCCTACTCAAATACCTATTTTCAACTTTGGAATCATAATCAAATCGATATTATAATTGTTAATGAAAAAAGAATAACAACCTGCTCTCCTATGATTCCACATGTTATCCCTATAACTTTCCAAACCAAAACATCCATCCCTGGCCATAATTCCTCCATATATGGCATCTTCCTCCTTAGAATAAAAACAAGTGCTTTCTCCCCTTTTAAATACTTTTATATGCTCATACTTAGTGTAATTCATATGTATTTATCCTAATTCCTACTCTCAGTGATGGATGAGTCAAGTCCCCAAAGCTTACCTAAATACTTCCCTTAAAGTTCTAAGAAAACCCTGGAAGGGTGAAGGGTTGTGTTTCCCATCAAGACACAGCAGAAAATCATTTTAGTCATCCAACCTTAAATAGCTTTGATAAAGTGGTATTAACTAAAATAGCATAATAAAGAAGAGTTGGTACAAAACATCCTCTATACCTCCTACCTCGATGGGCAATAAGCTCTTAAGCACAATCATGCCCCAAACTCTTCATCTGCTTGAGCTTCTCTCAACATTTGTTCTTCCCTTGAGGACACTAGAGGCAGCTCTGAAACTTCACAATGAAGATTAATTAGTAGAGAATATCTGAGTTTACATAAATGACTGATTCTGATCTTACTCCCATACCAGGGATGCAAAATATAGCTTCCAAATATATTTTATATATGCTATATTTTATGTGGATATAGTTGTGTGCATAGATACATATGTCTACATTGTGTATGTAATGATATTATACTTTGTATGATGTGGCGTATGCGTGTTTAAAGAAGACTAGTACCTCTGGTGTGAAAGCCAGTCAAGCCTTTTCAGGGCTATACAGCCACCTTTGGTGTTTACCTGTCACTCAGCTCTCACCTGTGCCTTCAAGAAGTTGTAGCATGTGAATTTATACACCAAAGAGATCATAGGGTGTACAAAAATATTTAGAGCCACGCTGTTTGTGTTGGCAAAAATTAGAAAACGAGGGGATGCCCTTCAATTGGGGAATGGCTGAACAATTTGTGGCATCTGCTGGTGATGGAATACTATTGTGCTAGAAGGAATGATGAACTGGAGGAATTCCATGTGAACTGGAAATTGATGCAGAATGAAAGGAGCAGAACCAGGAGAACCTCATACATAGAGACTGATACACTGTGGTACAATTAAATGTAATGGACTTCTCGACTAGCAGTAATGCAGTGATCCAGGATAATTCTGAGGGACTTAGGAGAAAGATGCTCTCCACATCCAAAGGAGGAACACAGAAGAAAAACAACTACTTGATCATATGGGTCAATGGGGACATGATTAGGGTGTAGACTCTAAACGATCACCCTAGTGCAATTATCAATGATATGAAAATAAAGTGGATTTGTGCGCCAGCTACCGGGGGGAAGGGGAAGGAGGGGAGGGAAAGAACATGAATCACGTAACCATAGAAAAGTATTTTAAATTAATTAATTAAATATTTTTTTTCAATTAAAAAAAGTTGTAGCATGTGCAACAATTACACCCTGGTGAATCAACTCAGCAGACAGGCTAACTCAGATTGAGGGTAACCAATGGGTCACAGATGAGTCAGTGATTTAGGGGAAATGGCTTCCTCAAGCATGTGAAGACTTCCCCTGGTGGAAGTGGTTTATGAAAACAATTTATTCCAATAGCCATGAAGGTGGATGTAGCAGGCACAGTGGAACACTTAGAGTCTGGTCAACCATCAAAAATGCCAAGGTCATCCACTGTATCCCATGCCATCAGCAGTCATCCCAACTTCTGTCTTGCCATTGGATTCTGATAACTCTGGAAGAGAAAGTGAGGCCAATAACATCGTGCGAGTCTGCCTCACTAAAATTCAATTTGTGCACAGGTCAAGACATCACTGTGATGCCATTGGTCCTCTTCAATGAAAGAAAACAGACATTCAGTGTAATATACAAATATAAACACACATATACACATAAGTAATATGTAAATATGTGTGTATACCTACAAAGATAAGGATAGAGATAGCTGTAGAGATAGATAGTCTGGTGCTAATCATGTTCAGCACATTCTAAATCTATTGGAAGAAAACATTTGTTGTGTAAAGCTTTGAGACTAATGTAGGTTATAGACCTATGACCTCTTTTGTTTTTCAAACCTAAACTATACTTTCTAATATTTTCTAATATTGAGTAAAATCAAAAAGAGGATCCTAACATCACCAAACCTGAGCATTGGAAAGGACCACAACTGTCTTCCAGTACAAATTTTGTCTGAAAAGACTTACCACTTTAACATACCCATGACATGGCCATTGAATACCTGCTTAAAGACTCCCAAAGAGGGAAAACATGTAGCACATCCCACCAACAATGCCAGCTCTCCTTGTTAGGAAGTTTTCCCTAACAAGCCTAAGTTCACTTGCTTGAATCTTCTATCCATTTTCTGTGGTTCTGCTGGCCTCTGAATCCAAAAGAACAAACTAACCCCCATTTCCATATTATAACCCTTCAAGTTTTTGAAATTTCATATCTCCCTTCCCCCTTAGCCCCTGCAAATCTTCTCTTCTCCAGGCTAAACATTGTGATAGTTACTCATATGACATAGCTTATTTAAGGCCTTCCACCATACTTGTTGTCTTCCCCAGATCCTCTCCAACTTCTCAGTGCCCTTCTCAAACTGCAGAGATCAGAGGGAAACAAATGCCCAAGATGTGATCTGGCCATGACAGAGACCATCCTTTTTATTGCCCACCCCTGAGACCACTTCAATTGAAGGTGGCAAGTTTCAGTGTGTATGTGGTTTTGTTTGGGAAAACTTTTCAAGCTCTTTCAAAAATTTCCCTACCTATTTTATCCTCTGTAATGGAGGTTGACACATAAACTGTAATTATCTTCATGGTGGTCTTTTTGGTTATGTTTATCTTAAACAAAGACAAGATAACCAAGCACCCCATGAAATGATGCTTCTTGTTGCCTTTGGGTACATGATGAAATCAGCTCCAGTAAATCCTTTGTTTGCTTCTCCAAGGAGGAACTATGAGTCATCCTTCCATTCTGCTGCAAACTGCCTTTGGCCTTCTGGTTTCATTTATCATGAGAATATTAATCTTTTGTAAAGAAAATGTTTAGTTTAATCAGTGTTTATTTTCTCTTTCCTATCTCCCCTTCATTCCCAAGAAGAAAAATAAAACCCTTGTGGTAAATACATGGAATCAGGCAAAACAAATACTCATATTAACCATATGCAAAAATGTATATCATACTCTCTATTTAATCCATTAGCTCTTGGGACCTGGCAAGTGTTCTTTGTCATCAGTCCTCTGGAATAGTGGAGGATCTTCATATACATTAGAGCTCTTAACTCTTTCACTGTCATTTTTTTAACCATGCTTTTATAGTATAAATTATTTCCCTGGTTCTGCTCACCTGATTCCACTTCAATCCATATAGGTCTTCCCAAATTTCTCTGAAACCATCCCTTCATCATTTCTTATAACACATTAGTAGTCCATTGTAATTATATAGCATAATTATCCATCTTAATATAGTTCTCTTCCTTAAAAATTATGTTAATTATTTGGAACATTTAGAAAAGATCTCATGGTTAAATTATTATTATCTATTAAAAAGCACTTATTAAACAACTACTAGATTCTAAGCATGATGCTATGATAATTGTGATAACAGGGAAGGGAAGGGAATGAGCATTTATATAGTGTTTCCAATTTGTCAGGCACTGTGTTATGTGCTTTACAAATATATCATTTGCTCTTCACCACAACACAGTGAAGTAGGTACTATTATTTTTCTTTTCTTCTCATTTTATAATTGAGGAAACTGAGGCAAACCTCAATTAAATGACTTGGCCAGGGTCACATAGCAGGTAACTGTCTGAGATAAGACTAGAATTCAGGTCTTCCTGACTCAAAGCATCTTTATACACTTTGAACTTAACTATCTAAAATACAATGTAAAATCCCATGTAAATAGCATCATAAATTGCTATATAAATATGAGCTAGGATGATAAAAGGGGTGGTAGAGATGCATTGGTGTCATTGAATATGATGATAGGGGTGATATTGAATGCAGAGATGAGGAAGAGAAAGGAAAGAGAAGGAAGAGGAAGAGGAGGAAGAGATTGTGATGGTAGAGAAGAAGGAATAGGAGGAGGAAAAGGGGGAGGAGGAGAAGGAGAATGAGGAAATGATCCTGAAGATGATGACGATGGTAGTAACTCCATGCTGATACCCATGATGGTCCACTAAATGGAAACTTCAATATCTCTGGCATTCAAGAAGTTTTTTGTGAGCACCTCCAAATGGACAGGTGATAGACTAAATATGCAAAATGATATATACATTTCAAACATGCCTAATATGGAGATTCTTTTGTGCTCTGCATATTTTACAAGAAATTTGTTTTTGTTTCTTTTTTTTCTAGTTGGGGGAAGGAGGTAAATGGGAAGAAGCAAAACTAAAAGCTTGTTCATTGAAAAAAATAAAGGAGAAAATTGCAGTGAGAGAGCTTCCAAAGCTTTTGCTTAATCTTCCTTGAATTGGAAGACCCATTGTTCTTCCCAGTTTTCTTCTAATTAAGATTTCTCTTCAAGCTACACTGGCAAGAAAGAAACCCAGGCTGTTTGTCCCCAAAGTTTAAAACCCTTGTTCCTCTTAGTAGTTCTTACTGTTCCCTTTTCTTCACCAGATGAGCATGTACAAGATAAGACTGGTGAGGGCGTCTAGGTGATCATGATACCTAATCTCCTTGATGCCAGGCACTGTGCATATACTATGTTTCCTCCTTTATCTATGCAGACTTCCAACATAACTAAACCTATGTTATGCCACACTCGGACTGCACATCATACTCAATATTTCAGGGCCACACTTAACCAGCATTTAGAAATCACAAAGAAGGATGGCTAAAAAGCAAGAGTAGAGAGTCACAGCTCTGGACTTGGGCACTGGACTAGGAGTCTGGAAAATGAAAGTTCATATTCTCCTTCAGGAACTTGGGGAGCTGTTTGACTCTGGACAAGTCATTTAACCTTTCAATCTTACTTTCCTCATCTGTAAAATGGGGACAAGAGTAGCACCTCTCTCCCAGAGTTATGGTGAGATTGAAATTACCACTCCATTTTATCAATGGTACCTTACTTAGGTAAGAACACTTTTGACTGAACTAAATACTAGAATCAAGTGTGGCCAGCGTTCTATGTACATCCTTGAACTTTATGTGAGGGAGGGAGTGACAATTTAAGTAATTTATATAAAGGGAAGAAGCTATTTCAAAACTGGGAGGAGATGCTTATGATCTGGATTTGAGGATTTTTAGCAAGGGTGGTATGCCCAACATATCTAGTGAGAGCAGAGAGAGAGCTGAGTTGTGACAGAGAAGAGGGAAGCAAAAAGAGTCATGACTTCTTCAGGCATTTAGAAGAAGAGGAATGAGGCAGAGGGAAGTCCACGAAAAGAGTGGCTTCTTTCCCCACTTCAACTCCCAGTGTCTATCTATCCACAAATGCACAAATGCTATGATATGATCTTCTGCTTTGTTCCTCATGTTTCCAGTAAACTGAATTTTGCACCAACTACAAAGGGGCCAATGGATAATGAGAGAAAGAGAGAGAGAGAGAGAGAGAGAGAGAGAGAGAGAGAGAGAGAGAGAGAGAGAGAGAGACAGAGAGACAGAGAGAGACAGAGAGACAGAGAGACAGAGAGAGACAGAGAGACAGAGAGACAAAGACAGAGAGAGACAGAGAGACAGAAACAGAGAAAGACAGAGGCAGAGACAGAGAGACAAATAGAGTCAAGGGTAAAGAGATAGACAGAGATGGAGATATAGATAGAAACAAAGAAACAAAGAAAAAAGGAGGGTGCACATTTATTAAGTCTTACTATGTGCCAGGTACTGAGCTAAGTCATTAAGATACAAAGATAATAAAACAAGAAAAAATGGCATATATGTAAATTAGATAGGAAGCCTAACCATCACCTAAATGTTAGGACTTTTCTCAATTGTGGGCTCAAAGCAAATACGACTAAATTAAGAAGTTCCTGTCTAAAATTAAATCTAAGGAGGTTGGAGGAAGTGGACATAATAGGACCTACTAAGCTTAATTGTCGTAATAAGGTTTTACATATATGTTATTTAATTTGAGCTTCATGAGAATCCTATGAAGAAGGTATAATACATTATTTAGTATCCTAAATAGATGAGGAAACTGAGGCTCAGAGCAATTAAATGATTTAATAGGATCTCATCATTTTAAGTTGCAAGAGACTTTAGACTTTTAAATAATCCCTTCTTATGGATGAGGAATTAAGGTGCCAGTAACTTGAGTAACTTCTTAAAGGTCACAAAGACATTAAAGAACAAAGCTAGGATTTGAACCTGGGTCCTCACTGGCACCGGTTACATTGTTCTTACCACTATACTATTCCCAGTTGCTCATATGCTTATGACACAGTGCTAGTAATTGTCAGATTTAAGAGTTTACACAGATCATTGTTTTTACTCCAAGCTCAGCATTCCACGCTCTGAGCCACACTGCCCTCTCTATAGGGTGACTGAGACAGGCTTTGCTTTCCTGAGATGACTACATATACTTGCTCCTGCAGCCTGGTTCTGAGCACTTTGCTGAGCTAGCTTTCTCCCCATATCCCAGGAACTCAGAGAGGCCAAAGGGTGCTTCAGAAATGTGCCTGGACTTATCTTCCTGCCTGAATAATACCACAATAAATTCAGCTTGCTCACTCACAATGTAATTCTCACATTAGGGGAAGAAAGTCATTTGCAGCCCTAGGATTATTCTAAGTGTGGCTGTGTGGTTGCCTTTGTGGGCTTCCTTCCCCCAGGAGTGGCACAATACTGATTGCCCAAAACAATGAGCTCATCCAGAATCTCAGCACACTGGATGCCAGGTGAACAAATTGTCCTATTATTAGGCTTTTTCAGGCAGGAAATGCTTTTGTTCCCTCCTTTCCATCTTAGCACCAGCCCTTGCAATGGATGTCAAGTTCTGGAGCATCCTTCCCCATTAATATGGGAGGAATGTATAAAAAGGGTTTGGGACTGGGTTTTGCATGTAACAATTAATTTGGGCAAGAGAAGATTTATCAGAGTACATTTTTACAGTATCAGCATGCCTGGAAGGATTTAGGGGGCATAGTTTTGATGTGATGATAGAAACTGAGTCCATCAATCATGATGGTGCTTTCACTATCAAAAAAAATTGGCTCCTTAGATCTGGGCAATGATGCATTAGGGTTTGGATTTTTTTAAAGAATTATATTGTTTTTATTCTGAATATGACAGACAACAAATAAAATGAATATTTCAATACATATGATAGAATCAAAATTGTGGATAATATATGAAACTATTATATATAGCATTTTTTTCTTTTTAAGTATTTCAAACATTCATGTTACTTTCAATGGATTCAGTATTCTGTGATTCTTTTTGGCTTTTTGTTCTCTATGCATTTTATAATAATCATAATAGTGAGCATCTGTAGCATAGAGTTTTGCAAAAACCTTTGCATGGTATTTTACCTTTAAATTAATTCTGAGGCATGCATTGAATAATTAATAATAATAACTAGAATTTATTCAGGATTTAAGGTTTGTAAAATGCTTTTTATATGTTGTCTCATTTAATCCTCACAACTCTGTAAACTAAAAATTATTATTATCCTCTTTTGACAGAGAGGGAAAATGAGTCTGGATGAGTTAAAGTTTCTTGCCTAGGTTGAGCAGCAAGGTGGCTCAGTGGATTGAGAGTCAGGCCTAGAGCTAGAAGGTCCTGGATTCAAATTTGACTTTAGGCACTTCCTAGCTGTCTGACCCTGGGCAACTCATTTAACCTCCATTGCCTAGCCCTTGTCTTCTCCTGCCTTGGAATTATTATACAGTATGGATTCTAAGAGAGAAAATAAGGATTTTTAAAAAGTCTTGCCTAGGATCACACAATTAATGTCTGAGTTAAGATTTCAATTCCAGTCTTTCTGACTCAAAGTCTAGCATTCTTTTCATTGTATCTCCTAAAGGAATTTTTAAATACTACAATGGCATTTCTTTCTTAATTTCCTTTTTTCTTTATTTTGATGTTTCTTTCTTTTCTTGCTTTCTTCTTTCCTTCCTTCTTCCCTTTATTTTTCCTCCTTATCTTCCTTTATTCTTTCATTCTTTCCTCCCTCTCTTCCTTCTGCCTTTTCTCCATTTCCCTCCCTCCTTTCATTTCTCCTTTCCTTCCCTTCTCCCTTCCTTCCTTTCCTCTTTTCTTCCTCCCTCCCTCCCTTCCTTTATTCCTTCCTTCCTCTCTTCCTCTTTTCCTTTCTTTATTCCCTTTCCTTCTTCTTTTGCTTGCTACCCTATCCCTAACCACTCTCTCCCTCCCACCTAGCCCCACTAAGTTTTAAAAAAAAAACTTTTAAATACTTGTAACAGATATACATAGCCAAGAAGTTTTGTGTGTGGATGGTCAGGTGACATTGCTGTGAGTGACTAGATCTCTGCAGGTGGCTCTGCAAAATTCCATTGCTTTATGAAATCAGCACAACATTAGCCACAAACAGGAACATCTGCAGGACCTCAAAGAAAATCCCTCTGCACCTCAGACTCCATGCTGGATGTCCTCCATCACTGTGACTACATAACCCCTTTATGGAGTTTATATCTCCCTGTTTTATGCCTAGGCTGATGTTTATGATTCAAGTGTCATGGAAGTTACTTTTGTTATATTTTCCAAAGAATCTTGAATGACTTAATGTGGGTGGGAAACAGCTTGTTATAAACCACAAGGCAGTGTTTTATTCTACCTAATCAAAACCTCTTCTGTAACCACCAAACAATAAACAGAGCAGGTTATGTGATATCTTTCTTGCGACAGTCTTCCCATGTTCTCTACTAATACTCTCACCAGTTGCCCTTGATCCATATACATGGATGAGTCATACAAAAATTTTGTACACCTGATTGCATTTTTTTTTCTTTTGGTAGTAACAAACTCTGAGATTTTTTTTCACACTTTTGTTATCTTCTCCTCCAGATACTTTGTGTATTATTCCTAGAGCACTTTCAGAATTATATCTCGTCTAGCACAAATCTCCTCTATACAAATGTAGTCTAATCTGGCTGGTCTTTTCCTCACTTTGTTTCCTTTAGGACCATTTCTATTTGTCTAACAACTACATCTGGGATAGGAATGTTAGGGTTCAAGTATTAAAGTTCCATTGCCTTTGATGAAGCCAACAGTGTGTTTTAGTAATATTTACAGATCTCTCTTTTATCCATTGTTTTCTTTTCATTTTGGATCGTGAATGGCTTTATTTAGTTGTATAATTTGCCAAGCTTTCTTTAAACTGGTTTTATCCTCCCTGCTTTTACCTGGAGGAAATGGTACTACTAATAACTATTCATTATCCTTCATAAGAATTTACAAATGAGTTTATTATATAAACCAATGTTGTCTTGGCCTACTATCTCTCTGTGTTTAGCAAATAAATCAAATATTTACTCATTAAAATGATTTCTGGGTTATCTTGGTCTTCTCATTATGACAGGACACTTCAGCTAATAAATTTATAATAGATATTTGTAATCAATGTTGATGTCAGATATGATGTCTATTTCTCTTTTCCCATTGCTGGTTACTCATTTAAATAGTTCAGAATTTAGTTGTTGCAGTTTGTGTTATATTTCTCTCATTATTATTCTTTCTTCTTGTGTTTTTTAAAGTAATTTTTATCTTTGTCTTACTATATATTTATGGGAAGCTTATTGTGGAATAATTTTGAGTTAATAAAAAGACTCTTCCTATCTATTAAAATGTCTTAATTTTTTTCTTTTGTCATATTATTTGGGGTTCATTATATATAGTTACTTTCTCAAAGAAAACATAATATAAATTGAATTCACATGGGATTTTAAAATATAAAAACAGCTTTATAAATATTATTTTATTTGATCCTCACAGTCCTAGCAGATAGGCACTGCTAACCTCTTTTCACAGATGAGGATCTTAAAGCAGAGGGCAAGTGTGTGGCTAGAATTATATAGCTAGTAAAGGTCTGATGCTGAATTTGAACCCAGGTCTTCCTGATTCCAAATCTAGCACTTCAATCACCATGCCTTTAGTCATACAAGACTAACCCTAACCATCATTATTTCCCTCCCTGCTCCCCCCACCCTTCCTGTAGCTGAAAAAAAAAACAAAACCTTTTTAGTTTAATGTAATCAAAATCATTGATTTTTTTCTAACTTCCTTGGTTTTAAAGTCTTTCCTTTCCCAAAGATCTGACAAGTATACTATTCTGTGTTCACCTAATTTGCTTATAGTTTCCTTCTTTATAGTCAAGTCATTCACCCATTGAGTTTATCTTGGTGTAGGGTGTGAGATGTTGATCCAAACCTAATTTCTCCCATACCGTCTTCCAATTTTCATCAAAAAGTGGGTTTTGGTCCCAAAACTGGGATCTTTGGGTTTATCATATACTGTCTTGCTGAGGTTATTTGCCCCAAGTCTATTCCACTGATCCTCCTTTCTGTCTCTTAGCCAGTACCAAATTGTATTGATGACCCCTGCTTTATAATATAGTTTGATATCTGGTACTCCAAGGCCACCTTCCTTCACATTTTTTTTTCATTATTTCCCTGGATATCCTTGATCCTTTGTTATTCCAAATGAACTTTATGTTTTTTTTTTCTAATTCAGTAAAAAAAAAAATTGGTAGTTCAATGGGTATGGCATTAAATATGTAAATTAATTTGGTTAAGATTGTCATTTTTATTATGTTAGCTCATCCTACCCATGAGCAGTCATTTTTCCAATCATTTAGATCCAGTTTTTATTGTGAGCATAGTGCTTTATAGTTGTGTTCATATAGTTCCTATGGTTTGTCTCGGCAGAGAGATTCCTAAGTATTTTATATTGTCTAGGGTGATTTTAAATGGAATTTCTCTTTCTAATTCTTGCTGCTGAAATGGGTTGGAGATATATAGAAATGCTGATGACTTATGTGGGTTTATTTTGTATCCTGCAACTTTGCTAAAATTGTTGATTATTTCGACTAGTTTTTTGGTTGATTCTTTAGGATTCTTTAAGTAGACCATCATATCATCCACAAAGAGTGATAGCTTGGTCTCCTCCTTGCCTATTCTGATGCCTTCAATTTCTTTATCTTCTCTAATTGCTACTGCTAGTGTTTCTAGTACAATGTCAAATAATAGAGGTGATAATGGGCATCCTTGTTTCATTCCTGATCTTATTGGGAAGGCTTCTAGTTTATCCCCATTGCAGATGATGTTTGTTTTAGATATATACTGTTTATTATTTTTAGGAAAGGCCCTTCTATTCCTATGCTTTCTAGTGTTTTCAATAGGAATGAGTGTTGTATTTTATCAAAGGCTTTTTCTGCATCTATTGAGATAATCATGTAGTTCTTGCTAGTTTGCTTGTTGATGTGGTCAATTATGTGGATGGTTTTCTTAATATTGAACCATCCTTGCATTTCTGGTATGAATCCTACCTGATCATAGTGGATAACCCTTGTGATGACTTGCTGGAGTCTTTTTGCTAGTATCCTATTTAAGATTTTTGCATCTATATTCATTAGGGAGATTGGTCTGAAATCCTCTTTTCTGACCTTTGTACAGGCATTCCTTCCACTTCAGAAGAGTTTGGGGCATAGTATCCCCAGGATTTGGAAAAACTTCCTAAAATGTTTTGCCCTCCCCTTCATACCAAAGAAGTCGAATTCTTTTTCTTTTCTTTTTCATTTATGAGATATTTACAGGTTAAGTATTAATCATAGGCTATATGTAGGTCAATGTTAAGTAAAAGTGAACTTCAAAACTTTTTTCTGCATTCATATGCTGTATGAGGCATCCACAAAATTACCCCCCCCCCGAATATCCATGTAATCTTTTATTCTGACCTGTGATATATCAAAACTGAAATGGGGCAAGTCATGACACCTAAGGGATACTTGCATATCAAAATCATGGTGGGGTTTTAATTTTTTTTAATTTATTTAGAATATTTTTCAATGGTTACATGATTCATGATTTTTCCCTCCCCACTTCTGGAGCTAACAAGTAATTCTACTGCCTTATACATGGATCATTGTTCAAAACCTTTTTCCATGTTATTCATATTTGCAGTAGAGTGATCTTTTAACATCAAAACCCTAATCATATCCCTATCAAACCATGTGACTGATCATATGTTTTTCTTCTGTGTTTTTGCTCCCCCAGTTCTTTCTCTGTATTTGGATACTGTTCTTTCTCATGAGTTCCTCTGGATTGTCCTAGATCATTGCATTGCTGCCAGTGGAAAAGTCTATTACTTTTGATGGTTCCATAATGTATCCGTCTCTGTGTACAGTGTTCTCCTGTTTATGCTCCTTTTGCTCTACATCAATTCTAGGAGGTCTTTCCACTTCACAAAGAAATCCTCCAGTTCTTCATTCCTTTCTGGGCTTCTCTTGTGGCTCATGTTTGGACTTAAAAAAATTTTTTTTTGTTTAAGTCTGGCTTATTCCTCAGGAATGCTTGGAAACTTTCCATCTTGTTGAATGTCCATTTTTCCCCCTGAAAGAATGTACTTAATTTTGCTGGATAAGTGATTCTGGGTTGTAAACCCAAACCTTTAGCCTTCCTGAATATATTCCATGCCTTTCAGTCCTTTAATGTAGAAGTCACTAGGTCCTGTATGATCCTGATTGTAGCTCCATGGTATTTGAATGGTTTCTTTCTGGCTGTTTTAAATTTTTTTCTCTTTAGCTTTGTGGCTCTTGAATTTAGATATTACATTCCTGGAAGTTGTCATTTGAGGATTTCTTTCTGGAGGTGATCTGTGAATTCTTTCAATTTCAATTTTATTTTCTTGTTTGAGGATCTCTTGGCAGTTTTCTTTGAAAATTTCTTGTAGTGTGTTGTCTAAGGTTTTTTACTGTTCATGTCTTTCAGGTAGTCCAATAATTCTCAAATTGTCCCTCCTAGATCTATTTTCTAGGTCAGTTTTTTCTTCAATAAAATATTTCATGTTTTTCTCTGTTGTTGTTTTTTTTTTCATTCCTTTGATTCTGCTGTATTGTTTCTTCATTTCTCATGAAATCATTAGTTGCTAGATGGTCAATCCTGATTTTTAAGCCTTGATTTTCCTATGCCAGTTTTTTATTTTCTTTTTTAAATTGACCTATTTCTTCTTGCTTCACTTTCATTTCTCCTTGCATCACTTTCTTTTCACTTTCCCACTTTTCCTCTGTCTCTCTTAATTGGTTTTTGAAGTATTTTTGGAGCTCTTCCATAACCTGTGCAATCCATATTTTTATTTTGTATGTTACGTATGTTACCTTTACTTTTACTCTCCCCTTTCGTGTCTGTACCTTGTTCTTTGTCTACATAAAAATTCTTTAGAGTTAGGTGCTTTTTTGTTGTTTGCTCATTTTTCCTATCTAATTATAGGTAGGCTTGGGGGGGGGGGGATGATGTGATGGTTTGAGGGCTGAGAACTCTGAATTCATTTGACCCTTGAGATGCTGATAGCTTAACGACTTGCTTCAGGCTTAGGTGTAACCTTTGGATCTCACTCTGAACTTGATCAGTCTGATCAAATTCTAGGCCCAGGCTTGGGCTCAAGTTTTGGGCCTTACTGTGTACTTGATCCAATCAGGCATACCCTTGATTGCCCTGTCCTGGAGCTCCTCCCTGAGCTTTAGGCAAAAAGATAAGTACTTAGTACTATTAGCCACCTGAAACTGTGTACTATATCCTCATTCCAGGCCCAAACTAGGATCCCTGGTCTCGCTCTGGGCCCACATGGATCAGCCCACTTTAGTCCCGACTGCCTTGAGATGGAACTTTGGACATCTCCACAGGTTTCAAGTTTCAAGGGGTGTGGGTAGGCTTGTACCACTATTTGCCCAGGCAGGATCTCAGGATCTTGAGCTTAGGTTCTGAACCTGGAACAGCTGATGTGAAGTGGAGGGGGGGGGTCTTGCTCTTCGCTTGCTCTTCCCTCCTTGCTACATCCTCTTGCTCTCTCTGTTCTCCTCTTATCCCAGTGCCCCAGATGTTCCCTGCCTATCTTTTGTGGTTTTCTTTTCTTGAAAGTAGTTTTACTCTGTCGCCTTGTTGGTTCTTTCACTCTTGTATTCATTTTGTGGTGATATTTTAATCTTGGTGGGAGAAGATTCTCATGACAGCACAGAACTGCTCTGGATTACTCCAACATCTTTGCTCCACCCCTGAAAGATTGTTGGATTTTTAAAATATATTTTTATGGTTTTAAAAATGTATTTCTAGATATATATTTAAACACAAACTGTATATTTACATATATACATATATAATACATGTTAAGAACATACATATGTATACCTATTGATTTAGTGTATATTTGATGTGTTGTTTTGCAGTCAGGCAATTCTACCATCTATTAAATTTCCAAATATACGAACTCTAGGATTCTCTACAATAACTCACAGCTCCCTTCTTCATTAAACAAATCATCATATTTAGATAATACATTGACCTGCACAAAGACCTCAGTTAATATGGCTATAAGTTGGATCTGCCTATTCAGGAAGAAACATCATATAGAAAACATACCTAAACTCACAAGATATTGTATCAGAGAATATGAGAGTAGAAATGAATCTTACAACATAAATGGCAGAGTGGGAGCAAACTTGGAACATAAAATGCTTTAATATGGATTATACAATTTGTATAATGAATGGATTAACATGTTATAACATGGAACTTAAGGGTGGGAAGGTATAGACTCTCGAATAGAGAAAAGGTATAGAATGTCCAAAATAGAAGGGACTTTAGAACTTCAAATATTAGACCTGGGAAGAACCGTAGAACTTGAAATATTAAAAACCATAGAATGTCTGAATTGAAAGTACCATGAAATATAGGCTGTTAGAATGTTAAAGATAGAAGAGACTTTAAAATATTGTTAGAGTTCAAAAGGGACTTAGGATATAAGATGCTATAATATGGGTTTTATGAAATTGGGGGAATCTTAAAATATGGAATGTCCAAAGATATAAAATGTGTTGCTATAAGAACAGATACAAAGGATCATACAGTTCAATCCCCTGATTTTATGAAAGGGTAAAGAAAGGGTAGAAAACTATTTATGACTTTTTCTATGTCACATATTTGTTATACTTGATTCTATTCTCTTTGCTCACAGTCCATGGCACCCTTCTATTCCTAAACTTTCTAGTATTTTCAATAGGAATGAGTATTGTATTTTGTCAAAGGCTTTTTCTGCATCGATTGAGATAATCATGTGATTTTTGTTGGTTTGTTTGTTGATATGGTCAATTATGTGGATGGTTTTCCTAGTATTGAACCATCCTTGTATTTCTGTTATAAATCTGACCTGATCATAATGAATAACCCTCATGATCAGCTGTAGTTTTTTAAAGTATTCTATTTAAAATTTTTGCATCTATATTCATCAAGGAGATTGGTCTATAGTTTTTTTAGTGCCATCTTCTATTCCTCCCTCCCTTTTTTGTTTTTTGCATATCTTCTTATATCACTTATTACCCCACTTGACCTGTGAATGATTCCTCTGATTACTATAATAGAGAATATAATTTTGAGAGTTACAAATAACCTTTTCCCATATATAAATATAAACAATTTGATCTTATTAGAGCCCTTAAAGCAGAAAATTTAAATAAAAAACATTTTTTTCCTTTCCCCCTTTCTTTCTTATTTACCTTTTCATGTTTCTCTTGATTTTTGTGTTTGATTATCAAAATCTCCACTATGTTCTGGTCTTTTCTTTATAAATACTTGGAAATCTTTTATTTTGTTGAACACCTATACTTTCCCCTGGAAGTATATAGGTGGTTTTGTTGGGTAGGGGGATCCTTAGTTAATGACTCAATTCTTTTGCCTTTTTAAATATCATATTCCAAACCTTGTGGTCCTTTAGTGTAGAAGCTGCCAGATCTTGTGTAATCCTGATTGGTGCTCCTTGATACCTGAGTTGTCTCTTTTCTGCTTCCTGTAAAATTTTCTCCTTAGCTTGGAAGCTCTTGAATTTGGCAATTCCATTCCTGGTGGTTGTCTTTTGAGGATTTAGTATACAGGGTATTATATGAACTCTTTCAATATCTATTTTTCCCCCTTGTTCAAGAACATTAGAGTAGTTTTCTTCAATAATTTCTTGTAGTATAATGTCAAAATTTCTGTTTATTTTGAGGTTTAGATAGACCAATGATTCTCAAATTGTCTTTTCAAGACTGGTTTTCCTGATCTATCATCTTGTCAATGGGATATTTTATGTTTTCTTTTATTTTGTCAGTCTTTTGACTATGCTTTATTAATTCTTGCTGTTTTGCAAGGTCATTGGCTTCCAATTGCCAAATTTTGGTCTTTAAGGACTGGTTTTCCACTATAATCTTTTGATTTTCCTTTTCAATTTGGTCTATCCTACTTTTCATGATATCTAGCTGTTTCTCCAATTGGGAGTTCCTGTCCTTTAAACTGTTTGCTTTTTGAACCATTTCCCACTTTTCTTGCCAAAATCCTTCCATATTTTTGATAAATTCTGATTTAGATTCTTCAAGAGTTTGTGGCCAATTTCTATTTTTAGGAAGGTTTGGGTGCATTTTATTTGTGTGTCCTCTTCTGCTATTTTGCCTGTAGTCTGGATTTTTCCTCCATAAAAATTATCCAGCGTCAATGCCTTCTGGTTTTTCTTGGTGTTGGGAAGTTGTTTTTTTTTTCCTGGATGTTGTTTGCCATCACTATGGTGGTTTTTCCTTCCCTTTCCAGTCAGAAGTCTGCATGAGGAGGGAAGGTTCTCTGTGTATGGAGCTAAGGAGCATAGTTTTTGCCTGAGGCCACCTGTTGAGTCTCTGCATCTTTTAGTGTTTACTGACCTCCTCTGAGCTATGGTCTGTACTCTTCAGCCTTCTGGGATATCAGGTCTAGTTGCTCTCAGAGGTAGGTCTTTGGTGGTCTTAGTCACCTGCAAAGGACATAGAGGTGGCCCTAGCTTGGTCTAGAGGTGCCCCTCACTCATTCACTGATTCTAGCACACTCTGACACTGGCTCTGTAGGTGGGGTGGTGGAGGGTTGATCAGCTTGTGTTTTAGTGGAAGTTATTTCACCCCCTTATAGTGGAAATGCCCAAATCCCATGTGCCTTCAATGCTGTGCCCTACTGTAGAGTCCCTTTGTTCATATGAATTTGTTTGGGGTTTTTTTTGGCCTTTTGAGGTAGTCTATATTTGTGGGTGTTGAGAAGAGGAAGAGTCCTAGGTCTACACTGCCGCCATATTTATCCAGAAGTAAGAAAAAAAAGTAACATTGATAGAATCAAATACTCAGAGAACTGAAGCTACTCCCAGGAAGTAAATTCATTAGTTGGGGAGGATTCTGTATTAAATCTATGATAATCACTTTAAGGCCAGCTTATTATCTAAAATGAAAATTCCCTGCCAATTTTGACATATGGCCAATTCTTAGTTATCTGTGATAATAAAAGATGTAAATTGCATTGATGATAAAGAGTCTGCAAGAGAGGCAACATAGCAAAGTGCAGAGTGCTGGACCCAAAGCCAGAGCAAATGGGTTTGAATTCTGGTTTTTCCACTTACTATATGTCTAAACTTGGGCAAATCACTTTACTTTTGTAGACATTCATTTCCTTGTTTGACAAATAAGCAGACTGAAATTAATGAGGCCTATAATCCTTTCTATCACTAGCATTCTACATTCTAAGGCTCATTCTTGCTCTCATATTCTTTTCTCTAACATGTTGTGTTCTAAAATCCCTTCCATGTCTAAAATTCTAGATTTTTAATATTTCTATATCCTACAGTCTCTTCCAAATATGAAATCATATGTTTTAATTGTATATAAGGTATATTCCAATTCTATTATTTTGTGATCTAATATTCAATGTTATGAGTTTCCTTTTAAATTTAATACTTCAGTGACATATGCAGAACCAGGAAAACATTATACACAGTAAATGAAACATTCTGGGATGATCAGATGTGATTGATTCGGCTTTTAAAAGCAATGTAATGATCCAGGACAACTCTGAGGGACTTATAAGAAAGAATGCTATCCACACCAAGAGAAAGAACTGGGGGAGTGGAAATACAGAAAAAACAACAACACATAATTTATCACTTGTTTGTGTGGGTATAAGATGAGGTTTTGAATATAAAAGATTACTCTATTACAAAAATGAATAAAATGGAAATAGGATTTGAGTGATAATATATTCCTGGAATGGGGAGGGAAAAGGGGGGGAGACAACAGGAATCATATAACTATGGAAAAAATTTAAAATATCTATTAACAAAAAGAGAGAGTCAGAGAGATTTAAGATCTCATGATTTTCAATATTGTTCTCTATAGTTTGGCTACATAGAAAGAAAAGCTTTTATCTATTGTCTGTGACTTTATAAAACTTCATGCAACCATGATTTACCCAGAAGTATTTTCTTAACCATATAACTCAGAACCTTTCCCTGCTTTACCAGAATATCTTTATGAGTAGATGGCAGAGTACAGGCAGCAACTCAATAAAACTTTCCCAACATTTTCCTCCAGACAACTTTAAAAAAAAATTTCTAAAATCCAGTTTTGGAGTGGCAGAGCCAACAAATGGTTAGGGTGAGACATTTATCCAGTCTTAAATAACTTTGGAGGTCTCCCTAAAACCAGTGACCCTGGAGTAGAGAGGTTGAGCATAGTGCATACAATAATAGTAGCAAGAGCAGTATTGAAGATGGCTGCAGTAGTGGCAGTGGCAGCTCCAGAAACTCTCAGGTGAGAGATGGTAAGGGTCAGGTAAAAGATGGTAGTTGAACAACTAATCAAAAAGAGATTAAGGAAACCCTTTGTTAGCTTTGGGTGAAGAATCTCTTTCATTGTCCTTACTCAGTTCTAGGTCACAATTCCAGAACAAAGAAGAGCTCTATCACTTTTTACCTCAGGAGATTAGGAGCCTTAGTCTCTGTTCCAAAGCAGTCAGGAGTACTAGTGCTTATGGCTACAGGAGAGCAGGGGATTAGCCCACAGTTTCAGGGTCAAGAGGAGCGCTAGTACTTGTGGCTATAGGGGAGCAAGGTCCCTTCAGAGCAAAAACAATGAAAGAAATTATAGACCAATTTCTTTAATGGATATGGAAACAAAAATCCTAAATAAAATACTAACTAGGAGAAAACAACAACAACAACAAAAAGATTATACATTGTGACTAGATTGAATTTATACCTGGAATGCAGGGGTGGTTTAAAATAAGAGTAACTATTAATGTAATAGATTATATAAATTCTAAAATTTATAAAAATCATATGGTTATATCTCAGAACTTTTACTAAGATAAGATCAAAATGCATACATGACCTCAACATAAAGGAAGATAAAATAAGGAAATTAGAAGAATGAAGAATATATTACCTATCAAATTTATGTATAGGAGAGGAATTTATGAATAAATGAGAAAAAAAGCATTGTAAGATATAAAGTGGATAATCTTAATTATATTAAATTGAAAGGGATTTGTACAAATAAAACTAATGTAGTCAAAATTAGAAGGAAAGGATAAAACTGGGAGGAAATTTTATAGACAGTTTTTTGAATTGAAGTCTCGTATCTAAAATATATGGAGAACTTTGTTAATTTTATAAGAATATAAGTCATTCCTCATTTGATAAATGGTCTAAACATATGAATAGACATTTTTGATGAAGAAATCAAAGCCATATATTCATGTGAAAAAATTCTTTAAATCATTTATTGGTTAGAGAAATGCATATCAAAAGCATTCTGAGATGCCATCTCACACCAATCAGATTGGCTAAAATAATAAAAAAGACAAAATAACAAATGTTGGAGAGGATATAGAAAAATGGCAACACTAATATATTATTGGTGGAACTGTGAACTGATTCAACTATTTTCCACAGCCATCTGTAATTATACCCTGAGTTTCATAAAATAGTTGGGCCCTGCAGTACCACTCTTGAATCTATATCCCAAAGTAATCAGAGAAAAAGGAAAAGATCCTATATATTCTAATATATTTATAGCAGCTCTTTTTGTAGTGACAAAGAATTAGAAAGTGAGAGGATGTCCATTGATTGGGGAATGAATGACAAAAATGTGGCATATGATTGTGATGGTATACTGCTGTTTCATAAGAAATAATAAGTGGCTAATTTGCAAAAAATATGGAAAGACCTACATAAAATTATGAAGAAGCAGAAATGAACAGAACCAAAACAAATTTATATATAGTTACATAATTAATGTAAATAACCTGTAAATTATACCTCCTGAGGAAGCATGGATGAATAGAAACAAGAAAGGCATAATTCATATGCATGTGTGTATGTATAAACATATAGATATATTCCAATTGATGCATCTCTAGTGTAAGGAAAGGAGGGAGAAATCTGGGAATTTTGATGTAATCAACAATAAATTTATTTTAAAAGTAAAGAAAAAAAAGAATATCTTTATGTGTTCTGTGGTGGAAAGAGTCATCAGCTGGTGGCTACCCTTCTAGGAAGGATTACTCATGTAATGCTACATTCTATGGAAATTAAAAAAAAATCTGTTTTAAAACAAGAATACACACCACATTTTTGACAGGGTCTTTGGATAGAAGAGTTGTGAATTAAGGAAAGAAAAAGGTATAATTTAAATTGAAACTGGGAACCTGTCTCAATATAAGTGGATTATCACATAAAGTAGTCCCAAATATATATAGCAAAATCCATCTGAGAAAAGCGTGTCGTTCTTCTGGGAGTCTCTCTACATACTCATGTGGCTCAGTTAGGGAATGATTTATTGCATGTAGTTGTTCTTTTAGAACATAAACAAAGTCATGAATAAACTTTATTATATGCCATTTCCTGTACTTTTCACCAGATACTCCCAGATTGATTTTATTTACTTAGAGTATTTGAAAACTGGAAGGGATTCCAGAGGCCATCAAATCCAACCCATCATTGAATAAGATGACTCTCTACAGTGTTTCTGATCAGTGATCATCCAGTCTTTGCTGAAGGACAACCAATTTTGGAAAACTCTACTTTCCCAGGCCCATTGTTGCATAACACTGTTAGGAACATCTGGAACATCTTTGGATATGTGTTCAATTCTTTGTGAAGTGAAATGAGAAGTGTGAAGATTGGATTTGGCTATCTCCTAATTGTAACAATGAAGGTACTTAGCTCTTCCTTGATAGTGAAAATAAAATTGTAATCCCCGGTCTATTTTTAGATTTTAATCCCCAAAGTGTTAACTCAGTATTTAAAGTAGATCTACCCATTTTAACCACAAAAGGTGTGAACTACCTACAAAAGATGTGAACATCCATTTCATACATTGAGTGGAAGGTCTGTGACCCATGTGTGAAGGACTGGGCAGTCCTGGAGAGGAGCATCTGCTGTGATTGGTAGATATAAAATTGTAGGGGAGGTGACACAAGAGAAAAAGGTCTTTAAATAGAGGAAACAGAGGCACACAAGGATTAGAATCAAGGATTTAGTCACTCAGAGGAGAGATCAAGAATGAAGAAGAGTCACTTGGAGGAGAGACTGTAAGACAGACACTTGAGGAGAGACTAGAAGACAGACACTCAGACTTGGAGTGAAGACACTTGGCTGTGGAACTGGACCCCTAGAGGAGCTCATGCAGCAGACCTCAGACTGCTTTCCTTTTATATGGTCACTGTAGTGAGTGAAAGACTGACTTAGTTTCCATGCCCTTTCTGGAGGTATGAACCTCCAAGAAAGCCCCATCATCTTGAGACTCCTTTCCCCTGGCTGGAGCTTAGAATTTCTACCTGGCTCAGAGGAAGCCTGAGAGCACGCACTCTCTCTCTCTCTCTCTCTCTCTCTCTCTCTCTCTCTCTCTCTCTCTCTCTCTCTCTCTCTCCCTTCTCCTCCCCCTCTCTCCCCCTTTTATCTCTCTTCCTTAATATCTTCCTCTATTGTAAATAAACTACCATAAATTCCATTCTACTTTAGTAATTCATTTTGGGATTAAGAAATCAAATCCCTGGTGACCACAAGTTAATATATTCAATCCAACTACAATAAATTTAACAGAAGGAATATTTACACATAGAATGTTTTCCATTAGAGAGTATAGATTATCTTTTCTTAAAAAGTGTAATCTCGAAAATAGCATTTTAGAGTGGGGCACACATACACACACACACACACACACACACACACACACACACACACACACCAGGTTTTTAATAGAATTCCCAGGATCTGCCACTTTCTAGACCTTAGTTAAGTAAGTCACTCCATTTTGCACCCTTTTCTTTATTTTTTTAAATATGGTTTCTTTAGTGCTTTTCACCTTTAATCACATTCATTTCATACTGCATCCCATATTGATGACCCCCTTATCACCAAATCAATTAAAATGAATAAACATCTGCTACAGAAAACTTACCTGACAATGTCTTCACCATTTTAGTTTAGTAGTCTCCCTCTACACTACTCTTCTTCAGTGCCTTATTGACTTCTTTTAGAGTTCAACTTCCTTTCAGCAGCCTCTTCTCTAGGCTACCCTTCTCTGGACTCTCCCAGAATTTCTCTACAATGCCCCAGAAACTTTTTTTTTCCATCTTCCAAATTGCCCTTATTGTTCCTTGTAAAATTCACTGCTAACAAAGTCCACCTAGGATTGGTTGGAATATAATTAGTTGCTATGGTCATTCTACCATCCTGACACCTAGGCACAGGTTGTCCTCCTTATATGAACCTCTTAAAAACACCAGCTCCATTCAAGGTTTGGGCTAGTTTTCCTGCCCTACATGAAATATCCTAATCAAACACACAAGCATATTGGCACACACACATACAAACACACACCAATTACCACAAACTCTGGTGTCCTTATGTAGTACCCCCAAGAGGATGAACAGTGCAAGGATTATGCAGAGTAGATGTCGATATTCTGACTGCTTCCTGCTGCCATAGATACACTTCTAATTGGCTGCTGAGTTGATACTTCATAAATATAATAAAAGAATATTTTCAAACCTTGAGCCACTTTCTGTCCTACTGAACTCAAAAAATAAGAGCCATTCTCTAAGCTGGGGAAGGGAGATGAGAAGCTGGATGTCCTTCCATTGGATCTAGTTGGTACATGACAAGTCTGGATGGAGTGCCTCCTAGTGATATCTTCTTTCTTTCTCATAGATTCTAAGATCTTCCTGGGCACCTGAGCTACTGTGGGCTACCTAACCAGTACAGCATCAGTCTGTCTGAGAGAGAGAGGGTCACGCACAGAGAAAGAACCATCTACAAAGCAAATATCCCACAAGGCATGGATCAAGCCTCAGGTAAGAGAAAATGAAAAATAACTAATGAGCAACCCATTCACCAGGGATATAATGAGATTTCTATAGATCCTAGTCTCTCAACTAGTGGTCATCATTCAATAATTCAATAATTCTTCACTTTTAGCCTTCTACTCCCACTGTGGAAATAAGGCTGCCTATCCTTACTTGAGTCACACTTACATTTTTGGAACCTTTTAAAAATTTCCTTCCATTTCCCATTATTACTGGGAATGACTTTGTGGACTTTAGCCTCACATAGATTTATTCCTTAGAATTTGAGGTCAGGATGAAATTGAAACCCTAGGAACGAAGGAGTCCCTGTATTGAAGAGCCAGGCAACCCTTCAGCAATAAACTCAGGACAAACCTCAAGGGCAGGCAAAAGCAGGGACTGGGGAAGATCATCAACCCCAGTGGTGGCCTCCTCTCTGTATCTTGTGAGACCCAGTAGTAGATTTACTTCCTGAACACCTATCTATGCATATATTGATTCCCTAGTAGATTGTAAGAATCTTGAGGAAAAGATCTGGTTTCTTTGTGTGTTCATGTCTCTAGTGGGGTGTCCTAGTGGATAAGGAGCTTACTTTGACATCTTTAAAGCCTGAGTTCAAGCCCTGCCTCTAACACATATTGGCTGTGTGACTTTGGGAAAGTCATTATCATCAGAGTGAATCTATAAGACACTAAGTTGAAGAATGCTTGCTCCTAGTATTGGTGGAAGGATTAGTCTCATGAATGTTCAGAAATAATAGGTCTATACTTCCTTGTCCCTCCCTCCCCCACCAAAAAAAAAATAATCTCTGGACCTTAGAATTGTTTTACATATAGTATAAGCTTGAAATATTTCTTGAATTGAGTTCTAAAAATAAGTGAGGTGGACATTTTCAGCACTGATTTCAACCTCATTGAGCCCTTAACCTTCTCTCAGAGCTCCTACCACTAAAATGTTCTGATGAGATTTTTCACCTCTTCCATTCTATTTTACTTTCTCAACAATGTTTTCCTAAGACTCTGGGTTCTTCATCTTTGGAGACAGAAGGGAAGGGAGGGGAGCAGGGGCAGCCTGGGGGCCAGTGCCTCTGCAGCTCTAGGATAATATCATATGACTCTCACAAAGTGAATTCAAGGGGCTTATGAATCAGTTTGAACCACCAAAGATAAACAAATCTGGAAGTCATTAGTCTCGGCCTTGGCATGTGCTGAAAAGAGGGATGTCAAGACAAAACTCAGAAAGGCTGATATATGTATTTATGTAGCTACATTTTGAAATGTCTGTGAAGCAGCATGTACCCCTCCCTGGTTCCAGAGTTCGTCCCTCTGTTGTTTAGGCTGTCAAGTGCTGATATTGCCTTGGCTTAATTTATTCTCCTGATATAATAAATCAGGAATGAATGTGGTCATGTTTACTGTAGTTCATCTAACAAAAAATGCATTTATGTTTAGGGTTTTCTTTTAAGATTCGAGTCATTGCCTGTGGTTAATTCACATGTGGGAACTTGCCTGCCTTCTTCCCTTGGGGTAGAGTGGAAGAGGCACCTCAGAACCAAACTCTAAAGAGATGATTTGTTGAAGCCCAAACCAGTGTCTACCACCTCTTGTATCTCAATCATTCCTTGGGTCTGCTCTGCTCTCTGAAAATAGATACTAGTTGGGACTTTTCTTGAGGAATTGTAGCTCTACCTTCAATGCAAATACAGGATGAATTAAACCATATCAATCCCAGAGGGGAGAACCCTAATGTAGGCAGATGATTAACTCATATACAAAGCTGGAAAAGTTCAGACTTCCATAATTCAACAGGTAGATAATTCCCCCAATGCATATGGTCCTGCTAATGGCTCATATCTATAGAACTATATTCCTGCCAAACTGACTTGCCTCACCAATTGAGAGGCAAATAGCCAGAGTCAGAACACCAGCATCATAAATGTCCCTGGCCCTATTTCCTATAGACTAGACTCTGTGCCTTCTAGCAATCGTAAGAACTTAAAATAATAAATTTAGAGGTAAAAGTGATGTTAGAGACTATCAAGACCCAGAGGACATTAGGATTTAAATTATTGTGTCCTTTTAGATATATCACCCCAGCTGATTCTATTCTCCCATTGGACGTTTGGGTCTTCAAGTTTTCTTGAACTTGGAGTATATGAAAAAATAACTTCAATGACCATACTAACCTGAGAAGTGGAATTTTCCACCATATTATAGGATTTAGGCATTTGAAGGGACCTTAGAAACTGTCCTAACTTCATTTTACAGATGAGAAAACTGAGGTCCAAAGAATGGAAATGACTTACCATAGCCATATAAAAGGAGAAAAGCTGAGTTATGAGTCTGGGTCCTCTCACTCCAAATCCAGGGTTTTCTCCTCTCTACCACACACACATATATATATATATATATATATATATATATATATATATATATATACTACTGCAGGGGGAGGAGGTTAATTTTTTCTCCTCGGCTTTGAAATGTTTGCATTTCTGACTATCTTTTGGAAAGAGAAAGCAAAATGTGCCAGATAAAGGATACTGGGAAGCAATTTTCTCTCTTTAATATAGCTCCATATTTGAAATTTTTCTAATTGAGTTTAACCCTAACAAAGTGATCTATTGCTCCTCTAAGATCAAATCGCAATGAAAATTTTCCCAAGAGAATAAGGGCTATCTATATAAATGGAAGAAATAAATAAATGGAAGAATTGTGCTTTGAGCCAATAGCTCCAGTTTAAATAAAGACAAGACCTCACTCTTCAAATTTAAAATGGATGTGGGGCTGGGCCAGGCATTCCATCAAAAGAAAAGTACAAATTATACACTGAAGCAGCAACAGGAATTCACAATCTAATTTAACCTTGAGCTTCACAGGACTAATGTGAGATTATTTTACTTCCCTGTGGTGTATTTATCTGGAAATTTAAGAACTTGGATTTGAATATCTGAAAGTCTTATATTAATATGCGACAATACTCCTGTATCTATTAATTGAGATAAGATAATCAGATTGTACAATGGATGGAATGTGGGAGTCAGGGAATCTGAATTCAAATCTGTCTTCAGACATTTACTAGCTATATGACCCTAAGCAAGTCTTTTAATCTCTATCTGTCTTAGTTTCCTCTTCTAAAAAATAGGGATTATAATAGCACCTACCTCTCAGGGTTGTTATGAAAATAAAATAATATATATGAATCTTTCAAATCTTAAATCATATATATATATGTGTGTGTGTGTGTGTATGTGTGTGTGTGCAAGCTGTCAATGTTATTATGAATTTTCAGATCTCTAAAATTTCTCCTAATTATAATAATGATTCTATACTGTTACCATTAGGACAGGGAGAAGGGAATATAGGTACTATTTTATTCATGGACTAATTGTTAATGGCCAATTTTCTCTAAAGCAAATCCTATTTTACCAATGAAATCTATGGTGAAACTGATAATATATCTTCATAGAAAACTTGTACAACAAAAATAATGTCATAATGATAATAATTAAAATCCACATATGGATAGATCATTTTAGTTATGATATTTTACATCAATTTTCCTATTAAAACACAGGTAAGATTTGGGGTGTGATTACTGATGTTAGTCTCTTGCTCTTGGATAGTGACACAGAAGTCACAAACTCAATCAGCACCATGGCTAGGGAAAACATGTAGTTGACCACAACTGTGATGCATTGCAATATTATGGGTGTATGGTGGTATTAGCATATAATGGAGAAATATAAGAAGAAAGAAAAGCAGTGGCTTTTATATATGCTTGAATTCAATACTTTAACTCAACAAAAATGTATTAACAGCTAAATACAAAACACCTGGACCAGTCCTGGAAACAGAGACAAAAATAAAAATCAATTCCCTTTCTTAAAGAGCTTATATTCAACCATGGCATACAATACATAGATGTATAAGACAATACAAGACAATTTTAGAAGGGAGAGAGAAAAATCAATGAGTGGAATCTGGAAAGAGTGCATAAGAGGTGGCTCTTGGACTGAACTTTTAAAAAAGCTAAGGATTCTCAGATGGGGAAATGAAGAGGAAATTCATCTAGTCTTGAGGTATGACCTGTCTGAACTCAGAGAAAGGGGATAGAATTCTAAGTTCAGGGAAATGTAACCAGTCCATTTGGCTAAAGTCTCAATTGCCTAAGATGGAGTAAAATACAATGCTAGGAAGGTAGGCCTTAGCCAAATAATGGAGGCCATTAAATGTCAAGTTGTACCATTTGTATTTTATATTAGAAATAATGGAATGCCACTAAAAACTTGAGCAAGAGAGCAACAGGGTCAGATCTATGTCTTAAGGAGATTCATTTGGCAACATCTCCTAGATACACTTTTTTTATTCCTCTAATGCTACCATCACCCTAAAGCCAACCTTCATTGCCTCATGTTTGGATTATTGAAATAACTTGCAAGAGTGAGTTTGCCTGCCTCAGGTCCCTGCAGCCCATCTTTTCCTCAGCTAGAAATTAATCTTCCTAAAGTACCAGTTTGATCATATCAATAAACTCCAATGACTCTCTATTACCTCCAGAATCAAATATAAAGTCCACTGCCTGGCATTTAATTCCCTTCACAATCTGTAATAATTAAAATGGTTGATGTTGTAAACTGTAGTGAGTTAAAATGGTAGAAGATATAAATTGTGATAGATATAAGAGAGAGTGAGTAAATTTGACCGCAGAAAATATGTTTCACTACAGTGTCTTGGTTTTTAAATCAAATATAAGGTGGTCACCAGGGAAATATTCCCAATTATTCAATATACTCAAGTCAACTGGGTTTTATAGAGATTTTAATTAATAATACAATGAGTAATTAAAGGAAAGAGAGAAAAAGGAAATAAGTATGAAGGGCCTTAAGCCAACATGGCCTAGACCTGAGTCTTAAGAGAGAGAGATCAGTCAGTCAGTCTTTTATCACTCACCACAAGATTTGTCTTAAGCAAGGATGTCTGGGGAACAAAGTCTCCCCAGAGGGAGTTCCAGCCAGAGTCATCCTCCTAAGGGACTTCTTCTCAAGAGATCTTCAAAGGGCCTCCTCCAAAGGGATCTATCTCCAAGGAATTCTATCTCCAAGGATCTATTTCCAAAGATCTATCTCCAAGGATCCCTTGCTCCAGAGATTCCTTTTCTTATATATGGGGTTTTTTCCTATGTCACCTCCCCTAAGTTCTTCCATCTACCAATCACCGTAGATGTTTTCTAAAAGACAGCCCATCTGAAATCCAGCTAAGTCAACTAATCCCCTCAGTAAGTCTGAACCAGAGAAAACACAGCTGAGTCTACTAATCCCATCAAGAGAAAACCTGCCCGACCTTTATAGGTACCTAGCATCCCATTGTATCAATTCTAAAAAACAAAGAACTCCCTGCCTCATCATAAGCATGGGTCCAAGTACTTGTATTGTTTAGCAAGGAGTTTTCTCCCCTAAAGCAGTCTTAAGTACGGGTGGAGTAGAGGTCCTCCCATTTCTGATCCTGGCGAGTTCTCACAGTTAAAATGGGGAATGTTCCCAGTAGGGAATTGTTCCAATTGAGAATTCCCCAATGGGGAAATTTTTAACATTCACAAGTCTGAGAAATTTCAAGATTTAAAAATCTAGACCCTTCCTATCTTTCCAGGCTTCTTACACCTTAGTCACTTCCTTGTACTCAATATAGTGATACTGACTTCTTTGCTATTCCTCACACAAGATACTTCATATCTAACTCCATGGGATTTTTCACTGGCAGCCCTACACATGTAGAATTTTCTCCCTTCTCACCTCTACATCCTGGCTTCTCTAGTTTCCTTTAAGTTCCAGGTGAAAATCCACTTTCTATAGAAGTATTTTCTAATCTCATTTGAGGCTAATGCCTTCCCTTTGAAATTGCATCCATTTTTTCCCCTGAATATACCTTGTTTTTACATATTTGTTTGCCTGCTTTCTCCCCATTAGTTTGTGAGCTCCCTGAGGGCAGGAACTTTTTTGCCTTTCTTTGTTAAGACCAGGGCTTAATAAATAAATAAATGTAATAAATAAGATATTATTTATTATGTATCATATATTATAAACAGTATGTTATATATTATATTATATTTAATATATAATAAATAGATAAGCTTAATAAATGCCTGTTGGCTTGACTTGACATATTGCACAAAGGATGAACTCTTGAGCAGAGTTTAGAGTCAGAGAGATCAATTAGGTGCCTATTTAGTCCAGGTGGAATTAATGAGGACTTATCTAGGGTAGTGTCCATATGAAAAGAGAGAAGAAGATGGATGTGAGAGAGATGAAGTGGAATTAGGGTATTTCAAAGTTCTTTGAACAGATTTAATTGTTGATTCAGTTATTCAGATGAAAGATGTAGTTATATTATTGGGGCTCCCCAATTTAAAGTGCAACATTGACTATTGTGAATATTGATATATGGTAAGAAGAGATTTTTTTTAAACCCTTACCATCTTGGAGTCAATACTATGTATTGGCTCCAAGGCAGAAGAGTGGTAAGGGCTAGGCAATGGGGGTCAAGTGACTTGCCCAGGGTCACATAGCTGGGAAGTGTCTGAGGTCAGATTTGAACCTAGGACTTCCCATCTCTAGGCCTGGCTTTCAATCCACTGAGCTACCCAGCTGCCCCCAGAAGAGATTTTTTAAGCCATGTTTTCTGCAGTAGATACTAATATGACTAAGTTTTGTTGACTTGTTTTACATCATTGAATTTGATCCAAAGGAAGTTAGAAGATAACATCATTCTCATTTTAACAGGTGAAGAACTGAGGCAGCAACTGGTAAGTTACTCAGTCATAGAGCTTGTAAATGGCAGAGACAAAACAATTAAACCCAGGACTTCTTACTCCAAGTTCACAAGTAGAGGAGAAAATTAACTGTCTTATCTTCCAAGGAAATGAAAGGTGATTTTTCAAAAGGCCTTTGAAGGGGCAAAGCACACATAGCCACTCTGGGAATGACCAACACAGACAATGACTTCAAGCTATTTTTGTTGACTAGTACCATGTTATTATAGGTATGTTCAACAGGACCCAAATATGCTGAGGGTTGAAAGAATCAATGTATTCAGATTCTCCATGAAACTCTGCAGAGACCTCTATAACTCTATTCAAAGTAAGATTGGAATTATGTAATTAGAGAGCATAATCACAGAGATATTATGAGCAATCTACATGGTCTTCCTCTTTCATTTCGGGATGTCTATATCCTGCCAAAGCTGCTAGCTTGAGAAAGCATAGAATAGTTTAACATCAGCAAAGGAAGAGGAAGGCATGCTCCACTGGATAATACAATCAGGCAAATGGCACACCTCATACCTCATCCCTCACCTGGAAACTCTTGTCTCTGATTAATTCCTCACCCCTTGACAGTGCTGTTTGCAAGCCAGTGTAAGTACAAAGAGGGCTCAGTTATAGTGATTATGGCCTACTGACAACATCACTAATCATAGTGAAGAATGGTAAAATATTTTATAAGATAACATTGTCATTTAGTGATTTTACAAGGATATGAGTGATGAAACAATAACCTCAGAAGAATGGAACTTGTGTATCACCCAAAGACCAATGGCAAAACTCAAAGTGGGCATAATAAGCACATTACAAATCAAGCTGGATAAGTGATATAAAGAATGCTATTACAGAAATGTATGACTTGAAAAGATGAACCAGCCATGGTTCAAGACAGGGTGATGATCAAAGGAAAAACCTTATACTCCATGGTTATCCATGCAATGTTGAGAGAGACCTAGAGGAAGGTGCACAGCATGGTGTGGAGACCCCTTGTGTTGGATTTACATGAGGACTTGGACAAACACTGCAAAATACGGGCTGAAATCTGATTCACTGGATGGTATATATACATGGGTGGTCACAAAACCACTGAAATATTCATGTGCCAAAGTACCCATTTGTCTGAGAGGCAATGGAATGGAATGGGAAAAAAAAGACTAAACATTAGAGTTCAGTTTCATAGCTCTGGCTCTGGAAGGAACCTTAAGACACATTTAATTCTACCCCTTCTTTTTACAGATGAGGAAATTAAGGTCTGAGATGGATCAAAGGACTTCCAAAGGCACACAGAGGTATTAAGAGTAATTTGAACTCAGCTCCCCTGAAACTCTAGTTCCTAGGAGGTTCCTATCTTCTAGTCTTGCCTTAGATATTTATAAGTTGTTTTGCTACAGCTGGATCGTACACCTTTCTGTACATCACTTTTCTCCTCAATAGAATGGAAACAATAGTACATACACCACCATTTAAAAACTTAGTCAGGATCAAATGAGTTAATGCATGTAAAAATGCTTGTAAAACTTAAAATTCCTCATAAAAGCCAACCATGATTATGACTCTCTTGACCGGTGAGCATGTTTGACACTAGCTCTCCAGAGTTCCCAGAAACTAAAGAATGAAAACACTAGCAAAATTTAAAACAAAACAACATAAGATTCTTTTAAGGAAGAGGAAGCAAACAGAGTATTATATAAATATGAGCTCCAATTACCTTGCTTTCTGACAATCCCATTTCCACAGATGTACACAAAGCAACCTAATATGCATAATGGCATGTCTTAGCAACCCTGTGGACCATAATTGGATGCCATCTCCTGCCTCCAAGACCTGCATTCTTTGGAGCCACTTCCATTGGGTGTTTAAGCATGGTCAAAGTATAGGAAAGACAAAAAGACAAAGGAACTTTGTCCCTCTGTTCAATCCAGTCGGTACACCAAAGCACATATAAGATGAGCATAAAGAGTGGGAAATACGCTCTGCTGCAACCGAAAACATGGCCTCAAGTGCAAGTCACACATTAGGGACTTGGCTACATGTGCTAGCATTAAAGCTCAAGAATCAAAAGAACTCACAGTAACAGAGAACCTGGTCATTTGTAGATTATTTTTCCCTCAATGTACACATAGAGTATAGAGAGTATAACAAGGGTTATATGTCTATTTTGCAACTGAGGAAATTAATAGAGTGTCATGAAGCTACATAAGTATCAGGTTAGAACAGCTAGTAAGAAGATCCAGGATTAGAACTCAGATATTCTGAATGAAAGACCAAAGTAATTTCGGCTCCATTATAATGCTTTTCTATCCCCTAATTCCTCATGGAATTAATTTATTCATTCATTTATCTATATGTATTTATTTATGCATGTACCATGCACTCATTCATTCATCAATGTATCAACATTTATTCATTCACTGATTCCTTTATTTGTTTTTGTATTTTTTATTAACCATTTATTCTTTTTTGCACTAAATGTACAATTTTATTGGTATAAGGAGTTCTTGGTATAGTAGTTCCTTCAATGGAGATAAAAAATTCTTAACTATGTATAGTCTTTGGTAGTTGCATAGGAGTCACTGAGAGTAGATGTGACTTAATGAGTTAAGTCAGTGATGTCAAACTCAAATAGAATTAGGACCACTCTACCTTGCATAAGGAAGTATCTCTGCTGGCTACATATTGACTTCAAAAATCACATGGTAAAATCTATTTTCTATTATTTTTTAATTATTTTGTTAAATGTTTTCTAATGGTATCACATCACTCCATCAGATTGACTAAGATGGCAGAAAAGGAAAATGAAAAGTGCTAGAAAGGGTATGGTAAAAAAGCTATATTAATAAACTGTTGGTGGAGTTGTGAATTGGTCTAACCATGCTGGAAAACAATTTGAAACTATGCCCAAAGGGCAATAAACTGGGTATAACCTCTAACCCAGCAATACCATTATTAGTTCTGTGAAGCAGATGAAAGAAAAATTTAAAAGGACACAAACATACAAAAATATTGATAGCAACTTTTTTTTGTGGTGAGAAAGAATTGAAAGTTAAGGGGATGCTCATGGTTGGCTAATGGTTGAGCAAGTTATGGTATTTGATTTGTAATAGGAGAAAGGGGTTTAATTTTAAAAGGGTTAGACTGGGTTATTTAAGAGTGTGGTCACCAGGAATTTAATTAATTCCAGAGAGATTTATTTATAATTTATTTACAAAATGTAGAAAGAGTGAAATAAAAAAATCAGAGAGAGAGTAAGGTAATATATCTAGCCTAAACACTAAGTAACTTACTCCCAGCTCCTGGGCATGGAGAGTTAGTTCTTAGCTGGAGGGGCCTGGGCCCTTGTAGCTGAGGCCCTGGGGATGCAGGAAAAGAGTAGGTTTCTCCTGAGGATAGTTTTTTTTTCAGAAAATCCAGCAGTTAAGAGTCAGCTTTGCACTCACCACATGTCAGTTCAAAGGAACAGGATCTCAGGTCCAGTCAGCAGATCAAAGAATGAAGAATTGTCTCTCACAGGAAATAACAACTTTTAAAGCTGCTTCCTTTGCATCACTTCCTGTGTCTTCCCCTAATTTTACATCTACCAATCACAGTTGACGCTCTGCTCTAGGATTGCCCAGAAGGCAGTTTGTAGATTCTGATTTGTCACCCACTATCACACACCTCCCCCTACTCAAGTATGAATGGGGTGTTTGCACCTTGGGTGATTAAATCTAAAATGGGCATATCTTCATACTCAACTTTTAAGTAGGGTGTTTACACTTTGGGAGATTAAAATCTAAAAATAGTCAGAGGTTACAATTTAATCTTCACAATCAGGGGAGAGTTAAGTATTTCATTGTTATAATCAGGGGAGAATTAAATTTAATCTTCACAGATTATAATGAAATACTACTCTGCTAGAAGAAATGATGAAGGCGATGATTATAGAAAAACCTGGGAAGACACATGAATGGATACAAAGTGAAGTGAACAGGATTAGGATACAGTAACTAGGACATAGTAACAACAATATCATAACGATAAGTGTGAAATATTTAATAACTCTGATCAATAAAATGACCCACCACAATTCCAAAGAATTCATAATGAAAAATGTGATCCATCTCCAGGGAGAGAGTACTTGTGGACTCTAAGTGCAACTTGAAGCATTTTCTTCACTTTATTTTTATTGCCAATGTGGAAATGTTTTGTATGACTTCATATGTATAATAGTTCTTGCCTGCTCAGTGGGTGAAGGAAGGGTGGAGGGAGGGGAACATTTTAAATTGAAAATAAAAATAATTGATGCTTTAAAATATTTTCTAATTACATTTTTAATCTAGTTCTGGCTGCCCAGTGTTTTCTACCTCTGTGTTAATCATTGCTAGCAGGTGTCAGAGACTGAAAAAGAAGAAAGGAAGAAAGGAAGGAAGGAAGGAAGAAAGGAAGGAAGGAAGGAAGGAAGGAAGGAAGGAAGGAAGGAAGGAAGGAAGGAAGGAAGGAAGGAAGGAAGGAAGGAAGGAAGGAAGAAAGGAAGAAAGGAAGAAAGGAAGAAAGGAAGAAAAGAAGAAAGGAAGAAAGGAAGAAAGGAAGAAAGGAAGAAAGGAAGAAAGGAAGAAAGGAAGAAAGAAAGAAAGAAAGAAAGAAAGAAAGAAAGAAAGAAAGAAAGAAAGAAAGAAAGAAAGAAAGAAAGAAAGAAAGAAAGAAAGAAAGAAAGAAAGAAAGAAAGAAAGAAAGAAAGAAAGAAAGAAAGAAAGAAAGAAAGAAAGAAAGAAAGGAAGAAAGGAAGGAAGGAAGGAAGGAAGGAAGGAAGGAAGGAAGGAAGGAAGGAAGGAAGGAAGAAAGGAAGGAAGGAAGGAAGGAAGGAAGGAAGGAAGGAAGGAAGGAAGGAAGGAAGGAAGGAAGGAAGGAAGGAAGGAAGAAAAAGAGAGAGAGAGAAGTGGAAGCAGCAAGGGAGGGAGGGAGGGAGGAAGGAAGGAAGAAGGAAGGAAGAAGAATGATGAAAGATATGGGAAGAATTTGGGGGACCAAAAATGTTTGGAACCCCATGATATCTCTGAAATATAGGAATCTTACCACTAATTCTAGCAGATATAAAGCTCTCTTCCCATGAGCTCAAGATCAGAGGCAGCTAAATGGCACTGTAAATCGAGAGAACTGGACCTCGAGTCAGGAAGACCTGAGTTCAGATCCAATCTTAAATGTTTACCAGTTGTCTCACTCTGGGCAAGTCATATAACCACATCTGCCTCAGTTTCTTCATATGTAATATGAGGATAGTAACAGTACCTACTTTCCATGGTTGTTATAAGGATACAGTATTATTTGTAAGCTACTTTGCAAACCTTAAAGTATTATATAGGTACAGTTATTATTAATATTTTGTTCAATCAGTAACAAACCTAGAATCTCACTATCCATCTCCCTTCTTTCCAAACCTTGGTTTTGGACATCTTCTTAAGTAGGAGGAGGAAAAGGAAAAGAAAATACTTAATAGACACGACAGAGAATAAACTGCCTCTCCTATCCAAACCATGACCTCCATGGAACACAGACAGACCACAGAATCCTGGCAAGACCAATTCCACATTGAATTTTCCCCAATTGAGCCAAAGTGCATAGGAATGAAGAATGGGACCTGTCGGCATATTGGGGCTATTGACGTGGTCAGAGTGGAATGTACCAATGAGCCACATCAGAAAGATAAGATTCCTCTGGGAAGGAAATTTTCATAAACTTCCATACAGTGGGGGAAATCATAGGACAGTGCTCTCAGAAAGCCTAGAAAACTGACCACAATGAATTCTCTGCTTCTGTGGAATCCCAGGACCTGAATCACCCAAGAACAGGACTCGATGATTTTATTTTGCTAAACCCTCACTTACATGACTTGGAATTCCAGACTTTGGAGATCTTCTGAGGTCTCTGTATCTTAGACTGCCTTAAGATGCAGCTCCTTTGCTGAATGTCACTACAGAACGTCAAATGTTTTATTATAATTTTGTCAGACTTGGAAAAAAATAAAATTGATAAGACAAAATGGGAAGAGTTTGGACAGGAAGAAGAAAAAACCCTCCTCAGACCATCACTAAAGTCCCTTTTAGCTCTAATACTTTTTGAAGTGTCAAAAAAAAAAATGAAAATGACAGACAATATATGGGTGTCCTCTAAACAATTAAATTCTCTAGTAAGCTGAGAGCGGAGGTTGGTGTCCTTTTCACCCTTAATCCTTTTTCTAAAATACATGTGGTTTTCTTTGTCAAAAATGAGTTCAATCTGGAGGGCAGAAGAGTTTCAAAATTACTATGATGTAAAAGGTGGGGGCGGTCTATTAAAATACTTAAAATATATGAGTATATTTCCAGGTTTCAGAGAGATGGCTCTACTTTTGATAACTAAGAACCTTACAGTTCCTATCTGAACATATCTCTATCCATCCTCAGATACAATGCCTTGAAAGAAAAGCTAGAGGAATCCTTATATATTACGTTTTTGCAGTAATGTAACTTCACAATTCATCCTTGGCTTTTACCCCATTAAGTCATCTTACTAGCACTTTCTTCTCCCACCATCCCCAGCTGTTCCTGACTCCCCATAGTTTATCACAAACTGATATAGTACCCAATTACAACTCTCTTCTCCCAATTGCCATTACAATACTCCAAAGAGATGGGGCAGAAATTTGCAATATAAAGGAATAGGGGATTCTTTTAGGCAGAGATAATCCTGGAGCTTTCAGTCTTGCAGGACTCCCACCAGAAAATCAGAAGTGGCCTTAATCCAGTCCAGCCCACTCACAATGCTGGAGCAAAAGTTTACCCATGCATAGAAACCAATTAGTTTCCCCAAAGCAAGTGTGCTGTTGCTAGACCTAGTTGACTGCCTTCAAAGGTCAGGAACTTCAGCTGAGGAATGTAGGCTCTATATGTCATAATATACTTGTGATCATGTTCTTGTTCAAGCTCAGAGACTATAACAACATAACATTTGCTTCCTAGGATGGCTGTATGTCAGGTGAGGATCTTCATCCCTTTCATTTATCTGTTGCCATGGTAACCAGTGAGTTGTATATACTTTGGTCTCTGCCCTCAAAGAGCTTACATTCAAGAAAAAAAAAAGATCATACATGTAAGGAAATGCAAATTAAATAAAAAGTAATTGCAAAACAGAGAATATGTTGATAAGGGAGGCAATTAGGGAAGGCCTCATGTAAGAAGTCAGTCATTTAACAAACATTATGAAGCACTTACTATATGTCATGTACCCTAGTAAGGGCTGGGCATATAAAGGCAAAAAGAGCCCCATTCATAAATTAGATTACATTTTAATTGAAGAAATGACATCATGTAAATGACTAGATGTATATAAAATGTTAAGTAGATGGAAGGTAATCTCAGAAAGGAAGGTTGTGGAACTAAAATGCTCTGGTAAAATTGTAATTAATTTGTTTATTCCTTATTTTAAAATACCTAGCTAACACCTTCTTGCCCTCCCCTCCCTTCATTAGAGAAAACATCATTTGACAAAATGACATATGTATATAGAAAACTATATCTTGCTTATTTCTATTTATAAGTTCTTTCACTGTAGGTGGACCTACATAAGTCATTCCTCAAACAACATTTCTGTTCTTATATATAATGTTCTCTTGGTACTGCTTATTTCATGGTTCATAACTTCATATAGGTCCTTCAATACTTAAAAATAAATTAACCTCTTCATTTCGTATGGAACAGTAGGATTTCATCACGATCATATGAAAAAAAGAACTTATAAAAGATTCTAGTAACTTTGTGCCTGACAAAAATAAAGATCCAAATTTTGGGTATGAGAATGAATTTGGGTAAAAATTATGGAGAAAACTGGATAGCAGTATGGCAGAAACTAGATAAAGACCAATATCTTACACCATTTACCAAGATAAAATCAAAATGGATACATGACCTAGGCAGAAAGGAAATATAAACAAATTAGATGAACAGGGAACATATTACCTATCAAATTTGTGGATAGGAGAAGCATTTATAAATAAACAAGAGGTAGAAAGTATATCTTACAACATGAAATGAATCATTTTGAATACATTAAACTAAAAAGGGGTTGTACAAATGAAACTGATGTTGCCAAGATTAAATGGAAACCAGGAAGTTGGGGGAAATTTTTTATTTTCTCAGAAAGAGGTCTCATATCTAAAACAGAGTGAGAATTTTGTCAAATTTATAAGAATCGAGTCAATCCCCAATTAATAGTCAAAAGTTATGAATAGAGAATTGCAGATAAAGAAATCTCAGCTATATATAACTAATGAAAAAATTCCCTAAATCATTATTGATTAGAGAATTCCAAATAAAAACAACTCTGAGATATCATCTCACACTTATCAAATTGGCTAAAATAATAAAAGGGCAAAATGTCAAATGTTGAAGGGGACTTGGGAAAGTGGGGACACTAATAGTGTGTTGGTAGAACTGTAAATTGATACAACCATTTTGTAGAACAATCTGGAATCATGCCCAGAGATATAAAACTATGTATATATTTTGACCCAACAATACCACTGTTAGCTTTATTTCTCAAAGTGATAAGGGGGAAAGAAAAATAACATATTTTCTAATATTATATAGCAGCTCTCTTATGGATGAGAGATATAGAGGAATCAAAAAGAACCCAAAGGATTTGAACTATGATAGCTGGAAGGGAAGTTATGTCTTCAAATAAATGAGGGAGTTTTGGGGAGGGTGAGTTTGGGGAAAATATGAGTTCTATATTGGATATGTTGAGTTTTAGATGTCAATGGGACATCTTAGTGGATATGTTAAGCAAAGAGTTGATGATGTCAGAATGAAATTCAGTAGAGTAATTGTGAGAGAAAGAGAGAGAGAGAGACAGAGACAGAGAGTCAGAGACAGAGAGAGAGAGAGAGAGAGAGAGAGAGAGAGAGACAGAGAGACAGAGAGAGACAGAGTTAGAGACAGAGAGAGAGAAATAAAGATGTAGATATAGATATATAAGCAGCTAGATGGTGCCAAAGCTAGGTGGTACAGTAGATAGAGTGCTGAGCCTAGAGTCAGGAAGACTCATCTTTATGTGTTCAGTTCTAGCTTCAGATACTATGTGATGCTGGGAAAGTCACTGCACCCTTTTGAATTCATTTTTTTCATGTGTAAAATGTGAATGAAATATGTAAAATAAGTTCGAAAAGGACATGGCAAACCCCTCTAGTATCTTTGCCAAGAAAACCCCAAATGGTATCATCAGGAGTTGGACATGACAAAAGCACACAACTGAAGTGATGACACATATATTTAGTCGTGATCTAAATAGAGCTGATACTTGAATCTGCTATGTGGTGCCCTGGGTAGATGCCTGGAGTCAAATCCAATCTCAGACATTGAGAAGCAAACCACTTAACTTGTGTTTCTCCTAATTGCTTTAATTAAGAAAATCAAGATCAGCCCAAGGTTGTTGTAAGAATCCAATGAGATAATATTTGTAAGGTTCTTGGCACAGTACCGGGCATATAGTAGATCCTTAATACATACTTGCTTTCTGCCTTAGAAACTGCTGTGATCACCATAGGGGAGAATGAAGAAAGAGGAGAAAAGAAGATCCAGGGCAGAGTCTTAAGATTTTGACTTCTTGAGAGCAGGGATTCTGCTTTGGAGGGGTTGCATGGTTGGGGGTTGTTTGTATTGACTTTCTATATAATCCTTATGCTTAGCAGAATTCCTGGTATATTATTACTACTTTCTAAATAGAGACAGAGCACATTGTCACAAAAGCCAAGGAGGGAGAACTTTCTTGAGAGCACAGTGTTGTCACAGGGTCAAAAACTTTACTGAAGAAAGAAGAGAACTGAGAAAAGGTCATTGGAATGATCAGTTAAAAGATGACTGATGACTCAAGAGAGCAAAATTTCAGTCAAGAGTTGAGGTCAGAAGCCAGTTTGATATGGAATGAGGAATGAGTGGGAGGTGAGAAAGAAAGTAATGAATGTAGATAACCTTAGAGAAAGTTTGACTGTGAAAGGGAGACAATAACTTAAGGCAATGTCAGGGTCAAGTAAAGAGTTTTTTAAGGATGGGGGAGGTCTGGCAAGGATGATATATGACAGTAAAGGAGGACGTGAAGAAGAAAGATTAAAAAGAGAATGATATATACTGGACCAGTTGTTAGAGAAATGGGAGAGGATAGGTTCAAAAGCCTAAGATGAAAGGGGTTGGCCATGCCAAAGAGAAGGCTGTCCTTCAGAAGAGAAAATAGAGAATTACAAAAAAAAAAAAAAGAGTTTTAATATATAACCAGGAACAAATGAAGGACCCAATGATATGTGGCCTCTATTTGCCCATTAAAGATGGAAATTCTAAATGTTTTGCCCAAAGGGAAAGGAGATGGTGTAGGGAGAAAAGGAAATGATTTTGAATAGTGACTGTGGAGAGGATGATAGAGCGAATCCTAGAAGAAAAAAAGGCTTGCCATGAAGCATGAAAATCTAGGTAAGAATGTATCAGCAAATTTATAGTGAACCAAGGTCTGGCCAAGTGTACCCAAGAGTATGAATAGATGCAGAGGAGGCTGATAATGGGAGTAGCCTAGCTTTGGAGCATAGCAAGATAAGACAACTGATTAGACAAAGGGGCAAGAGACTCAAAGATAATATTGAACTTATAGCCAAGATAAGTTGAGTTCAAGTTCTACCCCCAAAACTACTGCTACCTGCAGGACCTTGTGCAATTCACTCACTTTTCTCAGTCTCGGTTTCCCCAACCATCAAATGGGATTAATAAGACTACCTACACAGTATTCTCAAGGAGAATAAAATGAGATAATATGCATAAAGTCCTTTGAGTACAAAAACGTCTGGGAACCACTGTTATATAAGCTAGCATGATAGACCATATCAAATGAGGTCAATTTTAATAATAATGAATGTAAATGCCTACATTTGAGTTTTTTAAAAATCAATTGCAAAAGTGTAAGATGAACCATATATGGCTATATACAAATTCAATAGAATATGAGCTCTTTGAGGGTGGAAACTATTTCAATTTTGTCTTTGTATGAACAGAGTTCAGCATGATGCCTGGAATATTGGAGGTGGTTTATACATGTTTCTTTAACTGAATCCAGTACATGTGAGGCAAATCTCAAGTTTAAAGTGAACTCCAACTTCATTGAGTCAGTAGCATGATATGGCAACCTTTCATACAGGGATCTATTCAGAGCATCCAGAAAAAGGGCAGTGATAGATCCATTGTTAAGTTCCATGATGAGAAATCCCATTTACTGTAGAGTCACATCATCAATTCTAGATACCACATTTTAGGTCATTGACCAGCTAGAAAGTGTCCAGAGCAGGGTAACCTGAAGGTTGACATTCTGGGTTTCAAGATCTGCCACATGAATATCTGGGCATATTTGACCTAGACAATACTCTAGGGATGAAGAGAAACATACACCAGAAAGCTTCTCAGTATTTCAAGATATAAAGTTAGCCCTGGAGTCCAGAATTAAGAGATCAAGGAGAAATGTGAAAAGCAGAGAGGAAGATTTTGGCTTGATAGAAAACTTCCTCACCTTTTAGGAAAAAAAAAAAGATCTAGACTATTGATGGCAATGATGAAAAGAAGTAGAGATAAAGAAAGAATAGCACTTTCAGTCTCAAACTATACTATAAAGCAAGAGTCATCAAAACCATCTAATATTGATTAAAGAAAAGAAAGATAGATTAGTGGAAAAATCCAGACAAGAGACAATCAGTAAGAGCAGAACTCAATAATTTGTAAAGAGAAAATACAAATTACCAGGGAAAAAATTCTTTTATTTGGTAAAAAATGAGTCCAGAAGAAATCAGGCTTTGACCAACACCTTTTACCGTATTGAATGATGCATTCTAATTGGATACACAACCTTAATATTAAAGATTATACTACTAAAATATGAAGAGAAATAGATCATATACCTCTCACAGTTATACATAGGAAATGTATTCTTAATCAAAAAAGAGATAAAGGCAATTAGATTAAATAGATAACTATGATTACTTGAAACTAAAAAGCACAAATAATATTAATTCATTTAGCATAAGATGACAAGCTGTTGAATGGGGAAAAATATCTTTATATCGAATTTTGCCAATAAGGATTTGAAATCCTCTTTGTGTGTGTGTGTGTGTGCGTGCATGTGTATGTGTGTGTGTGTGTGTGTGTAACTAATAGCAATAGTGGCCAAAGAATATGAACAAACAATTCTTGAAACAATTTCCAAGTTTTCACAACCACATGAAAGAATACTTTAATTCACTAATAATAAGAGAAATGCAAATCAAAACAGCCCTGAGGTTTTAGCTTCTACTCTGAAAAAATTTTAAACAAAGAACAATAAATGAAAAGTCAGTGTTGAAAAGGTTGTGGAATTATAAACACTCTCATACATCATAGATAAAGCTGTGAAATGGTGCGATTATTTTAGAAAACAATTTGAAATTATACAAATAAAATGATGAAAATATCTACACCTTATGAGCCAGAGAATTCATTATTTGACATACTTCAAGATAGTCATCAGTAAGAAATCCTCATATACTTCAAAATATTTATAGCAGCAATTTTTGTGATAGCTAAAAATTGGAAACAAAGTTGTTGCCCACCAATAGAGAAAGGTTAAATATATTTTGGTACATGAATGTAATGTAATATTATTGTTCTGTGAGAAGCAATATATGTAATGAATAGAGAAAAGCCTGGAAAGATCTATAAGAACTGATGCAAAATGAAGTAAGCAGAGCATAGCAAACAATCTGCATATTAACTACAAAAACCCTGACACTAAAGTATCAAAAGTAAATTTAACAAAATTATAAAGATCAAACGAGACTTGAATAAAGAGATATGAGAGAGCTCAGCCCAAGTCTTAAAGGATTTAGGAAGGTCACAAGTTTTTACTGAGCACCCATATTTTCATACTTTTTAATACATTGATTGGTAGTACAGGGTTTTTATCTCTGAAAAATACCATTTGTTATGTGGGATAGCTCTCATGGAAGGGAGTACTTGGAATAATTATGATCATGTAAAAAGAGAAAATATCAATAAAACATTTAAAAAGAAATCTTCCTAAATATTAAAGCCATCAAAAATGAAATGAGTTGCTATAGGAGGTTAATAATCTCTCCACTAGAGGTCCTCAAAGGAAGACTGAATGACCATTTCATGGGGATACTATATAGGGCAACCCCTCTTTAAATAATGCTTGAACTATATAATCTTGGAAAGCCATCTTGATTGAATTTCCTTTGTTTGTATTAGAGCCCAGATTGAGAAAGAAACTAAATGGAAAGAACCTTGTGCCTCAAAGTTTGACCCAAGAAATAATTGATTATATAGAGACTTTGTGAGTTTATATAAGAGATATTTATATTACATACATAGATAGACAGATAGACAGAGAAATAGATGGATGAATGGACAGACAGACAGATACAGAGATACATAGATACATAGAGAGATACATGGATACATAGATATATAGATAGATACAAAGATATGGAAATACATAGATACACAGATAGAGGGAGAGAGAGAGAGAGAGAGAGAGAGAGAGAGAGAGAGAGAGAGAGAGAGAGAGAGAGAGAGAGAGAGACTTTGTGGGTTTGTATTAGAGACATTTGAGATACAACCTTGGTTCTGCTTTAAGGAATTTTAAAACTTAGCTCTAGGTATGAGGTAGAAAGTTGAGTTTATAAATAGATTGCTGGAAAGAGGGAAATTGCTGAGATTCAGCAAAAACGTGTTAGCACCTCGGATCATGGATTCTCTATTTAGATACCTCAAAGCTTTCTCAAGTAGCCCAGCTGATCATTGGATGAGCCCTCATTGCTAGGAAATCATTGATGGAAAATATTGAACACAATGAGTTGGTTGATAATAATATTCATAATAATAATATAATCATATTAATGATATTATACTATGGTAGTGAGGATATAGCATTTTAACACCAACAAAATCTAACCTATCATGTCTCATTTAATCTACACAACAGCCTTGTAAAACCAATTCCACTATTAGCCTCATTTTGCTGATATGTAAACTGAGGCTGAGAGATTAAGCAATTTCTCCAAGATCATAAGGCTAGTAAGTGAAGTTGGATTTAAACTTAGGTTTGATTATTTAAAAAAAAAATGAATTTCTGCCTTAGTAACTACTGTAACATAGAAGGACAAGAGCTAGGCAAACAGGGTTAAGTGACTTGCCCATAGTCAAACTGTTACTAATGTGCATGATTCCACAATCCCTCCATGATACACAAATAACACTGATTCTGTTCAATTCCTGCTAATTACTAGAGAAGTGACCAAATGCTTGCTTGACCCATTTATTTGGGAAATGTGCTATTAGCTCCCTGAGATGTAATAGAACCTCCAAACTCAGAATGATTTTTGTGGAAATAAATTATGCCACCACTACCAGAAAGAAATCTAAAACCCCAAAATTACAAAGAGCTGAATAAGAAGTTGAAGGATTGAAAGGCCCAGGGATTTTCCTCTATCATTACTATTTCTGGATAAAGATAAGTGCCTCAGAGGAGAACATTGAACACTTAAAGTTACCCACAGTCTAAAATGGTATCTGAAATTAGGATTTCACTTTCTGGATCACGTTATGACAAGATCTTGGTTAAATTAGAAATCAATGAAAACTATTTTGTCTGAAGACTGATAGATCAGATTAAAAAGAATTTAAAATAAAAGAGAGAGAATGATGAGAAAAAAGCTCCAATATGATATCAAATGAAATACCATGAAGAATTGCAGAGATGAAGATGGGTAAAGGATCACAGAAAAGGTGTTGAGTGTTTCATTGATAAAAATGATGGGGAAGAGACGATTATGTCATATTCATGGTTTCAGATATTCTGTACAGCAGTCACAACACAATGGAAAGGTTATATGTATGTCAAGTAGCCATTATGAAAGTTACTTTGAAGACTCTTAGCATCAAAGGGCAGATTAGATATAGGGAAGACTGAGAGAAAAACTCTTGGCACCTTAGATGTTACAGTTTCCTTCAGATTTCAGAATGCAGAATGAGCTTCTTCATCTAACCCTCATGGGGAATTGGAATGCCTTAATTCATTGACTGGTTTCTGAGGACATCAACCATTTTTTCCATTTTCTTTCCTTCTACAATTAAATATTTTCACTGACTCCATTTGATTGTTCACCTTCAGGCTTTGGTTATCAAAGTAACAATAGAGAATTTAGTTCTGCATTGACAAGAGATTGCCTGTTTCATGCTTGGTTATTATAACTATTCAGTACTCAGGGTTTTTGTTTGTTTTCCTTTTTTCTTTTTACTTGAATTTAGTCATCACACATTGTTTTCATGGATCTTCTTACTCTACTTCCCAGCACTTCATACAATTCATCCCATATATGTCAGTGTTTTTCATGGTCATCATTACTTACAATGCAGCAACCACCATTTGTTTATCCATTTCCCCATTTGATGGGCATCTACATTGTTCCTTTGCAATCACAAAATGCCCCTATGTATATCTAGTGTATGATATATGATTTTCTGTCTTTGGTAGCCTAGAGATCTATATCCAAGATGATTTCAAGGTTAAACATTGCATTTTAATTTTAAATCTAAGAATTTTTGAGTTTTTTTGTTTAAGATTGTATTTTTATAAAAATCCAAGAATTTTGATTTTTGTTTAAGATTTTACTATTATAAAAATTCAAGATTTTGATTCTGTTTGAGAAAAGATCTTCAAGAAAGAAGCTTGAAACTTTTATATCCAGAGAATGAACTGTTGCAGAAAGATGCCGAAAACCTACATTTCATCAAGAAGATCAAGAATGAACTTTGGATATGATTGATTGGACTGAACTTTTGATTGAACATTTATTGTAATTGTACACATTTATGCCAAAAGGGACTGCCCCTAATTTGGCTTTCTGTCAATGCGCCTAGCAAAACATTGGTTTTGCTTTCTTTTCTTTTCTATTTCCTCTCTCACTATTCTAATTCTCTTAGAAAATTGAATATTGTGTATATTTATAGTTAGAATTGAATTCAGAATTACAAAATTGATTATGTTGTTTGATCAATGGGGAGACTGGTCTCCCATGATCATCAGGGGGGATTGTAAACCTTAAAATTTCTTAGACTTAAGAATGTTGAAAATTTTTCTACTGATAGTAAGAACTCTATTGGAATGTGAAACTCCTTGGCATTGGAGGATCCTTCTCCTCCCTATTTAAGACTACTTTAGGTCAGAAACCTTTTGCTAAATAATGGAAAGGGCTTTGACCTATGCTTAAGCATAGAACAGGAAGTTCTTTGAGTCATGATTGATTTTAGAATTGATACAATAGAGATACTTGGAATGACAGAACCAGGTCTTGGAAACTATAATCTCCGCCCTACTCAGAGTAACAGGATTTAGGAAGGGCTGCAGCAAAGATCAAGATTTAATTATTTGAGAATATGACCTTCAACAGACATGTGCAAAGGGGGCAGACCTCTGGGCGGTCCTGGGTTAAGCTAGAGCCACCATTGGCACAGGGGAGACATTGACAGTGATTGAAAGATGTGAGAACTGAGGGGAGGGAACTTAGATTTTTGGCTTAAAGATAATGGAGTCTGAGGACGGGAGGGGGATGCTCTGAAGGAGGTCTGAGAGGAGAGAGGTCCTGGAGGGAGAGCTCCTGGAGAGGTCTTGAAGGAGTCTGTGGAAGGAGAATTCAGGAGGAGTCAGGAGGAGAATTCTCTGGAAACATTTCTTGAAAGGAGGCTCTCTTGAAGGTGGAGCCTGAGGTTGGCATGAGAAGCCTTACCTAGAGATATCTTGGGTGAGTGATAAAACCAACTGACTGATTTATTCATTCTTATTCCTTTCTTACTTTCTCTCTTTTTCTATTGATTAATCAGTGTATTATAAATTAAATTTCTCTTTAAAACCCAGTTGGCTTGGGCATATTCATAAATTGGGAATATATTCCCTGGCGACCATCTTATATATATATAAAACCAAGACACAGTAGAAAACATATTTCAGTGGGCATAATTGTTATATATTTCCCTTGCTCCCAAACATTTTAATTATCACAGTTTATGGCTCCCACTCTCTTATCTACAACTATTTAACACTCAAAACTATTTTAAATCTAACAACATCAAGGTCATTTTAGGCACTTCCTTGGCAATTCCAAATTGCTTTGCCAAATGGATGGACCAACATTGCCTATTCTAATTTCTTCTTACCTTTGTAAATTTCTGGGTAGTAGAAGGAAAATTTCAGAGTGGTTTTCATTTGTTTTTTTCTTATTAATCATTAGGAGAAAACTTTCATGTTGTTGATAATAACTTACAGATGTATTGACCACTATCTGTTGATATACTTTAAGAAATTTTGCATTGTGGAATGCATTTCCACATTAATGTGAGTTCCCTATACATCTAGGACTTCAGAATTAGAGATATGTCTCCTGCAAATATTTTTCCCAAATGACAGTTTCTAGGAGAGACATACTAATAATTTTCAAATACATTTTCCCATGTGAAAAAAAGATTAGTCATAGTCTACTTGGAAAAAAAAGAGGCTTTAACTCAAGGTGAGGTGAAAAAATTGTAGTTAGAGATATCCAAATATGGAATGGGATGCCTCAGGATGGAGTAGGAGGAGGAGTGAAAATATTATAAACATAACAACAATAATAACTAGCATTCACATACTGCCTTAAGGTTTATAAAGTGCCTTATACATATTATCTCATTTTTACTCTACAACTATTCCTGAGTGGCAGGTGCTATTATTGTCAACATTTTATTGATTAGAAAACTGAGGCAGAGAAGCTTAGTGGCTTGTCTGGGGCTATACAACTAGTTCTATGTCTGAATTAGATTTGAACTCACTTCTTCCTGACTCCAGATTCAGTACTCTATTCACTGTACCACCTAGTTGTGTCTCTAATAGTAATGAAAGGTTGAAATGGAATGTGGATGATCCATTCATTAGGAAAGTTGTAGACATGACTCATGATTTAGGTAAAGGTGAGGCCATTCCTCTTAGGTCCCTCTCAAGTTTAAGGGTTTATGAATCTATTTGACTTGCCCCGAATCAAATGAAGTCATTGAATTGGAAGGACGTACAGAGGCCATCGAGTCCAAACTCTACCTGAAAAGGAATATCTACAATAAAGAAAAGAGCTGAGATAGTTCATTTTTCTCTTGGGTAGCTCTAAAAAAGGAGGGAATTTCCCCTCTATTATCTAGAATTTTGCCTCTCCTAAGCATTTAAATATTGCTATTCAATCTGCCCTTGACCTCGAGCTACTTGAGGTTTTTACAGAATGCAAGCTTCTTGAGGGCAAGGATGGTTGCATTTTTGTCTCTATCCCCAGTGTCTAGCAGAAGACTAGACAAGGGTTAGGTACAATTGATGAACAACATTTTGGATGAATGCAAATTCTTTAAGGGAAGAGTCCGATTTGTATTTATAACTAAAGGCTAAGGCAATGTCTTTTACACTGCAGGCATTTAGCAGATATTTGCTATATAGCATTGAAGGCAAATGTAGACTATTTGTCAAAGTTATAGAGGGCAGACCTTGAAAGTATAATTACAAATTATACGACAGAGTTGGGTCCAAAATAATGGACCAAATAAATTGAAATGAAATTTGTGACCATAAACGTGACATCTCACACCTCAATACAAGAACTATTTAAAAGCACAGGATCTAGAACAGAGTCCTGGAGCACCATCTGGAAAACTTGCCAAGATAACATTGAATGATTTAGTTTGTTGATCTGAATCTATGCATTGCATTACATAATAAATTAGCCATTGTCCCTCCAATTTTTCTGTAAGAATAAAATCTAGACCTATACATAGAATTTGTCAATTATTTAGTACCCCTGACAAAAATTGAATAATGTTAACTTGGCACTATATGATCTTGATGGAACCAGTTGGACCTTTTACGATCAACTCTTCCTTCTTATCTAATCTATTTCTATCAACTCTTCCTTTTCTAGACATTCATTTATCACCCCTTTACTTCTGGAATTTCCCCATAAATCAAAGTGAAGTTCAATATACTATAGTTTTCTGAACCAATAATAATAGCTAGTCTTCATATGGGGCTCTGTTATTTTTCAGTCATGTCTTACTCTTCATGATCCCTTTTGGGGGACTTTCTTGGTAATGATACTAGAATAGTTTGCCATTTCCTTCTCCAGTTTATTTTATAAATGAGGAACCTGAAGCAAACAGGGTTAAGTGACTAGCCCAGCCAGGGTCACACATCTCGTAACTATCTGAGGCCAGGCTTGAACTCACAAAGCTGAGTCTTCCTGACTTCAGACCTGGTGCTCAATCTACATTACCACTTAGGTGCCCCCTAGCTTTCATATAGCATTTTACAAATACTGTATTGTTTTATTTTCACAACAACAGTGTGAAATAGGTAATATCATCATCCTCATTTTACACATGAGGAATTTGATCCTGGAACAATTAAGTGATTTTCCCAACATTACCCAGCTAATAAGCATCTGAGGTCAATTTGAATTTGAACTCAGTTCTTCCTAACTTGGATTCCAACACTATCCACTGAACAACCTAGAGGCTAATTCTCTACCCTTTCTACTTTTCTCTTCCTTTTCTAATTTTCTACCCTTTGAGGGTGGCAATGACCTTCTCTACTCCTAAAGCACTTCCTTTGTCTTCCACAATTGTTCCAAAACTACTAACATGGCTAAGCAATCACATTTGCCAATTTAATCTTCAGTACCTGAAGATATAGCTCATGTAAGTCTTAAAAGTATTAAAGACATCTGGATATTCTATCTCCTTTCTTATCTTAGATATCACCTCCCTATTAGCCATTTTTGTCCTGTGGGTCACTTACTCTGATGAGAAAATATATATAAAAATAAACATTGAACAGTCCTATCGTTTCTCTATTCTTAGTTATCACCAGCCCATCTACTCCAAGTGCCATTCTCAGTCTCTGCTTTCTCCCAATATATCTTAGAACAAATAAACACATCTGTCAACCTTGGCTTTTCTTCTTAGTCTCAGCTGGTCCTGAGCCTTAACACTTCTGAATCCACTTTGCACAGTACTGGGCCACATCCATATTTATTCTTGGCGACCTACCATTGCTTCCATCTTCTGTATCTACCTATCTTTTTCTTTTTTAATCTAAGCTATTTCTTGAGTTCCCTGCACATTCCCACTGGCCTCTTTGAACAACTCCAGCTTTCCTTCTCTTTGAGATAATTCCTCTTTGTGCCTTCACAATTGTAAACTTAAGAATTTCTCTTCCTTCCAGGCTGAATTCAATTACAGAAATTTAGTCCATGGCCTTCCTCTGAACACTTTGCTCTCTGATGATCTAGGCTACTTATCAAAATATCTCCAGTTTTTCTTCTCTCTATCATGAACTCAAGAAGGGATTAAACCCTTCCCCCATAAGGTTGCTAGCATAAGACTCCTCCATTATCACTCCATCAAGCAATCAATTATTCTCTATTGCTGTCAATCAGATCTAGAGTAGAATTTTCCCTTGTTGCTTCCTATACCTTTTGAAGAATGAAATTATCATTAAGGTAAATCAAGGAGTCATTAACTCTTCTTTTGAAAGAGAGGTTTCAAGCAGAAGTCTCGATAATAGAAGTCTTCTATCATTCCTCTTTGCCAAATCTGACATGTTTCCTGAACTCTTCATCTATTTCCACTTTCTGTCTTGGGGGGTCTATAGTATACTCCAGTGACCAAAAAGTAAAATCATCATCATCATTGTTTCTTCCCCTGAATAGGTCTTCACCCAAAGACTCTCTACCACATTTTTTATTATCTGATAAATTTCTTCACACTATCCCTTCTACCTTTCTTGCTTCTTTTACATAAGATATACCTACATAGAAACACGTTCCAATCAGAAGCTTTCTCTTAGTAATATCTCCAAAGTCAAATTTTTTTCATTGAGGTAGGACTATTATTTCTTCTTACTTCTTGCCCAAACATTGGGTGTATGTAAGGAAGAAGATAGGGTCTTTTAAGTATGTAAGTTTTAAGAAGTATTTGGAGAGGATAGACTCCCCAAAATTATTTTCTACAGTAGATTATATTGTCACAGTTGCATAATCAATTGAGAGGTACAGAAAACAGAAGAACGGGCTGCATCTTTCCTTCAGTGGTTTAAAAAATAAATTTAATAGAACAAAAATGAGTTTAAAGCAAGGGTCTTAACCTGGGGTCCATTAACTTGCATTTAAATTTTTTTTGATAGCTGTTTTTTCACATAATTAGTTTTCTTTGTAATCCCCTCAATTTTTATGCATTTAACAACATTTTTTCTGAAAAGCGATACATAGGCTTTATCAGATTGAGTGTTAAAGCAAGTCTATGACCCTAAAAAAAAAAAAAGGTTTTGAAGCCATGTTATAAAAGGTTCAATGAAGTCAACTCCCCTCAGAGGCATTGAAGTTCTCCATAACTTAAGAGGAGAAAACCTTGTCAAATGATCTGCTGCATATTAACAACAGTAAAACCCAGAAATGCCCATCCACAATGCTCACCCATGCCAGCCTTCACAATATAAGAGGAGCCCTCAGTTGGAGGCTGAATATGAGGGCTTGATTCTTTTTTTTATTTGAAATTTTTTAATTAATTAATTGATTATATTTTTCCATGGTTTACGTTCTTTCCCTCCCCTCCTCCCACCCTGCTCCCATAGCTGATGCACCATTCCATTGGGTTTTACATGTGTCCTTGATCAAGACCTATTTCCATATTATTAATATTTGCATTAGGAGGATGGTTTAGAGTCTACATCGTGAGGGCCTGATTCTTGACTCTTCTACTGAATAGATCTGTGCCCTGGCACAAGTCATTTAATTTCCCTGAGCTTTGGTTTCCTCAACTGTAAAAGGGGATGACTGGAACAAGCCATCTCTTAAGTTTCTTTTCATATCCAAAATATTTGGTTTGTTATACTTTGCAAAGTGAAAAGAGAAGGCTCAGTCAATCAGCTAGTATTTATGTATTAAGCACCCAATATGTACTAGATACTCTCCTAGGCACTGGTGGTATAAGCACAAAGAATGAATGGAAAAAATCTCTCCTCAAAGGAGCTCACAATCCAGTGGAGGGGACAACATACACAGAGATGTAAGTATATATGTGTGTATAGAATATATAAATAGATTTAACTACGAATGGAACTATATAAATAAATATATGAATGTACATTCATATATACATATGTGTGTACTTATATATGAATGTGTATACATATATTTATTTATATAATTGTGTGTATATATGTTTACTTATATATAGATGCATGTATACACACACAGACAAAGTAGTTCAATGTCTAGGTAGGTCAATTCATTCTTGACCAAGAATTACCCAAAGTCACACAAACTGGAAGACTTTGAACCTGGTGCTTAGACCAGTCTTGTATCTCTACACCAGGAGGTTATCTTATTATTATTAATTTGGTTCTGTGATTCCAAGGGTAAGCTTTTATATTTGTCCTTTCATATATCACAATATCAGATTGACTCAACTTTCTAGCCTTTTGAGTTCTTTTTGGATGCTGCCCATACAACAATTCATGGTCTTCTATGGTCCACATTTCCATGAGCCACAACCACCCTTAAATTATTCTCAATTTCAGGGCTTTTTCCCAATGAGAATATTGCTGGAGGGAAGCTGTTATCAGTCAATTATACCTCAGTATGAATGAGTTCCAGCAATGTTCACTTGTATTACTTCCTTTGATACGTTTTTTTTTTCCACTGAGAGAATGTCAACTACTTGAAGAAAGTGCTTGTCAAAGGGTAGGCAACTTCATAAATAATTGCCAATTGAGTGATTGACATAAACATATAGTGAATTTGAAGCCTTGAAGCTAGAGTTAGGAAGATCTGAGTTTGAATTCTCTCTCAGATACTTACTAGTGCTATAATCCTGGGAAAATCACTTAATCTCTTTATGCCTCAGTTTCCTATTCAGTAAAATAAAAATACTAATAGCACTTCACTCCCAAGGTTGTTTCAAAAATCAAATGATAATATTTATAAATCACTTTATAAATGCCAACCACTATATGTTTAAGTATATGTGTGACAATTTTCTGAAACAGGTAATACACATAGTAAGAGATTAGATTTAGAAACAGAAAGAAGTGGATAAATCTTGCAGTTCCATTTCTTCAAATGACAGAAGGGGGAAAATGAGATCCAGTAATCTATAGAGATAAAGTGGTTTGTCCAAATTCACATTGTTAGGAAGTAAGAGAAGCAAATATGAAGTCAAGTCTTCTGACTCCAATGCCAGGTCTCATTCTTCTACATGCTTCCCTCTTTATGGATGATTGATTGGAAATAATATTTATATATAAACCTTTAGACTCATGTAAATGCTATATTTTTATTACAGATAAGGAAACTGAGCCTTGGAGAAGTTGGGAAACTTCTCCAAGTTCACCTCAGTCAGCGAGTGTCAGAAATGAAAATCCAGTACCCTCTATTGACTCCAAGATCATTATCCCTTCCACTGGGAGGGTTAACACTCTAAGCTGTTCTGAGAAATTTGCTGGGCAGTTAAGTGGCTCAATAGTGCATAGTGCACCAGGCTTGGGATGAGGAAGACTCATCTTCATGAGTTCAAACATGGCCTCAGACAATTCCTAGCTAAATCATGGGCAAGTCACTTAACCTTCTTTGACTCAGTTTCCTCATATGTAAAATGAACTCAGTTTCCTCATCATATAAAATGAACCAAAAGGTACAGGTTCTGCTTTCAGAATACTCATCATTGAGTTGAAGTTAATCATTTCTGCAAAGCTGCCCCCAAAAGATGGCTGGGCAGTTTTTACCAGGTGACAGCCTGGACCAGTGGAAAGGGAACTGATCTCACAGAAAAGGACATGGCAAATCACTCTAGTATCTTTGCCAAGAAAACTCCAAATGGGGTCATGAAAAACCAAGCACAATGGAAACAATAGAATAACAACAGATATCTATCTATACCCCAGTGTTAAATGAATTGCTGATCCATTTTTGAGAGCAGGCTTGGATGGCAGAAGGGGACATAATATTGAGGGAGACAGACACTGTGAACAGAGAGACATCATTAAGGAAGGGAAGATCTTGAGGGAACAAAAGAAAAATTTATGTAGATACATTTTGGTTCAAGGTATATATAAGAACTCTGGATTTAGAGTTGAAGAATCTGCCACTGAAGATGTTATCTTGGGCAAGTCATTTAATTTCACTAGACTCAGTTTCCTCAAATGTAAAAGACAGGTGTTTGACTAGATAGGTTCTAAAGTCCCTTCCAACTGGAAATCTATGATCCCATAGACCAGTTGGAATCCTGAAATATGAAATTTGAAGTTGGTTTCATCAGAGCTTTTTAGAGAACTGATTTGCTCATGGCCTCTAAAATCCCTTCCCAATCTCTGTTACAGATATAGAGCCAAAAGAATCTTCAGCAATCATTTAATCCAACTCATCATTTGACATTTTGGATCCTAGATCTAGAACAGGAAGGAACCTTAGAGGGCATCGACTCCAGACTCTTTGTTTTGTAGATGAAGAAGCTGAAGCCCAGGGAGGTGAAGGATTTTGTCCAAGATCACCCAGGTAGTGAGTATGTCAGAGCTGGGATTTGACTCCACAGCCAGGAACATTATACTCTGCCTTATTGCTCTGGGATCTGTGAATTCTATGTAGTCCTCCCTCTCTCCTAGTCCATTTTTCATAAGTTAAGAGCTCCTGGCTTTCTGTAAAAAGAAAAACTTTGGGAAAACTTCATATTGGGGAATGACTGTTAATATATCATTCTGGTTGCCTTTCATTTTGTGCCAGCGTCCTGAGCCATAAAGAATGAGGTTTCCTTTGTCAATAGGATTTCACAAGCAGAGGATTATGTGACTTGAGATGGGGAATGAGCAGCTGGGAAAAGGAACAAATGAATGTCTAAAAGAAATGCGTATCTGCTTCATGTAGAATGGTCCCACCATCAAACATATGGAGAAAGGGAAATATTGAAATATTGCACAGGGAATAGGCTGGTGTAAAAGCATTTTTCCAAAAGGTACATACGGCTCCGCTTTTGGAATGCTCATCATTGAATTGAGGTTAATCGTTTCTGCAAAACTTCCCCCAAAAGATGGCTGGGCAGTTTTTACCAGGTGGCAGTCTGGATCAGTGGAAAGGGAACTGATCTCACAGTTGTCACTCAGCCCTGCTTCTAGTCCATGTGATCCTAGGCATGTTACTTAGAAATCCTCCATGCCTCAGTTTCTTCATCTGTAAAATGCTAAAGGTAGGATTAGGTGCTGTCTAATTTCCCTTCTGGTTTAAAACTTTGATGATTCAGAAATTATTAGAATCTTCTATTTAGAGTTAGAAGGAACCTCTAATTATGAGTTCTATGAAAGTCTATGAGTTTAATTACCTCATTTTATAAATAAAGAAACTGAGGTTTAGTGACTTACCAAGGGTCACAAAACTAGTAAGTATATGAAGCAAGATTCAAACTCAGGACATCGGCACCTAGCATCATTTCTAGCATCTCCATCAATGTCTTTGTCTTGCGATCAAGGTCTATTCTGTTTTGGAGCACAGGCCTTGCAAGTCATGGGTGCTTTGGAAATGTTTGTGAAATTAAATTTAATCAGGTCTCCAAAGTAAAGGGCAGGGAACCGTAATCAAATGTTTCTCTTCATGCTCTACAAAACCCTGCATGATCCAAGATACTTTTCCTCTGAATGCCAGTTATTTTTCAGGGTTAACAGGTTATAGTACACCCTAGTGGTATCCCAGCAGGTAAAGCAGCAGCAGCTTTAGGTCCTCACCTTTGGGATAGAATGACTGCTCCCTGGACATTGCCCTTCCCAGGGGGACCTGGGAAATAGTGCCCAGGCAGAAAAGAGGGTTGCTTACCAGAAGGGTTTCCCTTATCAAGTGATCTAGGGAAAGAGAATGTGATGGGATAGTTCAGGGAAATGGTTCCTTCTCCAGAGGGAGAGAAAGGATGATATCCTCTGGGCAGAGCTCATCTTGCTTCTGGCGTGTAATTCTCACCAATGCTTTTTCACTAGAAAATTGCTAAGCTAGTAAAGTGAGAGGAGAGTCCAGGATACAGAAGGGTCTCCCAGATCATGCCAGCATGTGACTAGAATTTTGTGCCCCAGGACTTCATTTCCCAGAATCCCGCTTTCATCCTTACCTTACATCCTTAGGTTTTGGAGAGAAGGTTTCTGTAACCACGTGCCTCCTTTCAAGCTCTCTTCTCCTGCTTTTGCGGTCCGGTGAACTTGTCTTTACTCAGGCTATACTTTTCCTCTACTTCAAGTAGTATTAATACATCTTATAAAATATAATACTTGGAGTTATTGGATATTCATTTTAATCTTACACTAGTGTGCTAGGATCAGGCAAAGGAACTGAGGTACTTTCACGTAGAGAAGAGAAAACTTAGGGGCAACAGGTTAACACCTACCTAAAGTTCATCCTCATCCCCTGGGATTCATTTGGTGTACAATAGCCCCCTGCTAAGCCTGGAAGGTCCCATGAGACAGCACTCTTACCTCAAGTCAGGTTTTTTTCTTTGATTACACTTCCCCCCTCTCACTTTTTAAAAGTTTTGTTGTTTTTTGGAGGGGGTTGTAGAAGTCCTGGGGCACTAAGCCAAGGGGCAGGAGTAGAGGGGGTGGAAAAGAGAGAGACAGAGACAGAGAGGGAGAAAGAAAGAGAGGCAGAAGGAGAGAAAGAGAGAAAGAGACAGAGAGGAACAGAGACAGAGACAAAGAGGGAGAAAGAGACAGAGAGGGAGAAAGAGAGAAAGAGACAGTGGGAGAGAAAGAGACAGAGACAAACAGTGAGAGAGAGAGAGAGAGAGAGAGAGAGAGAGAGAGAGAGAGAGAGAGAGAGAGAGAGACAGAGACAGAGAGAGAGAGACAGAGAGACAGAGAGACAGAGAGAGGGAGGGAGGGAGGGAGAGAGAGAGAGAGAGAGAGAGAGAGAGAGAGAGAGAGAGAGAGAGAGAGAGAGAGAGAGAGAGAGGGTGGAGGGAGGGAGAGAGAGACAAAGTCAGAGAGGTCCCTTTCTGTGTGTCTTCCTCTGGGTATTCAAGTCTTTCTGCAGTTTCAGCCATCCACAGTAGGTCTTTGAACATATCCCCTGTGGATCCAGGACCCTGTTGTATGTTCTTATGCATGTTCTCTCCCTCTGATAGGGTGTAATGATGTTCCTTGAGCCTAGCCTTAAAGGCACATATTAGCCACTCACTAAAAGTTTCCTGACTGGTTGATTAGCCTGTGGCCATGAGGAAGAAGGACTAGACTAGTCCTACTGAGCACAGAGGAAGGATTTCCTAACAACTCCAGGCATCATGCATCAGTTGAAGGGCTGCTTAGGAAGACCTGTCCCTCTTAATATAATTGGAATTGCTTATCAACTCCTGGAGGAAGAAGGGAAGGGGGGCAACTTGAATCATGTAACCATGGAAAACATTTTTAAATTAAAATTTTAACATAAATAAAATAAAAAAGAGGAAGAGCCATTCCTCTGCCCCATCCATGAAATCCTTCAAGCAAAGCCTGAAGGACCACATGAAAAGTATACTGTAGGGAAGCTTCTCACCCCCTTCCACATTGGACTGAAGAATGTCTGGGGTCCCTTCCCACTCAGAGATTCGTGATCCTGGGGTAGAAAAGTGTCTGAAATGGACTCACTGGGAGCTCTCTATTTTAGACAGGCAGCCCTGCGCCCTTTGAAGAGGGTTAGGGGTGGGGAGGAAGCACAGCTGTGCAGAAAAGCTACTTAGCCATGGGGGGAGGGAGGAAAGAGGGAGCAGGTGTAGCCTCCTGCTATGAAGGGAGGGCACAGTCTCTTCAGCCCTCAGGAAAGTTGCAATTAGCTGGGGTGCAAAAGCATTGTGGAGCACCAGGGCTTTGCTGGGGTTTCCCTTGAACAGACTCCTTCATTTTGCTGATGCCAGGTAAATGGGGAGGCAAGAGAAAGATGAAAGAAGCAAAAGCTTCCATCATGAGACAGCCCAGCCAGCCACAGTGGTCTAAGGCTCTCGGGCACCTTTCTTTGCTGGGTTACTTGGTGCTCTGCTGTCTAGAGCAGGGCTGTGTGTGGAAGGAAGGGATGGAAAATGGACATGTTTCCCAGGTATGCTCAATGGGCTTGAACCCATGACTGTGAGCTGCTGGAGGTCAATTGGCAGATATTTTGTAAGTTCTACTATCGTACTAGGGCAGTGATGGGCAAACTTTTGAGCTTGGTGTGTCAAAATTCGCCAAAAAACTGAGCGTAACTTCAAGAGAAAACCCATAATTTCATGATATTTGCGTCCTTCTCGGCACGCAGCCCCCCACTTCTCTGTATGTGGCTGTGTCATCAAAAATGGGTACGTGTGCCCATGCTGACATGTGTGTCATATGTTCGCCCTCACGGTACTAGGGGCTGTTCTAAGGACTAGCAATAAAAAAAAAAGAAAACAAGCCTTGTTTTCAGAGCTTACTTATGTCCTAACAGGGGAGCCCTCAAAGTCTGACTCCTTCTAGATCTCTCTTGTATCCATGCCTATCTCTAGATCATCTATCTTGACATCTAAATGATCCACATCTAACCTGTACCTCTATCTATGTGTGTGTGACCCACACAAATCAAATTCAAGGCAGTTTCATGAAGGAGAAGGACACGAGCAGCCGGGAGAAGTTGGAGAGTCTTCATGGAGAAAGTTGTCCTGCCTTACAGTGGCCAACCGCAGCTCACTTGATCATTCTTCTGCCTCATCCTCACTCAGCTGTCATTACATGCCTGATGAGCCCACATGAAGCTATTCCTTTTTCTTCAGGGTGGCTGTGAGGTAGTGGTCATTCAGACTCAGAGAACAGCATAGTCAGGACTAGAATGAATCTTAGTATGATCCTTCCTTTCAAATATGGAGAACCTAAAGCCCAGACAATGTAATCCTCCTATATTTAGCATTTTACAGATGAAGAAACTGAGGTACAGTCTGAGATACCAATGAATGGCCAGGGAAGTGCATTGCCACATTGGTTCAAAATTGTACTGCCTTTTGGCCAAAGGACTTTACCAAGCCTTGGCTGGATATGTGTATTGGAGGAGGATGCTACTATATTGACATAACCCAGGAAGCTTGAGATGCTCCATTAGTATTGTTTTTCTTGTGTGTTTGGGAGAGTTTCTATGGTTCGAGGGGAAGGGAAGGGAGATGTAGGATACCCTCAAGACTAGAGAAGACTTCCTCAGTGTGCTGTGCTTCTGCCTCTGTGTGTAGGGGAGGCATGGGAGACGCTGAGGTGGAGCCAGTGAGTTCCCAGCCAGAGCTACAAATGCATCGCCTCGGGAAGAAGTTGTCAATCTTAATTAAGACATCAGCATGTCAGAGGAAGAAGGTGTCACAGTGCTGTCTATTGTTGAACTGTGTGTCAGGTGAAATCAGGACTAATTACACCCGAAGCCAAGTATGTCTGTTTGGTATCAGTCCCCAAACTAAGGTCACAGAGTTATTAGGGAGCAGGAGTTTACACTCTTCTGGATCCCACTAAGTAGCAGGTGGCCTTACAAATAAGCAACTCAGCATGTTTCATTGGGTCCCCACAGCTGTCCTGCCAATCAGTGAAGGATGGATGCAAGTTAATGCTAATTAGCTTCTGTTGATCTGCATCTAACAAGAACCTCCCAGGATTCTGGTTTGGATTTGCAAGATTGCCAGTTGGGTATGTTGAGGAATTAAGAATCAGACAAAATTTGTAGCTTCTTTGAAGCAAAAAGGGATGGGGCTGAGGGAAGGGGCTTTGAATCCCCGACAGGGACTCCTCCCCAAGGACCTTGATTCCTTTGACTTGGGGTGAGCAGACCTTGGCAGTACCCAGGGCTGGACTCAAAGGATCTTTCAACTGGAAGGGAGCTCAAGAGGCAGATCAGCCAGCTCTCACTAGATGAGAAACCTGCTGTCTGTGCTCTTGATGAGTGGCCATCTAACTCTTGCTTGGAGACCTCCAGATGTGAGGAGCCCACTATCTTCTTTTAAAACTTTCTCAGCATGTGGACTGCTTCAATTATATGGAAATCTGTTATTATTTTCTTTAAATATTGAGCTGAGATACATCTCTGCCATCTCCCCTTTTGGTCTGCTGTAATTATAAGGAAAGTTTTGTTTTTGTTTTGTCTTCCCATTTTAAGGTAAGACATATCTATCACTCATCCATCTCCATCTAGTTTTCTGGGTTCTTCCCTCAGCAACCATGTACCCTGGTTCCTAAATACAGGTTCTCTGCTCTTTTTTGGAAAAACTGAAAGATCCCTTCAGCTTCCTAATTTTACTGAGTTAGAAGTCTTTAAGTAAACTGGTTTGAAAACCACCCTGTATATTTAGATCCTAAAAGAAAGCCTAGTATACTAGACAGAAAAACAGCCTTGAAATGAACCTCAAACCAGGGTTTGAGCTCAATTCAGATCCCATCTCTGACTCTCACTTTCTGTGCTACGTTAGGCAAGTCTCTAAGTTCCCTGTACCTCAGTTTCCTTATCTGTAAAATAAAAACGTTGGCTGTGACAGCCTCTCATGTCTTTTGTAGCTATAGAATTGACTCCCCCTTCAGTACTTCATTCACTATAACATGCCCCAGTTCCGAAAAAGGTAAGTCTATATTATTTAAGTCAGTCAAGGAAGGGGAAGCTGGGTGACTCAATAGATAGAGCACCAGGTTTAGAGATGAGAGGTCCTGAGTTCAAATCTAGAACCAGACACTTAACTCCTAGCCCTTACTGCTCTTTTGCCTTGGAACCAATACACAGTATTGATTCTTAGAAGGTAAGGGCTTTTAAAAAGCCCAAACCTCAACATCCATCCAGTGCAATCCAGACATAAAAAGCCTCCTCCAAACATACCAACCAGCCTCTGCTGAGCTACTTTAAGGCAAGAATAATGCCATTTTCCTCTTTGTATCGTTAGACTTGTATATAGCAGGTGACAAATAAATATCTGTCACACTGAATAGTATTGAATTTATGAGGTCCACCTTTGGTCTGCTCTCTGGCTTAGAATACTGTCTATGCCTATGCCTTTGCAGTAACCTGGCCCACAACATGGGGGACCCAGAAATGCCGGAGGGCACGTTTCTGCTTCATTTCCATGAAAATCCTCAGGGTTGGGATGGGAACTAGGGAGCAGAGGCCTGAGGGGAAGAGAGAAGGCAGGCAAAGATTCCTGCAAAGTTGGCCATTTTTGCTATGCTGAGAAAGGAAATGGGTGGAAAATTACCCTTTGGGGACCAATGGATTTAAATTTTGCACCTGTACTTCATCAGGGCAAAGTAAATATGATCTCACTGGGTAAACATTACAAAAACAATTTTCTAGAGTTTGACTTGGCTATGGCCTCAGAAAGTTCTCCTTCCCTGCAGTGATTAAACAATATTTCTTGGAAACCATTCACTGAATATGATAGCAAAGCAAAATCTGCCTCATTTGGAATCTTTTTTTTTAGAAATTATGCTCCCCCACTTACCTTGATTAGATAGTGCAGGGAAATTGGTTCAACTCGGTGCCAAGAACCTCATAACGATGTGAGCTGTCCAGAAATAGAATAGTCAGCCTCAGGAGGTAGTGAGTTCCCTGTCATTGGAGGAATGGCCCAATATAATCCGTTGGTGTTAATAATTCTGTAGAATACTATTATGGGGTCAAACAAATGGTTTTTTTTTCTAAATTGTAGTAATGAATATAAGTTAATCTAATTTAGCTTCAATGAAAGAATTATCAGAAAGACTCTGGCCACAGACAGGATATAGGAATGATAACACACCTCATCCTGCTCCCACGTGAACTGGAGAACTACTCATTCTTGTTGTATATCTGGAAAACTTTTCATCCTATGTAGTTTAAAGATGATGAGAATTTAGTACAACAACATCTATTAAAAATGGTGTTGGTGAGATTTTCTATGTCTGTGCTACATCCAGGTGACTGAGGTCAAAAATTCCAAGTGTGATTGTATTCCAGTTCCAATACAGCCAGCCTATTATTGAATTCAATCGGATATTTTGAAGTCTGCATTTGTCATATGAGAATCTGTTTGATTACGAAAGACAACTAACTTCCGATATTTAATTCTCGCTACCGCATCTGTACTTTTCTAGATATTCAGTAGGTACTCAATTTTCCCAATTTTCACTGATCCATTGCTCACGGTCTACCATATTCTTGCATAATGTGCTTTCATCAGTAAGCCCAGGTTCCTTCAGATTAAAGCATCTATAATTTCTGGTGATTTATTCCTGAATTATTACTGCAAATGCTCTATTTCTTTAAACAGATTTTCAAGACAGACTTTTTTAAACAGTGTCTTGGTTAGTTTATCATTGTTATAATTGATGTATGGCTAGGGCATGATGGATAAAGTTCTATTCTCAGTATCAGGAAGACCAGCGTTTGAATGTGTGTCCCTCATTGAGTCACTGAAATCTGTGTCAGTTTCTTGATCTGTAAAATTAAAATAATGATAGGCCTAAAACTGTTGTAAGGATCAAAGGAGATATTTGTAACGTCCTTGATATACCTTAAAGAACTTCAGAAATAATAGTATTGTTGTTAGTTTATTATTAGGTAATACCCAGCATTTAGCAGAGTGCCTAGCAGAGAGGAGGCACTCAAGAAAAGTTGATGGATGGATGGATGGATGGATGGATGGATGGAGAACCTTTTGGTTCTGCTTTTGATTCTTACCAGTTTCATAGGCAGTATCCAATGGCAAACCACCTTTAGTTACATTTGACAAATTGAATTGTAATTGCTTTTTATATCACTGAATGAAGTCAAGTCTTCTCTCAAAAGCATTTCTATGAGTTTTCAGCTTCTTTAATCTATGTGTACCTAGAGCATCATATCAGAGGCCTCTTGGTAATGCAGTGGATAGAACTCTAGGCCTGGAGTCAGGAAGACATATTCCTGAGTTCAAATCTGGACTCGGACATTTACTAGCTGTATGACCCTGGGCAGGTCACTTAATCCTATTTTCCTCTCTTTTTTCATCTGTAAAATGAATTGAAGAAGGAAATGGCAAACCACTCTAATATATTTGCCAAAAAAAAATATCCTAAATGGAGTCATGAAGAGTCAGACACAACTAAAATGACTGAATGACCAGAACATCAATCAATCCTTTTCTTCCCTTTTGATGAGGAACAACCTTTCCATGGCTCCTTTGTAGTAATGCACCTGTGTTTGGCTACTATCTGGAGGGATGGTTTGTTAGGATACTTTTAACATCTATTACCATCCACTTAAATATTATAAAAAGGTATGCTATAACTGATTACAAACATATAAATTGATTGCTTTAAATGATAATAAGATGTCATTTGTTTTTGATAAGCACAAATTCCAAATGTATTCCAAGGAAAGATTGAGCCTCCAGGCTTAGAACTTGAATCCAGAGCTCAAATTGAGTCAGTGAACAAAGACAATACTTACATAGCCCAACTCTCCCCCCATTAAGATATATTACATTGGCCTTCTTGAGACCATATTGACAACCAGAAATTTTCAAGATGATTTTTCCCAGCTTCTCTCTGCTCTCTAAGTGCTTTGCTGCTCAATCCTCTCTGGTAAAACTGTTGATAGATATTAAATTGCTTTTGTTCTTTGTGGTACTTTGACATGCTGGTATCAGCGTAAATTTTTTACTTTCCTTTTAATTGTTGATTAAAGGAATTTAGAATTCCAAATAGACATCTGTTTTCTAGAATCATTTCTGCTTGTTTCTTTTCTGTGACTTTTAATTGGATGATATATTATTCAGGTTTCCTATTGTAACTCCCAAATATATGATAATGTATCTTCTAATGCCTTTCTGCAGATCATCAATAACTTTTTCAAGCCCTTCAACATTTGTCCTTAGGAACATTCCTTGATAACTCTTCCTTTCTTTCTGTTATTCTTTCGGTGGCACATATAATACTGTCATGTGCTATTCCTAAAATATTTTTACTCTTGCAGCCAAATTTTGTGAGAGGATGTGTTTCTTCATGATTATAGAAAATGCTGGTATTGTTTTAAATACTTCGTCTTGCTATAGTTGGTTTCAGACTATCATACTTTAAAGTTTTGAAATTCCATTCTAAGTATACTCATCTACTTTTCAAAATTATTTAAGGCACAAATGTTTTATCATCCATTTTGTCATCATATAGAATTCCTAGAAATTGCATTGAGTCGAAAATTTCAATGGTCTCCAGTACTTCAGCTTTTTACTGGTCATAGTTTAGTAGTTATTCAAATTCAGCTCTAATTTCAGTTTAAGGAAGTTCTTTCTGGCAATTATTCTGTCCAGGGCAGGTGACCTCATCAGTTCCCAAGAGTTGATTACCCTCTCTATGCCAATGTCTCTCAGACCTCTCTTATTCCCTTCTAGGCTCTCTTCTGATTTTCAGTCCCCAAAAACAGACCCTACATGGTACATTTGAAACCTGAAGTCCCCATGCAACTCAAATTCACTGTGGTCAATTTAGAATTCATCATCTTTCACCCCTCTTAGAAACTTCACCATTCCCCTCAAGGAAACCACCATTCTACCACCAATCTTCAATATTCCTCTTCACATCCATATTCTGTACTCTCCCTCCTCCTTCATGTCCAATCAGCTTCCATTCCTTGCCACTGGTACCACAAGATCTTTTTTAAATATCTCCTCTCTCTTCATGTAAGCGTGGTCCAGGGGCTAGAACATCAGGTGTGGAGTCAGAAATACCTGTTTAAATTCAGCCTTACATACATATTAGCCATGTGACCCTGGCTAAAACATTTAATTTTGTTAGTCTCAGTTTCCTCCTCTACAAAACGAGCTAGAGAAGAAAAATGGCAAACCTTTCCAGTATCTTTGCCAAGAAAATCTGTCTTTTATCACCTCTTACCTGTACTGTAACAACAGCCTTTTAGGATGTCTCCCTACATCAAGCTTCTTCTTATTCTAATTTGTTTTCCACAGAGCCACCAACCACTTTTTCTAAAGTAAGGTCTATTCGAGTCACTCTCCTATTTGGTAAATGATGGTCAGTCTCTCTTATCCCTTGAAACATCTACAAGTCATTGGAATGTAAATCTTTTCATCCCCTAGGCTTTCCCCACCTTTGGGGTCTCATATGATTCCCTTTCTTTCACTCTGAGTCCAAGCCATATTGACCTACTCTTTCTTCAATGTCACATTCCTGAAATGATCTCCATCCTAACCTTGGTCTCTTGGAACATCTGGTTTCTTTAAAGACAACTCAAATCCCACCTTCTTCAGGAGACAATTCCTGATTCCCTAGCTTCTAGAGTCAGTCAGTCAGTCAATAAACATTTATTAAGCACCTACTGTGTGTCAGGTACTTTGTGAAGAGGCTGGAAAAACTTTTGTACTCTCTAAATATTACATAATGCTTAGATATCTATGCGCTACCTCCTTTAAAAAAAAAAAAAAACTTTACCTTCCACCTTAGAATCAATACTGTGTATTGGTTCCAAGGCAGAAGTGCAGTAAGGGCTAGGCAATGGGGATCAAGTGACTTGCCCAGGGTAATCCAGGTAGGAAATGTCAGAGGTCAGATTTGAACCCAGGACCTCCTGTCTCTGGGTCTGGCTCTCCATCCACTGAGCCACCCAACTGCCTCCTATGTTATCTCCTTTATTGGAATGTAAGCTAAAAGAGGTCAGGGATCTCTTTTTGTTCATCTCCAGTGCATTGTATAGTAATAACTATTTTAAATTTAAGATTAATTCTTATTTTTATTTATATAGTATGTATTATTTTATTAATGTATATAATGTATTATTTATTACATTAATATAGGATACATTTAATTTAAAATAATATAATACATTATGTTAATAACAATTTACATGATAATAAATATTTATTTATTAATTTAATAATTAATTTAAATTTTAAATGTTTTTAAATTTTAATTTGATGAAATGTTTAGTAATTTAATTTAATAGAAGCTTAGTCAATGTTTGATTGTCTTTATGATTTCAAGTAGACGGAAACCCTATCCCACTTGATCAAATGTTCTCACTCTTAGCAAAAAGTACAGTGTAATGACTAGTATATAAGCCAATATGTGGTGTCAACGGGGCCCACCAGGCTGACATTTCAGGCTCTCCACCAAGCCTCCCAGCAACCCTAGTGGTCCCCAGACCCGGAGAATCTGCCCTAGATCACCCTCGCTAGCATTCTCCTGTTTGATGTCGCTCCATTCACTCCCCCATTTTCAATGGAAGATGGACCCGGTTTTGAAGGCGATGTTTTCGGCGGATGATAGTGAAGAGGAGAAGGAATATATATGAGATCCTGGGTACGTCAGGGCCTCGGAAGGGTCCACAACTCGATAAAGAACTAGTCCCTCCCTTAGTAAGTCAGGGCTCCCTTTTGACTCAGGAATGAGGCGAGAGTGGGGAGGAAAGCGACTGCCTTCGTGACCCTATTCCCATGCTCTAATACAAGAGTTGAAAATGCGGTGACATGTGTTTGGAGAGGCACCTGGAGGAGCGGAGGGATATTGGGGGGGACGAGGGTGGGGAACCTGGCTGGTTTCTTCCCCCCTGGAGCAGACAATAATAAGCTTTAGTCTGTAGTCAAAGAAAATTAACAAGCATCCAAAATACTGCACTCTATTATGTAACAAAACACTTGTTCCCAATACAATAGCCCGCGACATAAAGGCCCCTATTCATGGAGCTGTGGGGAATCACACAATCCTGGCGGGCTGGCCTTCTTAAAAGCCCCTCATCCACTGCGGAATGAAAGCCCCACCACTCCCCAAATGATGTGGGAACAGCAGCACTTCTCAGACACTCGAATAAATATAAAATGAGACCCCAGGCTAATTTTTAAGGAGAATTTTATTTTGTAAGGGAATGGGAGGGGGAATTTTTGTCCCTTAAAAAGCTGGGATGTCTCTTTAAGATCAAAGACAACTTTTAATGAGCAGAGGTGGGGCAGAGCCTTTCCCTCCCCCCTCGATTCCCCTGGGGTGAGAGGAAATGATCTCACAGTGATAATAACACAGAAGGTATTTGTAGAACTCATGAAAGATCTTTTTAAAAAATCAAAGTTAATTATGAATGAATCCCAAGGCACCCAAATTCAGAAGGCATCAGGTTCTTCAGTCTGCTCCTCGGGCTATAAGAACAATGCATCTTGCTGAAAGCCTGGGCGAAAGATTTTATTGGGGGCAAACTCGGTTTAATGGGCATACTCCGGCTTTGTCTTTGAATTATGATAGGGAGAGTGAAGGCCCCGAGAGAAGTTCCCAAGACTTGAGAGAAATCTGTTTCATCTCTGCCAGCTGCTGGTCTGGCCTCCTTGTGTCATGTCAAGCCATCAATCAATCAGTAAACATCTTTGGAAGTCCCATTGGGCGAAACCATACCAATATCTGCCTCCCTGTCCCCAGGGGGAGAGAGAGCGTTGTTAGACTCGAAGTTGGGAAGACCCACATTCAGATCCTGCCTCCGATGCCTCTGAGCTGTGTGACCCCAGACCCATCACTTAAGGTCTCTGTATCTCCATTTCCTGGTCTATATAACTAAGATCTCTACCAGGAGACTGGCGGGAGATTCCAGCAAACCTTTGTCATAGGACAATAGAGAAAGACCAGAAAAGAAAGTTGGGAGGTTATCTGGGCTAAAGAGCCTGAGGTTCAGACAACTTTGCACAGTGTTTGACACTTAGTTGTCAACTAATAAATGGGGATTGATTTTTAGAGGGTAGTTAGGTCAGAAAGACTCATCTTAATAAGTTCAAATCCATCCTCAGATATTACCTATGAGACCTCTGGCAAGTCACTTAACCAGGTTTGCCTCAGTTTCTTCATCTGTAAAATGAGCTGGAGAAGGAAGTAGCCAACTACCCCATTATCTTTGCCAAGAAGACCCCAAACTAGGTCATGAAGTCAGACATGACTGCAAACAATTGAATAATGTTGTTGATAAACTCTAAACTTTCTCCCACTGCACAAACATTGGTGAGACTAACAAGGAGTATTACTATTATTATGGTGCAGGACATGCTTATTGGTTGATTGCTAGAGAGTAGCAGAAAGTGTGGGTCACTTGGGATAGGTGCTCCCAGACCTACTTTTGCCACTAATAAGGTATAGAGGAGAAGGTGCTGGTATGGGAGACAGAAGACCTGAGTTCAATTTCTACTTTTGTAGCTTTGTAGTTGTCTCTGCAACCTTCAATGTCATTGTCTATAAAAATAAGAATTGTTGATTGAGAATGATAGGATGACTCGAACTCTGTACCTCATTTGGCTAACTTTAAAGCAATGCTTTACAATGTTCCTCCATTAGAGCTCTAGTACAAATGGCAAATCATGGCCTCCATGTCATCCTGGGATCTTGAAGGCTGTGCCAGTGGTAGACAGCAGCAGACAAGCTTGTCTTCCTCCCTGACCTAGCTTTTCCTGGCTGTGGGAGAAGAAACTCCGTTTACCAATGCCAATCAGCACCTTCTCTGTAACTCAGTCCTGAGAATAATTTGGGACACCAAGATGAAGTGATTTCCCAAGGAACATTTCTAAGACAGGAGCTGAATCGGTCTACTAAGGGGATACAGCCTAAACACAGAAGAGAAAAACCCAAGGGAGAGAATCCTAGTTGGAGGAGGGATCTAGATAAGTATCTCTAAGAATATCAGAAGCCAAAGAAGGCACTTTCACTTGGTAAGGTTCAGGAAGGCTTCCTGGAAGAGGTGGCATTAGTATTGATCTTTGAAGGAAGAGAAGGATAGTGACCAGAGGAGATGAGGAGATTGTCAGTTACAGGTGAGAGACAGACACAGTAGAAGAATAATGGCGATGATATATAAAATATTAAGAAAAGGAGAGAAAGAAAATATAGTACAGATAGCAAGTGATCCTTGGAGTCAAGACGCTTTGTCTACATCTAACAGGAACTGGATGAGCCTGAGAAAACCCTTAGGCAACCCTCAAAGACTACAACTTGCAAATCAGGTGCCAATAACCATAGCCAGAGGGAATTTCAACACTACCACCATCTATGCCAAAGGAAATTCCAGGTCCAAATAAAAAGACAATGATACTTTTTAACCCAATGATTTTATTTGTTTAGGGAACTTCTAGGTAAGGATCTTCTCTCTACCCATGCAAGTTGTTGCCTTTATTGTAATTTTGTCTTTTTTTTTAATTGTTTAATCTTTTTCAATGAGCAAAAATAAATCTATTTTTATTGTCTCACATTCCATGGGAAAGAAAAAAGACAAAGAAAACCTTTGTAACAAATATGCTTTGTTAAACAAAACAAATTCTTTGCATTAGTCACACCAAAAAAAAAATAATAATGTCTATTTCTGCTTTCTGAGGAGGTTTGAATGCTTCATCATCAGATGTCTGGAATCCATGGTTGTTTGTTGTGTTTACATGGTATCTGGCCTCAGACACTAGCTGTGTGACTTTGGACAAGTCATTGAATCCTGTTTGCCATGGTTTCCTCATCTATAAAATGAGCTGGAGAAGGAACAGGCAAACCGCTCCAGTATCTTTGCCAAGTCAACCCAAATGGAGTCTGGAAGTGTTGGACACAACTGAAATGACTGAATGACAACATTATGTTGACTCATGTGAAATTTCAAGTCTCAATTGCATAGACAACTTGACTACTCATAGTTCTGGTGTGGCAAGAGGGTGGCTCAATCAATCAGTAGATAAGAGGGCTGGACCTAAAGTCAGGAAGACCAGAGTTCAAATCCAACCTCAGATATTTACTAGCTATGTGACCCAAAATTGAGCACAGGTGCTCTTATTATTCCCATTGTACAGATGATGAAACCTAGGTGAAGAGATTGCTCAGGGTCCCACAGTTAATAAATATTTGTGACTAGAATTGAACTCAAGTCTTCCTGACTCAAAGTCCAATGCTCTATCTACAATGTTTTTTTACAAACTTCATTGGTCTTACTGACTTCAGTGACTTCATAGGTCTGCCACATTGGGGAGTCCTTTCCGGATTCCCTCCATCCCCAGCTGGTAGAACATCTTCCTGCAGTCAAATTTTTGTTGAGGTGCATTGACTCCCGTGGTAAACTATAAACATGCTGAGGGCAGGAGGCATTTCATTTTTCTGGTTTAATGTCCCTTAATGCCTAACACAGCCTGGAACATAGTAAATGCTTAATCAATGTTGATTAATTGTTTAATAAAGTACATATTGATTGTTTGATTGTACATCCATATGTTATTAAAAATCCCAGAAAGAGATGCTCAGGGCATATGGTGCATCCTGTGAAGAGGTTCATCCTGCCAAGGAGGACAAGGAATAAGTAGCCCAAAACAAGAAAGCATCAATGGGTTGTGTTATCATCCCTGGCAGAGAGAGAGCAAAGCTGACCCCAGCTTCTGATCTTCAGCTATTTCTGCCCATTTCCTCCCATTAGTTCTCCCCAAACACTCAGTGCCCTAAATATCAGTGCCTTTTAATATCATATGGAAGCCAAAGTCATATAGGAGCTATCCATCTATTATCCCCTGGTCTCACCATAAGATCATCTCCACCTCTTTTTCTACTCATCCATGTCATCTCACTTAAAAAAATATCACTGAGGCAACTAGGGAAAATAAAGCATAAAGGAATGGGCTTAAAGTCAAGAAGACCCAAGTACAAATCCTTCCTAGCTGTGTGGTCCTAGGTAAGTCATTTCTTTCTTTCTTGGTTCTCTCACTTGTAGAATGGAGATATAGGAGCACCTACTTCAGTCAGTAAATATGTATTAACTATCTGTTGGGTGTCAGGCACTGTGCTTAGTACTGGGGGAATGAAGAAAAGTAAAAGACAGACCTTGCCCCCAAGAAACCCTATTCCAAGAGCTCATGATAATATGGGATGGATTCTCACTTCTCTGAGGCCATGCCAACCCAACATGAAACTACCACATGATACCAAGCCAGAAAATATCTAATTCCAGTGTGATAACTGTCTACATTTCTGAGAAATGGAACAGTTAAGTTTGGAGAGACTCATTGTCAGATGGTAGATAAAGAACTTAAAAAAACTTCTTGCCAGGCAGAGTTATGCCAAATTGGAATGGATTACCTCAAAAATCAATGGACGCTTCTTCTCTCAAGGTTTTCAAGCAAATGTTAGACAACCACTTGAATTATGGAAGAGAATGACAGTTGGGTAGAGGTTAGACTAGAGGCCAGTTTAAGTCAAAATGAATGTCTATGAATGCTGTAGGCCATAGAAATTCATATAGACCACAAATTAGGTAGGCATGTGGTACAATAGAAAGAGTACTGAACTTGGAGTCAAGGGTTGGGGTTCAATTTCCAATTCTCCAGCTTGCAACCTATACAGCCAAGAGCTTCTCTTCCTTTCCTTGGCTCTTGTTTCCACATCTGCAGATGATGGTCTTAGACTAAATGGTTTCTGAGCTTCGTTCCAGCACTAATTCTTTGAACCACCAATCTCCTGAAGAATCAGCATGGCTAATAGGGCACTTCAATCCAATTAATCACTTATTTTTGAGGACAGGAAATAAGGTAAATTTCAAGGTAACAGTTTTAACTGCTCTTCTTCCAATTAATCCACTTATTTTTGAGGACAGGAAATAAGGTAAATTTCAAGGTAACAGTTTTAACTGCTCTTCTTCCCTGGTTGTCTGCTGATCATGTTCCCAGGATTCAGCCTGGGAACTTATTTTTTGTCTTCCTAAAAAGTCTTTCATTAACAAACTGGCTTCTCAATATCCTTTCAATTCATACTGAGTTCTTAGGGATGTAGGGTCTATGCTGGGTGTTTTGGTTAAATTTAGATCCCAATTTTCCCACAAAAATGAGAGACAGAGAATAAGACAGTCACATAGCAAGACAGAGTGAGGAAAAGAGACAGTAAAAGAGACATACAGAGTGAGACAGAAAAAGAAATTCAGAGACGAGATAGAGATGGAAAGGTAGAAAAATGGATAAATAGATGGATATAGAGAGATGATATATAGAAATGATTTAGAGTGGAAAAGAGAGAAAAGAAAAAAGGAAGAAACAGAGAGAAATGAGAGAAAAGAAGGAAGAAAGAAGAGAGGGAAAAGTAGCTGAACAAGTGAATAGGGGACAACAGCTTTCAAAGTTGTCTCTTTCTTCTTTTTTTTTCTTCTGTGTCCTTTGGGGAAAGAGTAAAACCAATAGAAATAGAATATTAGAATAGAATATAAAGTATCCCTTACAAAAAGCAGAGATTAATAGATAGATGAAAGGATAATGTTCTTTTTCCTAAGTCATCCTCCTAGACTCCAGAGCCTCCCATAAAAGCATCTGGAAGCCTCCATCCTCTTCTATAGCTGGCATTGTGGGATGAAACTGGAAGGGAGAAGTGAGCATGGTTCATCACTGATGATGAATATTAAGATCTAGTCCCAGTTTAGACATTAAATAGGTATCAGATTTCTGTACTGTATACTTCTTTACTCAGAGTGAAGCCCATTCACCTTTCTGGTGGTGTTCCTGAGCCATCCTTTGCTCTCTCTGCCTGCTCTTCCTCCATCTCTCAAGTCTTTCCTACTGCTAACAGACCTTCCTTCATCTCAGACCAGCACTCCACTTCTGGAAATTACTTTAAGTCTATTTTGCATTTACTTTCACATGTACAAATCATTTCCCCCAATAGAATGTAAGCTCTTTGAAAGCAGAAAATATTTCAATTCATACTTGAATCTCTAGCACTTAGCGTGGACCTTGACACATACATGATAAATGTTTAATAAATCCTTTTTTAATTGAATCTCTCAATTGAATTGAAAATTAAAATAAAAAGTCAACATTCCTATATATTATCTAAGAATATTTTTTTGAGACTGGGTGTCCTGATCTTGCCTAGACTAGAAGTATGGCAGCTACCAATTGCCTAAAATAATTGCTAAGCAGAATGGAAGCTGGTTCATCCTTCTTTAGATAGCCTATTGGCCTTCTATTCCCAGGAGGTTCACCATATTGCTGTTGAATTAGTACAGATGCCATACTGCAGTCTAGAACTCCCAATTTCAAGTGAACCACCTTGCCTCAGCCTCCCCAGTAATATTATATATATACATATATATGCATAAATATATATGTATATCACTACACTGGTGTAATACAGCAATGAAGTCTCTTCCACATGGAGGATACTTGGGAGGAGATGGCATCTCTCCAGGTGGGGGATTCTGGGAGAGAGCTTCTTCTAGAAGAACTATGATGATGTATAAAAGAAGTACCATGGAGAGATTGGACCACGTGTAGATACAGTGTAACTGGTTCTGGTTAGTTGTGCACATGGTCGGGTAGAGCCTTTTCCAGTTGGCTGCATGGCAAGAACTGTGACACCTTCCAAAAAAACAACTTTGAGTCAGTTTGAGAATGCTTTTGCTTCATTGTGAAAATAATACTGCCAGTAGAAAGACTGAGGACTCCAGGTCATTGTCCAAAAGGTCTCTTTGAGACATTAATGCTATGCTCACTACAAACCTGGCCAGCCTGGATTTCAGCTCTGGGATTCTCATGGCTGGTTTTCCCATCCTTTGAAACTCTAAACATTTGAAACTCTCAGACATTTTCTAGAATAGAAAAGAATAATCAGAAACTCCCCAATATTTGGAGATAGAGACAGGGACTGGGATTGCATTGCCATAGGCAACTCCTGGGTGAGGAAATTCTATACCAATGCAGATTGGCAGCTCCTATGCAACTTATCTTAAAGAATAACCTAGGGCATTGAATGGTTAAGTGACTTGCCAAGGATCACCCAAGATAGCCCAACTTAGATCATTGGACCACAAATTTAGAACTGGACAGGATTCTAAAGGTCAATTTAACCAACCGACTAATTTTTCAGATGAGGAAACTGAGACCCAAAGAAGTGACTTACTAAATGACCCACACCAGTGGAGCTGAGGTTTCAACTCTGATCCCCTGACTTCAAATAATCTATTTCTATTAGAAATAATCTATTTTTACTTAGCTAAGGAGTCTCCCTTTGCAGCCCTGCAGAACCTCAGACAACTCCAAAGGTATCTCAGGGACCAACTAGTCCAATTCCTATTTCCACAGCAACCTGCTTAATTAACCAAGAATTCCTTCCCTAATTCTTGCCCCACAATATAATTTTTCAAAGAAGTGCTAAACTTTTGGCTTCCCAGGAGCACTTTCAGCATCCCCTTTTACTACAACTTGAGGAGTATTAGTTGGTAACAAATATTTTCCAACCACATCCTTGATTTTTATCAGATCATGAAATAGCAAAAGACAGATGGCTTCCAGTCCCAACTGTTGGGGTATTTTTCCCTCTGCCAGTGAGGTTAGTGATCTTTCAACCAACTGGCGCCCCAGAACATGTGATAGTGCTTTTTTGTACATTTCATCGAAGCAACTTTTAAAATGTCTCAATGTTCCCTCTCCAGCATGGAAGTTATTTGGCGACGAATCATCAGCATATTCCTTAGAACGAGGATTGATTTCTGGCCACAGACTCCATAGCTGAGGGCCTCTCATGTAAAAAATACTTATTAGATATTTGATTAATGAACAAAGGAATGAATAAAGCAAGGAAAGCCTGATAAAATGATTCATCTCAAGTGGTTCTTTTTATGTTGATAGTCTGACATGTAACCAGATGGGCAATCCATTGAATTAATAATCATAACTGACATTTCTGTGCTATTTTTATGATTGTAGCAGCTTTATATTCAATATATCAATAATTCAGCATGGTAAGAGCTACAAGGATTATTAACTCCATGGATAGATGATAGAAAGCTGACCTCAGAAGCAGAAAGAGCTGGATTTAAATCCTGCCTCTGATATATAATTGGCTTTGTGACCCTAGGCAAGTTGCTTGCCCTCTCAGTATCAATAAGTGCATTGGGGAGATGTTTATATGCCCAAGTGTAATTTTTCTCCAAAAGGAAAGCTAATGAGTCTCAAAAAGACCATATTTGGGGGCAGAATGAAACAGAAATTTTCAATGACTCCTGTAGGTGCTGAAGGGCTCATTTCTCTGATAAACTTCCTGGGAGGGGTTTGATGGGCCCCCTGACTTGTGCAGAACACCACAGGAAAGTCAGGACCAAATCCCTTCTTGATTCGGGGGGGGGTTGTTTTTTTATTTTATTTTTTACATTTATTATAATAACACTAGAAGGAAGTGACTCCAGTGTTCAGGTAGATACTATACAAAGACCAATGGGAATTTTGCCACCTTGCAGGTCACGGGAAGAGTTACAGCCAGTTAAATACCAATAATGTGATTTTGCCAACATAGAGATGCAGGAGAGATTATAAGGAATGTTGGGAAATACTAAGGACTTCTGGGAAATGAAGTCAAAGGTTCAAAATCTCCATTTATACCATCAGTGACCATTATTAAGCCCCTAGGGGATACGGGGTACTTAGAGAGGACTAGCATCTCTGTTGTGAGGGTTTGCTGAACTCATCCATCTTTGGTGTCCATCTTCCTTCTAACCTTCACCGGTGTCTCCCAGAAGCGATAACATGCCCACCATGTTAAAACCATCTTGGTATATGTGCTAAACCAGGTTGACCGATGACCCAAAAACCCATTGGTGAGTTAGGGGAGTGTCTACCTCAAGCACGTGAAGACTTCTAGCAGAATGGGTGCATGACGATAATTTGTTCCAGTGGCCACAAAGGCAGGTGAAGCAGGCTCTAAGGGGCGCTTCAAGCTTGGTGGAACATTAAAGATGACAAGGCCATTCGTTGCATCTTGTACTCTCATTGATAGAGGGAATTTTTCCACTGGGAGTTTCCTATATTATCACAAGTCTTTACCTGTCTCTGTTTTATAGATGAGGAAATGGAACCTAAAAGACTGAGTGAGTAAGCCATCTGAGAGAAGGAACTGCTCTGTAGCTATCTCCAGTGTCTAGAATCTAATCAATGCCAAGTTCAACATTTAAGGGTCGATTTTGCATTTAACCAAGAAAGGATGGCAGGAAGAATTAGGCTGGACTCTTGGGGGGGGGGAGGGAGGCTGAATTGTCCCTGTTCTCTAGACCCTTCCGTTCTGTTAGAAGAGACAATATGTATGTATACAAAAATATGCAAAACAATTAGGAATTAATTTTTTGAGGGAGAATAGACTACCAACTGGGGCATCAGAGAAAATCTCACACAGGAGGTGGCAGAATTGGACGGTGAAGGAAACTAAGGATTCAAAGAGTCAGAGGTGAGGAGGAAGTACAGAATGACTAAAAATAGCATTTATTTCTCCAGTGTTGCAGTTCTATGGATGCAGATCAAAGCAGACTACCTTGTATATATGTGTATTTACCCTTTTATTTGGGGGTTCTGGTTTTGTATAAGAGTGATCTTACAACAGTGACCATTGTGGAAGTGGGTTTTGCAGGTTAATAAAAATAAATTAAAAAATAATAACATTTATTTATATATATGTGTGTGTTATATATATGTATATAGAGAGAATTAAAGAGATGGTGGGGCTATATAGATGACAGTGACATGGAGATAGAAATATATAGATAGAGATAATACCATTTTGAAGTTCACATTTCCCCTTCCCCTAACCCAGGAAGATCCTATTATTATCTCCATTTTACAAATGATAAAACTGAGGCTGAGGAAGGTTAAGTAATGCCCCCAGCCAGGGTCACACAAGGACTAAATGTCTAAGGCAGGATTTTAATTTAGATTAATCCACTGCCTCACCTCATTACCGCTAATTGCATAGTAGGCATCAAACAAATGGCTACCAATTGCCCCATGTGGAGATGGGCCATTGGATCATAGTTTCAAAGCTGTAAAGGATCTTAGAGTCTACACATGTCACCCAAACCCCACATTTTACAGATGACCAAAGAAAAGCAGAAAGAAATAACATAGATTTCTCAGGATCATATAGCTGGTAGTTAGGAAGGATCTGAACCCAGATCTTCTTAATTCTGAGACTAGAACACTAGTTACTTCACAATCACATTGTCTCTGAGGGAATTAGTCTTGCCATGGGTATAATTTGAGCAAGCGCTTTCTTTAGATGGACGGAGATTTGTGTCTCCATGGACTGGCTCACATTTGGAAAACTATTGAGTTAAATCAATGACCCCCAAACTGATCACTGTCCCAAAAACTTTAAGATAAATATTCACCCAGAAATGACAGCCTTTTAATTTTGACCATCTGAATCCTAGAATTTTGTCAATGTGGGTACCTCTGCTCTCCAAACAAAGATCACATTCTGCTTCCCTTTTAGGACATGGTTTCTATTACTTGTTTTGAAGGAGGAGAGAGAAAAAGAGACAGAAAGAGAGAGACAAAGAAAAAGAAGGAAGAGACAGAAAGAAGTAGAGTGAGACAGAGAGAGGGAGGGAGACAGAGAGACTGAAAGACTGAAAGAGGGAGAGAGACAGATAAATATATATAAACAGACATAGATATAGAGAGAAGGAGAAAGGGAAAGGGAGAAAGGGAGAGAGAATGAGGGAGAGAGAGGGAAAGATAGAAGGAGGGAGGAAGAAAGGGAGAGTGAGAAAGGGAAAGAGAGAATGAGGGAGAGAGAGAGAGAGAGAAAGAGAGAGGGAGAGAGAGACAGAGACAGAGAGAGAGAGAGAGAGAGAGAGAGAGAGAGAGAGAGAGAGAGAGAGAGAGAGAGAGAGAGAGCTTCCCTCTAGTTCTAAGTGAATGATCCTGTGAAACTGTGTAACTGGGCTTCCTTATGACTTATGTCCCTTGTTCCTGATATTCTCATTTGAGGCCAAGTAGGACAACTCTCATCCTTTTTCTTAATAACAACCTTTCAAGATCTTAAAGGCTGTTAGTATAACCCCTGGAGCCTTCTCTTCTCAGGTTGAAAATCTCAACTTCCTTCTACCAATCTTCATATGACCCAGACTCCAAACCCTCTCCCCCATCTTCCAGACATTTTGCTGCTTAACTGATTTAAGCTAAGGCACACTGAGGGCTGCTGCCTAAGCAAAGTCTGTCCAGAAAGCCCCAGTCAGCACTGAGTATGACAATCTGTAAAATGACCATTATAAATACTGCCTGCCTCACAGGGTTGTTCATATGACACCCAGAATTTTAGGACTGAAGAGTTCCAGCTAGAAGGGACCTTCGGGACCCATGAAGGCTAATTCCCTCATTTTATAGATAAGAAAAATGAGAGGAAAGTGATTCACCCACAGTTATTCACCCACAGTTATACAGGTAACGAGTATCTAAATAGGATTTGAACCCAGGTTTTCCTGACTTCAAGTTCAGGGTATCAATGATGCCTTTTCTTAATTAAATGTGTGAGAAACTGCATCCTCCTCTTTTCCCCCTTAATGTACATAAAAGTTGTTGGTAACAATAAGATTCAGGGAATTGAGGACCTGTAACTTCATCAGTAAAGGGGACACCCTCTAGCAATGGCAGTGGGCACCTTCTGGAGCATCTGGCCTTTGGGAATCCCTGGGGACACTGAGAATTTCAAGCTGGTCTCACACATCAGTGTGTTTCTGAGGTGGGACGTTGGCGCTCGAAGCGCAGTACACCCAGAAGTTCTAGTGATCCTCCTACATGCAGGCAGGCTTTTCTTCATGGCTCTTGGACATGGATCGTAGGAGAACAAGGACTATTTTCTCCAACACGTCCTCTTCTCTCTCCCTGCCCCCCCATGCAAATTATGCAAACATTTATTGTGAAACATATTTTCCCTTGCCGTCGTGTATGATGTAAACAAGCTCTGGTGACATATGGGGTTATGTGTTTCTCTGAAGAGGTGTTATGTCTCTCCAAAGCAGCATATGGCCCAGGTGAGGCCGAGATTACCCTGCGAAGAGTGGGTTGATTATTGTGGAGCTGAGCAGGTGCATGAAAGACCATGTAAATAGGTGACCCTGCTGGGCTGCTGCTGCTGCCATCTCCGGCCCCTCTTCTCCAGCCCCAGAATAATGGCTCGGAGAATCGGAGCTGAGGCTGGGAAATGGGATGTTCCCATATCCGACGCTCATCCTGTTTTCCCTCCAGAGAGGAGGCCCTCATCGTCTGGCCACACACAAGTCCAAGTAATCTTGTTTAGCACCAAACCCTGCAACGCCACCATGTCTTCCAACATAGAACGTTTCACATGGAAGAGATCTCAGACCACTGAACGGTAGGTTTGGAGGGAACCACAGACAACAGAACGTTAGGGTTAGGAGAAACCCTCAGGCAAAAGAATGTTAGACCATGGACATGGAATGAGCACTGAGAGATGAAATGCTGTTGGAGCATGAAACAGGGAGTTTTAGGGCTGGAAGGAACAATAGGATGCTGGGAAAATAGGATATTAGGTCTAGAATAGATGCTCACAGACATTTTAAAAAATATCTATTTTATAATTTATTTAAATGTTATTTATGTGTTTATACATAATTTATTTTATTTACTTTTATATTTATTTCCATATAATTATTAATAACATGATTATTATTAAAATAATAGAAATGTATATTGATACAGTCAACTGATAAGAATTGATTTAAGTAAAATTCAACATAACTGTAAATCCCAGGAATTTTTTTCTGCTTCTAAATGTCCTTGTGAGAAGGGATCAGTAGGCTTCATTAGACTGGCTACCCAAAGAGGCCAGGACCTACATGGAATCCTTAGTCTAGACAGCACCTTACAATAGAGGGTGTTTTGCTGGAAAGGACCTTGGAATTTAGGATTTTAACATATTTAATGCTGTTCAGTTGTTTTTCAGTCGTGTCCAACTCCTGGTGACACCATGTGGGGGTTTCTTGACAGAGATACTAGAGTGGTTTGCCATTTCCTTCCCCAGCTCATTTTACAGATAAGAAAACTGAGGCAACAGGAGTAAGTGACTTGCTTAGGATCACATAGCTAAAAGTGTCTGAGGCTGGATTTGAACTCAGGAAGACTGACTCCATGCCCAATACTCCATCTACTTCACCATTTAGCTGCCCCTAAGGGTAGCAAGATAGTACAGAGGAGAGCGTGCTGGGCTTAGAGCCAGAAACATATAATAGTATTGCTGAAAAGTAACTTGTGGGTCATTTTTGGCCAAACACTTCATTTTACTGTAACAAAAAGGGAATACCAGAGAGAGGGATATCAAAAGCCAAGGTCTCCTGGCATTCTGTCCAGTGTCCCAACAACTCCTCTGACATCTCCTTTTGAAGAAGAGATCCTTGTGGATCTTTGACACAGAGAACACTGAGGAGATAGGATTGAATCTCTCCCAGGTAAGAGAACTGATGGGGAAGGAAAGGAGAAATAGAGAAGTAGAGATGTCCCCAGGAACATTGAATTGAATCCAATCAGAGGGCATTTATCTAAGGAGTAACTACGGACCAAGCACTGGACTGTTTCTACCTCTAAAAAAACTTCAAATTGACTCAATGAAATAAGGAGGTTAGATCCTGCCATCTCCAGCACCCCTTCTAGCTCTAAATTTGTGATCTGATACAGTAAAGAAGTAAATCAAATGCATGCAAAATCAGTACAAAATGATAGCACCACTTTAGCCTTGAATCCAGTCAAGAATTCCATGAGACACAGGAAAGGAGTGTGTACATTCCAGACAGAGGAACAGCCTGCCTACACAAAGGAAGAAATGCTATGTCATGTATAAGGAACAAGGAGGAGCCAGTTTGGCTGAATTATAGAGATTTTGAAAGGGAGGACCATAGAACAAACCAGGAGAGAGAGGATTTCCAAATTCAAGAAATTCAGAACAAACGAGTTTCATCTATCATAGAGCCTAAATGGAACCATTAATGAAAATGTTGAGCAAGGGAATGAGGTCAGATTTGTGCCTTAGCAACAACATTTTGGCAGGTATGTTAGTAAGTATAGATTGGAGAATGGAGAGACTTGGGGGAAGGAGGCAAAAGAGAAGGCTAAGTTTTTGGCTGTATGAGTAGAGAGAAGGGACCACGTGGAAGAGTTGTTGTGGAGGTAGAAAATGGCAGACATTGCAACTAATCAGATAACTGGATAGAAGGCTTGAAGGAAAGCAAAAGATTGGGGATGACTTTGAAGTTGTGAAGTGATGGAATGGGTGGCAATGTTCTCCATAGAATGATGGAGGTTGGTCTATATTTGGTATGTAGAGCTCATGATGCTTACCTGAATCTGTTCAGCAGTATCACCCTTAGAATTAGGAAGAGTTCAAATCTGATCTCAGACATTTAGTAGTTATTTGATCCTGGGCAAGTCACTTCATCGCTGTCTTTTCAAATGTGAAAAGGAGATCATAAGAGCACCTTCCTCACAAAACTCTTATGAGGAATAGTTGAGATAATATGAGGGCATCCCAAACACCTCAGTTCTGTTGAAACTCTTAAAGCTACACTTAGTCTTTGGGATACTGTATAAATAAAATACTGTGCATAATAAGGTAATTGGTTATTCACGGGAGAAAGAGAGAGAAAGAGAGGAGGGCAGGAAAGAGAGAGATGAAGACATTAATGGAGGCAGACAGAAGAAGAAGGAGTAAGAGAGAGAAAGTGGAGGAGGGGATTGAGGGGGAGAGGAAAAGGGAGAGACAGGTGAGTAAACAGAGTCAGAGGGACAGAAATAGATAGCAGGAGAGAGGCACAGATGGAAACAGAAGAGGAAGGAAAGGGAGAGAAAGAAGATTAGAGGGAGAGAGGAAGAGAGACAGATGGGTAGACATAAGCAGAGACAGAGACAGAAGGAAGGGGAAAACAGAGAGGAGAGACAGAGAGAGAACAAGACACTAAGAGAGAAGAGAAACATATTAATTATTAAATCCAATGGTCTTTTTTTAGGTTCTTATCCTTCTTTAACTCTGAAACATATAATACTGCTGACCATCTCCTGCTCCTAGATACTTTTTCCTCTCTGATTTACCAAGAGACTCATCTCTTTTGGTTCTCTCCACTGTGTCTCACTCTTCAGTCCCCTTGCTGGAAATCAGTTATTTATCTCTTGCCCTCTAATTGTAGAAATTCCCTTCAAGGCTGGCTTTGTCTATTTTGGACCTTTTTCTCCCCTTTCTGTGCACTCCTCAGAGTGAAACCCTCTAGACCTAGTTTCTTCTTTGACTCTAGTCCCACATCACCAACCACCTTTTAGACATATCCACTTAGTGTCCCAAAGAGAACTCAAACTCAGCACATCAAAAAAGGAGCTCATCTTTATTGTCTAAACGCAGCATCTTTCCAATACTCCATGATTCCATATAGGGCACCACTCTCTTTCCAAGAATGCCTATTTGCAACCTCAGAGTCATTCTGAATTCTTCACTCTCTTTCAATCCCCCAAATCCAGTCACCTTAATAATGAATTTCATATCCATCCAAATGTAAACTCTTCTATTTGTCCATTAAAGCCTTTCATAATTAGGCTCCAATATTCCTTTTCAGTCTTATTATATAGTACTCTCTTTTCATGGATGAACTGCTCTTGAAGAAGCCAAACTCATTTGTTATTACCACTGCTTCCTTTTCTAGTTATTAACTCACCATTCCTTTAATAATGGCTTTTTGAATTTTGACAGAAATTGAAATCACACTTTCTGGTCTGTATTTTGCAGAATCTATTCTTTTTTGTGGTCTGAAAATCTGAAAGAATTCACCCTTATGCAGTCTTGTAGTCCTCTCTTCTTAGGCTTTCAAAGAGCATTGACAGTGACTCAACAATCATCATTTCTTGTTCTTTTGGAATGCTAGGATGGAACTCATCTGAGTCTGGTACCTTGAACTCAACAGAGGCACTTCGTACTTTCTTGCTATATCCCTACTGATCTTGGGCATGAATGTACTATTAGCCAATTTTCCCCCAGACCAGATGACTTGGACTTAATTCTGTGGTCAAAGGGGAACCATTTGTGATTCGCATTTTTTTCTATTTGCAGAGAAGTAATTTGTAAAAATAAATATTTCCAAGAAAATTTAAATCTTATAGCCTTTATTTTAAGTGAAGGAGATTTGATAGAGATACTGGTTAGTACATTGTTACAACAGTAGTATAGTAATAAGGTGATGATGGCCCAGACTCTAATGGAGCAATGAGCATGAAAAGGAGAAGACACATGTGAAAGACAGATGTTTGGGGAGTGAGAAATGAAAGAAACCAATGCTGGTATATTTTTCAGAAGCTCTCTACCCACCCTGTGTGAATCCTTTCTTCAAGGGGCGAGTCAAATGTACTTGATATGGCAAATTAATGAAAACATTATAAAAGTAGAATTCGTGATTTCTTCTCAGCAGGAAATGATTGGTTACTCATTTGGAAAGAATTCCAGATTCAGTCCTTGACATGCAATCAGATCACCTTCTGAATTAGGCTAAGTATCAGACTATATTCATAAGCCAAGAGCTACCAAAGGAGGACAACCAGGATGATGACAGATGCTGATTCCATGTCACATGAGATTTATAGTTCATCAATAAAAATTTATTGTGTCTACTCTGTGCCAGCAACTGGTGAAGCTTGAGGCTTTGCAGCATTGTTTTCAGTAGCAAAGAACTGGAAATGATGTAGGGGTCCATCAGCTGTGGAATGGCTAAACGTTTTGTGGTACATGAATTTAATAGAATACTATAGTGTAAGAAATAAGATTCATGTGGGCTGAAATAGAAGAGATATGCAAATTCAGTGAGTGATATATACAGTGATGACAACTATGTAAGTGTAAAAGGTGTAAAATGAAACAGTGATGTGTAATGTAATTATGGTGGCCAAGTGGATCCCATGAAAAACAGTTGATAAAATGTACCCCACTCCCTTCATTATATAGATGGGGACCTGTTGGAAGTGGGACTTGAATAGTGGTATCCCCCTGATTCAGATTCAATGTTGGGATGAAATGAGGCTTTTAACCAAGGAGGTTCACTTTCCCTAACGCAGCAAGAATATGTAACAAAGAAATAGTGATACTTAGCTTCTCTGGGTGTGGACCCCCTGTTTCTATCTGAAATGTATCTGGTCAGTAGGTCATCAGAGTAAAACATCTTGCAAGGTCTCAGGTACTGACTTAGTCTGAAAGGCACAGAATCCTGGAGGCTGGGATGTCTCCTGACCCTAGAAGATGGGGAAACTACCTCAGGGAAGTCAAGGTCGATTGGTTCCCAGAGTAACTGTGTCTTTTTTTGGGTGAAGTCTCCACAAGCTGTAGGCAGGAGAAAAGGCATCACATCAGGAAAATGCTGGTCCTATCACAGGGACTGTGAGTATCTAATATTTCATACACTCTCTGATATAGTCAATGTATTATTTGGTTTGGCAGTTTTTATGCCACAAGCTCATAGAAATTAAGGTTTTGAGCAATATTGGAGATCATGGGTCACAGAAGCATAGTTTTGAAGCTAGAAAGGAGTCCATTGAGTACAACTTGCTTGTTTTACAAGTGAAAAAATTAAGACCTAAAGGGACAAAAAGATTCACCCAGAAAAGTTTCTGAAGTAGGATTTGAATCCAGATCATCCTAATACAAGTCAAACATTTCATCTATTATTACACCATGATTCTTCTAGATGAGAGTTTCTTAAACTCATGCATTACAAGGTCAATTTGAGGATGTGTTGTGTGTTCCTTGCCACAGCTGCCAAAAATGTTTGTCTCAGATAGGAATAGGACAGTTTGGAGGGTTGATAGGTGCACATTCGTTAGGTTATGAGAATATTAGTAAATTATAAAAAGGATTATGCAGTCATCCAATATGATAGGCTAGATAACCTAGGAAAGAATTATAAGAAGAGATAGAAAAGAATCATCCAAGATGGGAAGGTAAAGACAAATTTTGATCTTTACCAGGGAGCAAATGTCTACCCTGATCATGAATCCATCAGTACATTAAAGAATACAGTATATAGAAAATGGTAGCAGAAGCAGGTAAGAACAGATTAATACAAAAGCTCAATGTGGTCCTTTAAGAAGAATGTTAGGAGAGCTAATTTCAGAATGAGCTGAAGTTGTCCAGAGCAATTATAACAATAAAAAGGAGACTCTAGATATGTTGGAGGCAAGATGAACAGCTAAGAAAGAATAGGATCATGGATGAAGATGGATTAATCAATGATGATGGCTGTTGGAAAGAAAGTAAAACTCATTATTTTACTTCTATAATTTTCTTTCAAGGAAATTTTCTAGATTTGGGTGGATAGGACAAAGATGGCTTTTAAGAACTGTAGAATGGGGGAGTACCACAGAAAGAGAGATAAACAAATGATTCCATTTCCAAACACACACATACAGAGAGACAGCCTGCAAAGTACAAGCTTTCATTTCTTCGGAAAAAAAAAATAGATTTATTCTAGTTTTTAAATCCACACAAGTCTGCTCCAATTCCTCATGGAGAAAGAAATCTGACCCTGGATGGGAGAAGGCTCTTAAAGGAAGAGAAAGACTCTACGAGATTAAGGTAAGGAGGCAGTTGATTTCATGTATGGGGATAACCAGTATAAAGACACAGAGATAGAGGACGCAGTAACCTGCTCTTATTAAGTCCAGTTGCCTTCTATGCTGCCAACCTAGAGTTGCAAAGTACATATTTGTATACAGTAGAGATAGCAGTCACTGTACATGTGTGAGATCTTCTGGGCAGGACATAGTATTAGGCTCTGAGGTTATAAGAATGAAAGAGGGTCCAATCATCAAGTTTCAATCTAATGGAGGAGAGGGGAAGCCCATGCATAAAGACAAGGATGATACAAGGTGAGGCGTAATGCAGCATAAGAGAGGTCAAGAGGAAAAGAAGTCTGGGGAAATTGGAGAAAGAATATTTGAACTTGGGAGAGACTTTGGGGACTGGGAGGGAGATAAACAGGGGTCCAGGAAGGCTTCCAAGAGGACATAAGATCTGAGCTGAACAAGGAAATGAAAGCATGGAACAGGCAGAGATGGAAGGAAGCACATTCCAGACATGAGCAGTATGGACTGAAAGAATATGTGGAGGTGGCAGATGGCAGGTCAGGACTGGGCAACAGCTAATCGTCTCATTTGGCTGAAACACAGAATATGTGAAGGGCTAATATGAAAAGCTGGAAAGGAATCAAAGAATCAGATTCCCAGAGTAGGAAGGGACCTCAGAAGCCATTTACTCCCCAGCAAGCATCCCTTATATAGTATCCCCAACAAGTGGTCATTCAACGTCGACTTGCAGGCTTCTCATGAAAAGGGAACCTAGTTCTCAGATCGCTTGGGGATAGTTCAAATTATTATAGAGAGTTTCCTTTCACAAAGCTTAAATTGACTCTTTTGCAACTTCTACTCACTGGTCTCAGTTCTGCATTGCCAGAGTCCAACCAAACTATGTGGAGTTTCTCTCCCATATGATATCCCTTAAATTATTAGTAACCAGCTATTATGCCTTTGAAAGTGTTCTCCTCTCCAGACTAAAACACTATTCCTATCGAGCAATCTTCATCTTGAATTCTCAAAAAACTCATTCAGAATGTGAGTGACATCACTTTAACTGGTCACCTCCAAGGAGATATTCCTATAGTGTGGTACCCAGGAGTGATCACAATACTGCCATACTCCAAAGCAGATTTCCTCTTTAGACTTGGACTTAAGACTCCTTAAAGCAGCCTAAAATAATTTTAATTTTGGGAACCACCATGTTACTTTTTAGCCCATATTTTGCTGCTGAGCTGGTAGTTCATTAATCTCTCTGTGTGTCTCTGTCTCTCTCTATCTCTCTCTCTGTCTCTCTCTCTCTCCCCCTCTTTTCCTTCCTCCCTGATCTGTGCCCCATCCTCCCTCTCTCTCCTTCTTTCTCTCCCCTTCTCTTTCCCTCTCCTTTCTCTGTCACTGTCTCAGCCTATCAGTGTCTCTGTCTGTCTCTTTCTCCTTGCAATCCAGCTATGACTCTCCCATATAATACTGAAGCTCTTTTTTCTTGAACACAAATATAAGACTTTACATTCATTCCTTTTCAATTTTATATTATTTCATTTCCTATTCTAGACTAAACATAATTCTGGACCCCACAGCTTAAAAAGGATAACCTGGAGATTGTCCAGAGGAGACAACTGGGAGGGTGAAAGGTCTTGAGTTTATATGAAAATTCATTGAAGAATCTGGGTTTGTTTAGCCTAGAGAAGAATCCAAGGGAATATGATGGAGAAAAACTTGTTCTGCTTGGCTCTGGAGGGAATAATCAGGAGAAATAAATGGGCAGAAGGTAAAGAGGCAAATTTCAGCTAGATGCCATAAAACCCAACTCAAAAAAAAAGCCACCTCCCTGAGAACAATGGCCTGCCTCAACAATTTGACCTCTCTCCTTCTTGATGGTTGTAGAGCATCCACTGAGCAACAGTTCATCAGATATGTTAGAGGGGAATTTTGTTCCTGTTGAGATGGCCTCTGAGGTTACTTTTGATCTTCTCATTTCTCTAATGCTCTGATTCTGTCACTGTAGAGATCATTCTGAATCCTGTCTCCCAGTGTCATAGCTATTCTCTCCTGTTGGGCTGGCCCAGCTTCATATCATCTGAACACACACACACACACACACACATATGTTTATTTATTTATATATACATATATATGGGAGTTAAATATGTAACCCTCATGATAGAGTTAACGTGCAAAAAGATGTTCATGAACTAGAAGAGCCGAAGGAATCCAAGAAGATGAAAGTCATATTCTTAATTTTTAAGTCAGTATCCTAAGATCCTTTATCAAGTTTCTCCCAGAAGAAGGCTTCATCTCCTTTCTAATTAAGAAAATCATACCCCCCATCCTCACTGCTGCCTCTTGGAATCCTTCACTCAGGGGCCCCCTCCTACAGGAAGACTTTCCTGGTTCCATCCTAGTAAAGCCTTCCCCTTTACCTAAAACTACTTTCCTTTCTTTTTTTTCTCTAAAAATGTATTTTTACATATTTTAGATTTACTCATGGAAGTAGATTCTTTTTTTTTTCTTCAAGTAGAATGTAGCTTTTGTGAAAGTCAGGACATGTTTTGATTTATTTTGTGGTTCTTGTTCGTTGTTGGTTTTAGCATCTGCATCTCCTCCCAGAAAAATAGTTAACAAATGATTGTTTTATTTGAATCGAATTGAAATATCTCCACAGGCCCATCAGTACTGCCTGCCAGTTTTTGAAGGATCCGGTTGTAGGTGTTACTGAGCCTGTGGCGAAATAGGCAAATGGGCTTCCTGTCACCCCTTCAACTACTAAAAAGAAAACCTGATAACACCCACCTCCAGGTCCCCCACATCAAGCAAAATCCATCTCATCAGGTTTCTGACACAAGTTAAACCGAATACACAGATCCACTGAAATATGGTTTCTGATACTGCGCTGTGGTCCACAAGTCAGGCTGAGTTCTCAAGGATTTGCCTCTAAAATAGAAGATCAGCCAAGTCCTAGGAGCTGGAAGGGCTTCCGCTGGACCACTAAGATACGTAGAAGCCGGTGGGCGATGAACAGATGGCTGGCTTGAGAGCCACCCTTAAGTGGATGTGTGAAGAAGAGCCCTCTGCTCTGCCCTCCCATCAGTGAGGTCCCAGAAGCAAAGGACCAGTGCGGTACTAATGAGGTGTGAGGATACAGAGAACTGAAGAAAGGCAGGATCTGGCTCTAGAATGAGTTTTTTTTTTTAATGTTTTGTTGTGTTGTTCCCCCATGGTGCCATATTGTAACCGCATGAGTACAAGATCAAGAAATGTCATTTGTGACAGAATGAACAGGGCTCTGAAGCTCAAGTCAAGATAACACGGGTCCACATCTTGCCTCAGACACTGTGTGATTCTCAGAAAGTCACTTAGCATCTCTCTGCCTCAAAATTCTCATCTTTAAAATGGAGTAGGACTTCATTGCCTCTAAGATCCCTTCTGACTCCAAGTATGTGATCTGGGAGTTAACTTACCAACACACAACTAGGAATTATATTAATACAACATTTTCTGCAGCAAAAAAAAAAAAGTGTTTGGAGAAAAGGTCATTATTCATGATGGGGCTGCATCATGATAATAACAATGAAAATGTTAAATAAGTTAATTTAGACATGCTGTTGTCTCAATCCAAACTACCAAGAAATTATATCATCAAAATCATAATTATATGATGAGTTTATTACAGAGTCTAGTACAGAAGCAATGTACTGAGTGGGAATTCCCTCCACCTCTGTAGATGACATTTCAGCTCTTCTCTAGGGAAATCTCTAAAGTACAAAGAAGTAATTTCTCTGACTAGGGTCATAGGCTGGATTTGAACCCAGTCCTTTTTGACACCAAACCCATCACCAAGTCAGTTATTCATTAGCTATACTAGTGATTCTATATAACAAGACAAAATAGAAATAATAAAATTCCCTTTGAGGAACAAAGTAATAATGAAAAAGCTAATAATATAGAAAAACTAGTATGAGATCTCAAACCCTACTAGAGAAAAGGAATCATTTAATCTATTTAATATTGTTTTTAATAAAGTACAACTGGGGGGGATAATATCTAGAAGACAATCCAAGGAATGTTTGATAGAGATGACACACTCCTGAGGGAATGATTATACTTACTTATAAACACAAACGACAACACTACCAACAAAAACAGAAAAACTGGGATTAGAAAAAAAAGGCAGAAAATAAATTTAGACCAATTTCTTACACCAAATCCTATAGTAAGCTCCAAATGTATATATTACCTAAACATAAAAAAGCCACATCAAAAGAAGAAAAGAGGAAGGAAAGAGGAGGTAACTTTCACCACTGGAGTCAGGAAGATATTCTGTAAACAATAAATGGATAGAAACAATCACAAAACAAATAAAAATTTTAAAGCTTTTGTACCAAGTAAATTCAACAAGGATAAAAAGAGAAATTTCAATTTTGTATGAGGGGGAACAATATAGCAAACATCTATGATGAAAATAGCATCTATCTATAAGGAATTAACCCAAATTTTAAAGATTGTATCATTCTTTAATACATAAGTAGTCAGACATGAATAATTATCCAAAAAAGTATCAACTATTAAAAACATATGGAAAATGCCTGAATTACTAATAAAAGAAACACAAATAAGAACAACTCTGAGGTTTCGCTTCACATGGTACTGGAATTCAGTGTTGATGAAGCTTGAATTGCCATGACCATTCTGGAAAAAAACTTGGAATTAACTCAGAAAAATAACTAACATGTATATATCTTTTGTCCCTTAAATCTTAGATTACAGTGTGGTCAGTGACATAAGGGGAAAATAAAGGTGCTATACATATGCAAAGATATTCAAAGAAGCCTTTTCTTAACTGAAAAAAAGATAATAGTTATAAACCAAGTGCATATCCAATGTTCGTTATTAGAGAATGCCTGGGGGAGGAAGAAAATATGTCATTTGACTAGAATGGAATATTGTACTGGAAGAAGCAATGAATATTAGAGTCTCAGAGAATATGGCAAGATCTATTTGAACAGGACAGAAGACCTACATTCAAACCATGGCTCTTCCATGCATTAACTAGGTGACCTGTGCAACTCACTTAACATTTTCCTGCTCAATGTCTTCCTCTATGAATTGAAGGACTTGTACTAATCTCTAATATCCCTTCCTGATCTAAATTTATGATCCTGTAATTCAGAAAGAAGAAAGTAGAACCAAAGAGGAGCAATATATACAAAGACTAAAACCGTGTAAATGATGGCACTAAAAGAAATGGATCATTCCTAAATAGAAGGACCAATCTTAATTCCCAAAGACAGATGCTAAAACACAATTTCCTTCTCTCAGTAGGGAGGTGGTGGGCTACATGTGCAGAGTGTCACATGTACAGGCTGTCCCAGAAGTCTTTGGGGACACCCTCTACTATCTAATTAATCACTCTGATCATGTATTTTGCTCCCCTGTGTTTCTTTTTTCCAAGGGAAGTTTCTCTGGCCAAAGTAGTTATTGAGAATCTCCAGTGGTATAAATAGGCAAAAGCATCCATATAAGCTCAAAGATTGAAAAATAGGAATTATGGGAAGGATAAGAGGGTAGAAAACATTGCAATATGTGGCCAATGCCATGATATTCTGATTAAGGAATTAATATTGTTGTGATTAGTTCGTGGATGATGCAGGCCCCTTTAGGGGAAGGAGTGTTCATAGAAATCTTGAAACCAATTGAGAAAAATTGTACTACAGAGAGGGGGGTAAGGGGGGGGGGGTACTTGGAGGCAAAAAAAAATTCCATTTTGCCAAACACAAAAATATTAAGCGTGGGCATTCTAATGAGAATGTACACCATATGTTTCTGATTCATTTACATGTAATCCATCAAAATATTATTTTGTAAGAGATATTTAATGTCCAAGAAACCTGCCAAGCCTTGTTCTAAACATTTTTTTCCCCTGAAGACCAGCTGTGTTTCAACAGCCATAAATGAACTTATCCTTGAAAACTGGAACTTGCTTCAAAGGAATGGGATCCCTGAGCTGGGGGTACATTTTCATTTTCCCAAGGTACCTTCTCCTAGCTAATGGACTGCTGTCTCCTTACATGATTGGAGGATAAAGAGGATATTGGATGATGACATGGAGATTTCAAACTTGGAGAATTAATCATGGCCTGGGTTTTTAAGCACTATTCGCTAGAGTCTCATCACAATCTTGACCTCGGTTCCTAATATCAAAGGGAAGGGACCTTAGAGATGATTTTCCTCTTACCTCTTCTCTTTATAGAAAACTGGGAGGAAGCGTGATGTGTCAAAGTCCTTCCAACTCAAGCATCGGCTAAGGGGTAGACTGGAAAGAGTGTTGGAATTAGTGTCAGGAAGATCTGAGTTCAATATCTGAATCAGACACTTGCTAGTCAAAAGTCTGGGATAAATCATTTAAGCTCTTTCATCTCCATTTTCCTTATTTTCCAAATGGAGATAACAATGGTACCTATCACACAGGATTGTTGAAAGGATTAAATGAGATGACTGAGGCAAAGCACTTTACAAAATTTAAAGATCTCCATAAATACCAGCAACATACAATTCTTCATTACCAAGATTATCATAAAAGGCAGACATGGGATTCCATTCCAGTTTTCTTACTTCTGATTTAGGGAAAAGTAATCAAATTAGCATGACCTACCATCATATAAGGAATGGGTGATCAGTTGACTTATTTCTCCACTCACCACCCCTTTGACTCCCTGTACTAAAGTTATCCCTCCCTGATCACCACCCCCTATCTCTATTGTCTTACCCCGTACTTATTTGAGGGGAGGAATTCTCTTTCTGTACTTGTATCCCCTCATTTAGCTGAGTACCTTCCATAAAGCAAGGACTTATTAAATATTTTATTCATTCATTCATCCCTCCTCTCCATTTGCTTTCAGCTACCTCCCATTTATCGAGACTACAAAATGTTTATAGGTGTTTTAGATTGCCTTAATTATTTTCTTCCCAACAAGCCCTATCACTAAACAGTAGTTGGAGAGCAGCTTTGGCAACAGTTTTCTCAATAAACTATTTCCCAGCCTATTCTAGGAAGAGTTAGCAAATAGAAGCAGCCCTGGTGAATAAAAGTCAGAAAAATCAAGAAAGTGAAACCCCAAGCTTTCCAGTAAAAGACCAGAGTGGGGAAATAAGGAAAGCAAACCACATCCTAGAGAGAAAAAGAAAAATGGATTGTGAACTAGACACTCATCTCCCTTCCATCCCCACGCCCCAAGGACCCTGGGATCCTGTTTACTTTAGAAGATTTTGTTCCCTCCAAAGAAATGCCTTTGGGCAGGAAGGAGGCCAGCATTTACAACTGAACCCCAAAATAGCCTCCCTGGGGTTTCACAAAATCAGAATCTTGGAATTGGACAGGACCTCAGAGGGCGTTTAATCAAACCTCTATCCGAGCAAGAATCCCTTTTGCCTTATTCTTGGCAAACCTTTATTTGAAGATCCGTATGGGGGTAATTTCCTACCTCCCCATACACTAGGAGCCCAGTTTTCTCTAGTTTATTTTACTAGTCCTAAGAGTGGAAGGTATTGTTTGGAGAGGGAGTGCTTCCTTTTCTTTCTAATTGCCAATGATGTTTGACTGCATGGAAGAGATCTCAGTGCCCCAAGACTTGAAGTTAGACATGGAAAAATAAGGAAGCCTATGGGTTTCCAGTCCTACCTGTGATCAACATCAAGCTTTCAGTTTCATTTTTTTAAGAAAAAAATAAAAATCAAATTGTTAGCTGGAAGGTTTGGATTTGGGATTTCACTTGTATAAGACTTTCTGAGTGAGAAGACTTCTTCTCCCAGGCAGGAATTACTGAAAACCTACTATGTGCCATATGCTGTGCTAAGCATTTAGGCTACATGTAAAAAGACAAAAAACAAACAAAAAAAACAGTTCTTACCTTCAAGGAACTCCCATTCTAATAGAAAAAAATGGTGAAAATAATTAGCAACATTATATAGATAGGTATGTGTATAGGTGTGTGAATGCACGAATGAAGCATGCAGAGCATCTTCCAATTAATTTATAATCTTAACAACTTGTCTAGAGCACTGAGACACCTAGCTGTATGAATCGGGACAAGACACTTAACCCTGTTTGCCTTAGTTTCCTCATTTGTAAAATGAGCAGGAGAAGAAAATGGTGAACCACTCCATTATCTCTTCTAAGAAAATCCCAAGTGGGGTCACAAAATCTAACACGACCAAAAATAGTTAAACAACACAACAGTACTGAGAGGTTGTGTGTCTGGTGTCAGAGGCAACACTGGAACAAGACCCTGATTTCAAGTTCATCTCCCTCACCAGTATATAAGCCTGCCTTTGTTGTTTTGTCTTGGATAATTTTATTTCAAGGAAAGCTTAATAGGTTTCCCTTGTTTCCCACCATCTTTTGATAGAAGGCATACAAACACAATGCAGAAATCAAGGATTTATAGAATTCCGAAGCTTGTTTGGAGTTTAAAACAAGAGAAGTAAGAAGTTGAGGTGGAAAGAATTGTCCTTAATGCTGGAAAGAACTTTAGATTCATAGTCACAAGTCCTGAGTTCAAATTCCAGGTATGCCATTTTCTTATAAAATACTATACCCTACATGTTCATATGGAATCATAAAATTCAGAAAAGAGACATAAACTTTGCAAGGGGGCATGACATTGTAATATTGGGGGACTATCTGGACATGTACCGTAGAAAAACTGGCCAACATGGGATTCGCCTTAATGATTCCTTGACCTTTCGAAAGATGTCGGCATGAATGAGGGCAACTTCTACTCTAGAGAATGAAGAAAAAAAATAGGTCTGCAAATAAGCAGAACCAGGAGAATGTTGTACACAGAAACTGAAACACTGTGGGATGATCACATGTAATTGACTTTGCGACGAATAGCAATGTAATGAAACAGGACACTTATGAGAAAGAACACTATCCACATCAAGAGAAAGAACTGTGGGAGTAGAAACACAGAAGAAAAACATTTGATTTATCATTTGTTTAGATGGGTGTAGGATGTGGGGTTTTGGTTCTTAAAAGACTAGTCTATCACAAAAATGAATAATATAGAAATAGATATTGAGTGGTAATACACATATAACCCAGTGGAATTGCTTCTCAGCTCTGGGAGAGGTAAGGAAAAGGGGAGGGAAAGAACATGAATTATATAACTGTGGGAAAATACTTAACTTTTTTAAATAAAAAAATAAAGTTCAGCTCAAGAACTATTTCCTAAATGAGCACTTTCCTAATGCCCCCAGCTTCTGGAGTCTGCACACTGTTTGATTTCCTGCGCTTCCTTAGTCTATTAGAAGAAGACACCATGGATGGAGACTTCCTGTCCTTCAACACCTTCCCACACCAACAACAATAACAACAATAAAACAAATGCTTTAATTGTGTCTAACTGCTATAATAATAATGAAAATATTTATATAGCATTTACTATGTTCCAAGCTTTGTGCTAGTGCTTTATAATTATTTCATTTGATGCCCCCCAATAACTTGGGGAGGTAGGTACTATTATTATTTCCCTTTTATAGATGAGAAAATGTGTGTGTGAGTCTGAGTTATGTCTCGTCCAGGAGAATGTAAGCCCTTAGAGGACAAGAATGTTTTCAATCTTTCTGTTTCATATTCTTAGCAGCTAGCAAAGTCAGGCAGACAGTCAATAAATATTTATAAAGTCTCTACTTTGTGTCAGGCACCATGCTGAGAGAATGGGTACTTAAAAAATTCTCATGGATTATGATTAAATTTTCTCTTCCAAAGAGAATGATCTTTGGATGGCAGAGAATAGAACAAAAATTATTAAAAGGTAGCGGGAGAGATCTCTTGGTTTATTTCCTGTCTATTCTATTTGGTTAAACTGCATACTGTTTGATTTCCTGCTCTTCCCTAGTCTATTAGAAGAGGACACCATGGATAGAGACTCTGGACACCATAGATGGGGACTGTGGATGCCATAGATGGGGACTGTGGGCACCATGGATGGGGACTGTGGGCACCATGGATGGGGACTGTGGACACCATGGATGGGGACTGTGGGCACCATGGATGGGGACTGTGGGCACCATGGATGGGGACTGTGGGCACCATGGATGGGGACTGTGGGCACCATAGATGGGGACTGTGGATGCCATAGATGGGGACTGTGGGCACCATGGATGGGGACTGTGGGCACCATGGATGGGGACTGTGGACACCATGGATAGAGACTCTGGACACCATAGATGGGGACTGTGGACACCATAGATGGGGACTGTGGGCACCATGGATGGGGACTGTGGGCACCATAGATGGGGACTGTGGGCACCATGGATGGGGACTCTGGGCACCATGGATGGGGACTCTTACTCCTCCTCAATTTCAGTGGACCCTTTTGACATCTGGAACATGGCAAAGGGGATTCTCTTTCAGGCAGGGAACCATTCAAAAAGTAGATGAAGTCATTCTCATTCTAAGTACTGGATTCTAAAGTCCTTCTATCTCAACACTCTTATGTCTATAGGAAACTTGGAAAGTCACCAGTTTAAGGATAAAATGGATCCTAATAAAGATAAAAAATTCAGAGAGAGAAGAGACCTAAGAGCTCTAGCCCACCCATTTTACAAAAAAGAAAACTGAGGCTCAGAAAGGGGAATTGAGGTGCCTAAAGTTGAGCAGCAAGTGGTGTTAGAAGTAGAACTTGAACAAAGGGCCTCTAACTTTAAGCCTGGTATTCTTTACATTTCACCCAAAAGTGTATCAGAGTGAACTAAAACCTTTCCAAAGCTAATTGTTAAATTTTCAGGTGAGTAATTACACTTCAGAATTGGCAAGAACCACAACTGGGCTTGATTTCTTGTTTTGCTGATTGTCTAGACTTAAGAAAAGGATGGGGTAAGTGTTAATAATGCAGATTACACTTAAAAGTGTGTCTTGCATCTGTTTTTGGAGAGCATTTACCAGCACACCACGGGTTACAGCCAACCATTGATTAAAAGGAAAGGATGTTATAAACTATGAGATGAACATATGTGTTGTGAATGTGAGTGATTTGTTATTATAATAGGTTAATGACAAAGAATGACACTTATATGAGAATCAACAGGGTATAGAGGAGAGAGTGCCGGAGTCACAAGAATATAATGCTGGCAGGAATCAGAGAGACCATCAAGTCCATTCCTCCATTTTACAGATGAGATAACTGAGGAAAGAGATGAATTGATTTCCCATTCGTCCCACAGCTACAGTAGCTGAGGCAGGATCGGAACCAAGGTTTTCCTGAGTCCAAATCCAGTGCCCCATCTGAAAAGAGCTGAGTTCAAACCCAGACTCAGATATTTTTGCTAGTTGCGAGACACTAAGCAAATCACTCCTTTCTCTGAGCCTCAGTTTTCTCATATGTAAAATGTATATAACGATTATCTTATCTCACAAGGTTATCTCACACTTATCTCACAAGGTTCTTATGAGGATCTACATTAAAATAAAAATAATAGTAACAGCTACCATAAAAATAGCACTTTAAGGTTTACAAAGTTTACAGAGCATTTTAAGTAATTTAATAAAAATTTTAATTTTTTAAAATTTTTAATTTTAATTAATAGGTTAAGTCACTTGATCTCCACAATGATCCTCTGAAATAGGTACTATTATTATCCTCATTTTACAGATGAAGAAATGGAGACAGGCAGAAGTGAAGTAGCCCCCCAAGGTTACACAGTATGAGAGGCAGAATCTGAACTCAGGTCATTCTGATCTATGTCTGACTCTCTTTTCTACTTTTCCTCTCTTCCCTCTCTTGTTCTCTGCCTCAGACTCTCCTCCCTCCCCACTGTATACATATATACCTCTGGGTACATACAGAGACATGTATATACACACATAGTGCTTTGCAAACCTTAAAGCACTCGAAATGTGAGCTTCATGATATTTAGAAAATTAGCCTCAGAATCTGGAAGATTTGGTTTCAAATTCTGATTTAGACTCTGACTAGCTCTGAGACTCTGGATGAGTCACTTTTCTTCTTGACTCAGTTTCCTCAAAAGCAAGTTGTGTGAGAAGGCTAGGCTTGACAGCCTCTGCACCTCCTGACTTGAATTCTCTGAAGCATCAGAGGCGAGATCTCCCTGACTCCAAGTGCTCGCTGTTTGTCCCTCTGTCTCTCCACTCTTCTCATCTCTCCCACTCCATTCTCCTCCCATGTATTCCATAACAACCTCTTCTCCATGGGAAGTGGATAACACCCTGGGAGATGCCTGGGGATGACATTATGAAAACAGCTCCTCTTTCTTTAGACCTTTGTGGATTACGTGTCCCCACAATTGCTCCGGCCAGCTTGATCATTTGTGCCCTGGATGTCTTGTGGGTTTCCACCAGACGGAAGTAATATAGAATTATGTAAATCGACTCAACTTGAAGTCAAGAATCATGGGCCAGTCAATAATGTTTATGCATCAAGAAAGGGCAGATCCTCCTGGAAGAAATAAAGCAGCGAGCCCGGCTGTAAGCAAACATTTCCAAGCAGGCAAAGTCCTGGTCCCTGCAGCACATTGTATTATCATATTTCCACATAATTAGTTTGTTTTCCACTTGAAATCCGAAAACGATTCGACATCGGGTTCTGCGCCTCAGGATGGTGCATCCTCTGGAAATTCTCCTGCGAAGGTTCATATGTTGAATAATTAGAAAGAATTAATCTGTTGAAATTAAAGTTTGGGATATTATGGAACTCATGAATAGTGTATGGCCCAATCAAGTAAATGAAAGGCAAACCAGCATTTCGGGCGGGCAGACAATAGCAGATGACTGCTGGCAATCTGTTTTTTAATCAGAATCTCACCAGCCAGAGGGATGAATATGGTTAGGGGCTGTGTAGAGATATTGTCAAACTTCAGCAGAAATAATGAGGACCTGTCCCAGAGTCAGCTCCCATCCTCCTTCTCACAAGGTGAGTTTTGGGGGAGTGTGACAGGAGTTAGCATGATTACCTTCCCTGAAGAAGTAAGTGAGTTTCTCACCTGACCAGTGTTTTGAATGGTCTGAAGGTCAAGGATGAAGCTTTGTTTCCTTAAGCTCCTTCCACCAGCAGTGAGTCAGTCTCTCTCTCTTTTCCCTCTCCTTCCTCTCTCCATCTCTCTCCCTCTCTCTCTCCATCTCTCTCTCCCTTTCTCCCTCTCTTTCTCTCTCCCTCCCTCATTCTCTCTCTCTGACTTTCTGTCTGTCTCTCTCTCCTTCTCCCCTTTTCTCTTCTCTTCCTCACTCTCAAGAGTAAAAAAAGAATTAGATTTGGACTCTGAAGAGTTCAAGTTTTGGCTCCGTCAAGATTCCCACCTGGATGGCCATTAAATTGGAATCTGAGGATCTGTGACCAAATCCCAATATTTCTATCAACTGGGCAAACTTGAAGCCTTTGTTTCTTCATCTTTAAAGTGAATGGACTGCATGAAAGGACTCCTGAAATCCCTTCAAGATGTAAATCTATGACCTGATGTTATATGTGTTGCCTGATTCGTATCCAGTTCTTAGTTTCCTTGACTATAAAATGAACTCTTTGGGACTAGAAAAGGGGTTCTTCACAAGCTTCTTTGGAAAGTCTGTGGCCCTCCTCTCAAAATAATGTCTTTAAACCCATAAAATAGAACAAGGGATACGAAGGAAATAATAATGCTCAAATTAAGATGGAAGGCTTTTTCCCTATCCAAGTTCATGGACCCTCTGAAATGTATCCTGTCTCTGAAGCTGTGGTTGAGAACCCCTGGATTAAATTACCCTTCTGAGTAACAAATGCATAACCTTAAGGTATGACGTGCCATCCAATCCATGTGTTTTGGAACCTGAGTGTCTTCATCTCTCAAATGAATTGACTAGATGACTTCCAAGGTCTTGTCCAAGTTTTAAATCAATGGTCCAACGCCATATCCTGTCTGATCCTACTCTAGGACTTGATTCCTTTTCAACAAGAGGACCTCTAGAAGATTCCTTCTAAATTTGATTATCGATGTTCCTCTGATGCTAGGACGTGCCATCCATTACCGACCTCTCAGGCCTCGACTTCCTCATCTGTAAAAGGTAACGTTTCGACCAGATAGCCTCTGAGGTTGCTTCAGATCTATGCTCTTGCACTCTAATGGAAGACCTGGATGGGATTTGGACTTTAGTGGCTTTAATTACTACAGGCCTGGAAGGAAAAAAAAAGGCAGCAGCAGGAGTCCGCAGTAGGGGATCCTTGCTGGAAATGGAAGGAGAGTGGGGATAGTTCTATGAGATGATAGGGTGGATTCATTTTCCAGGGCTACAACAGACTTAAAGGATATTTGTTTACACGTCTTGCTTAAAGTAGGACAATATGGTGACCAGAGATCCAGAAATAGTCAGAATGTTTAAACTCCCTGAAAATACAACCACAGAGGAAGTGAGTAATTTAGAGGCATAAATTATACATAGAACATTAATTGTGTTAAAGGATAAACATTTTCCCTAGTTGTCCCCCCCCACCCTACATTTAAAAAATAATAACCTTTGTTGATTCTCCATGGAGAGAATGGCTCTTAAAGCCTTCGCCCTTTGGTCTCTCTGTCATCTGTGAGGACTTGGAGGCGGCTTCCAGATCGAATTGAAAAATGGGCATTATGGCAGGCTTGCAGTTTCAATCTTGAAAATGAAGAAATGGATCCCGTCCAGTCCTTTGGCTGTCGACCAGTCTTTAAAATCCAGCTGAACAATGAACAAGGGGATGGGATTCACAGCCAGCTGGTGTCAGAGCTGGGCAGGGAGAGTGTCAAAATATTAGTGACTTTTTCACATTTGTCAAAAAGCGTGGCCAATCTGGGAAGCCTCCCCAGCCAGCTTGCAAATGTGGGTCTTGCACCAATTTTTTTTCCCCTCTCTCTTTTTGACATCTTGCCTCCTCCTCTCCGAATGTCAGCACTCCCTCGCTTCCCCCTTGCACCATCGACAAGGACAGAATAAAATATCTTTTACTTAGAAGATGAAAATCCTCTATTGATTTATCATCAAAACATCAGTTGCTAATTTATGGAAGTTGGGTTCCAGACCTCACTGGAAGAAAGAGGGGCATCGGCATTTCCATGCTGAGCCCTTCACTTTCTGAGCTTTACAACTCATCCATTTAGCCAGTCATTCCCAAAACCTGGCATGCAAGGTCTCAGTGGGAGAATAAATATATTTATACAAAATGTTTAAGAAAGCCTGCCCACATTGGAGTTAGAAGAATAAGCATATGTTAGTGCTGTCTGGCACTCTCTTTTCAGCTCTCATATCTCTCCAAAAAAAAAAAAAATCTCACAACGCAACATTTTTATTTTATTTTTAAATGAAATGTTGCTGGCAGTCAACATACAATATGGGCTAGATGCTTTTTTTGCTATTTGGGAGGGAAAACTCTACAGGAGAAAGCAGTGAGCTTTTTTCTGGTAAAAGAAAAAGAGATATTGGGAGTATGTGTGAGAGGGAGGTACCACTCTCATAATCACAGCATTTCAGAGACTAGAGGCACTTCAGAGGTCACCTAACCTAACCCATCCTGGAAAAAAAAATGCTAATATAAGTTTCAAGCTGAAAAGTCAGTTAGTCAACAAGTTTTTATTAAGCATCTACTGAGTGCCAGACCTAGAGGATCCAAAAAAAAAATGGTAGCTCTATTCTCAAAGGAATTCATTCTAATGGAAGAGATCACATGCCAACAACTTTGCACATTCAAGATATACACAGGGTAAATGGGAGCAGTGGATTGGAGAACAATTGGAATATTCCCACTACCTGCTTTGTAAGGCTGTTGTGGGAAAGCTATTTGTAAGCCTTCAAGTTCTACAGCAATTTTAATTATCATTATGGCTGGGTTTTTTTTTCCTTCCCTGTCTTACTTTCTCATCTTCTTCTTGTGATTTTCCTATAAAAAAATGGTCTTAGGAAAGGTTGTTGTCCTGCCATCATTCTCTTATGTTCTATGTGCTGGGGACCACTGAAATTAAGGACAAATGATGACTTTTTGTGATTAGATAAAAGCATCAGGATCTGATCTCATCTTGGCAGTCAAGGACCTTCACAACATGGCCCCCTTCCTACCTTTCCAGACCTTATCCTGTAAGGTATACTCTGCCCAACAGGGAAAGTTGGATTCCTTGCTGTTTCTCGATCACACAAGACATTCCATCTCTAGACTATGGGCCTTTTCTCTTAGCCATCCCTCATGCCTAGAATGCTCTCCCTTCTCATCTCTCTCCTAACTTCCAATCCTTCAAATTTCACCATCTATAAGAAGCCTTTTCCCCAAACACTTAAATGTTCATGCCTTCCCTTTGCAATTACCTCCACTTTCTCCTATTTGTAGGTGTCTCTCCCTTTAGACTGGGAGCTCCTTGAGAGAAGGGACTTATTTTGGCTTTTTCTCATTTCCCATGGTGCCCATGGCTATGCTATCCCATGCCTAATGGTTTTGGAATTGTCCTGACAAAAGTCAATCTACACACACTAGAGTATCTGCTTCTTCTTTTAAACTGATAGGATTGTTTTCTCTAAAGAAGTTCTTATAAATTGTTAATGTGGTGGCCAATCTGCCTGGGACTCAGTTCCAAGACAGGAAAACTCTTAAAGATTTATCCCTTTAAATCTCTCTGAGCCTATCTCTATTTTATTATTATCTTTATATATTTGTATACATAATATATTTCTATTTTATATAATGTATATTTTATTATCAGAGAGAGACACAGAGTTTGCCCAGTCATTTGCATTTTATCTCTACCTGTACTATCTGTGGGTAAGTTCTCTTAAGAATCCCACCTCTTAGCACACTGCCTAGCACTTAGTAAGTACTTATATGCCCACCGGATTATTTCATTTGGGGTCCAAACATGAGCTTTCCAGGGAACCGAGGTTAGATTCCAATATCGCAGAAGGGATATTTGGTCTTTTGTGGCCAAAGGAGCTATTTACAACTTGTTGTTAATGAATCGATCTAATTAGCTCCTAATTTCTATAAAAATGTTGACAGAATAGCATTGTGGCTAGAGGAAGTTTTAGGGGAGAGGAACAGATTTCATAGACATGAGCCTAGAGCTATTAGAGACAACCTCAAAGAGGCCAATATGGCGGAGGGACTTGGCCAAACCCAGAACATGTGTTCTCTGGGTTCCTGAAGATGAGATGCTCACAAGAAGGAGAAAGGAGTTGACTGACCGGAGAGGTAGGAAATCATGAATTCGGATTTCTTCTACCCTGTTGTGTTCCAGGACAAGCATAAGGGCCTGGTGGGAGTTAGTGAATAGACTACAGATAAGTGTCTACTGTATGCAAGCCTGGGTTTGAGTTCAGTTCTTTCTGAATCCAGTTCCAGCACTCTGTCTGCTGACTTTCCCCAACTCTCTTGTCCTTCAGTCATTTCAATCATATCCAACTCTGAGTTTTTTTGGGTGGGTGTGTGCCATGGAGACCTTGGGCAGTCTGGGGAAAGTCTGTAGACCTTTTCCAAGAAGAATCAAAATAAAAGATTAAGCTTTCTATTTGGGGTTCTCTTGGCAAAGACACTGAAATGGTTTGCCATTTCCTTCTCCAGCGGATGTTCCAGATGAGGAAACTGAGGCAGAGGGTTAAGTGACTTGTTTAGAATTACACAACTAGTGTTTGGGGCCAGATTTGAACTCAGGAAGATGAATTTTGTTGATTCCATCTCCAGTACTCTACGAACTGCACCACTTAGCTACCCTGAACCAACACCTTTTATACTCTCTATTCCTATAAAAATGGCCTCTACACCATACCATCTCTTATTCCCCACACACAGACTTTTTCATAGACTTATCCTTCGTATCTATAACTCCCTTCTCCCCTCTGCCTATTAGAATCTCAATCTTCAAAGCACCACTCATGCATCACCTTCTACATGCAGTCTTCCATGATCACCCCCACTTGGTAGCCCTCTTTATCTTCTGAAATTACTTTGAACTACAGTATATTTAGGAGAGTGTACATAGGGTGGATTCTCTTGAGAGTGGCAAGCTCTTAGTTTTCATCGTTTAAATCTCCAGTCACCAGCACAATGGCCAGTGCATAGAAGGGGCTTGAAAAATGGTTGTTATTGAATTGTAAGGAGCAAAACAGGGGAGAGCTGTCAAGGTGACCCTTCACCATTCTGCCAGCCAATCTTCTTCAGCCCTTGGCCAAGTGGATGGAGCCTCGAGGCCGGGGAGATTCATTTTGTTTGGCCATCAAGCTAGAGTGCTCACTCTGCAATTTTTAAACGTAAATCCAATCAGGGTTCACTCACAAAGTAATTTTGTCTTTTCTTTCTTTCATTTTTTTAATTGATCAGGATGCAATTCAAATGCCTAATGACTGCAATCTGTTACGTTAAAATGCTCAATCGGAATTTAAAACAATTACCTGCCTTGCAGGAACTCTTAATTTATGGAGCAAAGAGATCATTTTAGAGTTTGGTCAGTTAACATTTAATGAGTGCCAAGGATGGACACAAAGCACTAAGGCCATGGGAAAAGAAGCCTCGAGCCCCAGATCTGAACTCCAGCTCTGCTTCCTTTAGAGAGAGACAACTTTGGGCAAATTCCCTCACCTCAGTTCCTCCTAAGCAAAATGAGGAAACCAACACAAAATATAGGCACTTAATAAAAAGGCTTATGGAGTCATTAAGCGAGGGTAGAGTTGGATCAGAGGTTCTTATTCTGGGGTCCCCAGGCCTCCATGGATTGTTTTCAGGGTGTTCCTGAGCCCCTTTGAAAAAATGCAACTGGATTTTTTGCTAGTCTCTTGTTTCCTTTAGAAAACTTTATATTTTATTTTGATTCTTCTGGGAACAGGTCTATGGACTTTCCCCAGACTGCCCAAGGACTCCATGGCGCACACACACACTCCAAAAAAATACTGTTTCAAAGCCCCTAGAATGGATGTTTTTAAGGTCTCTCCAACTCAGCTTCTGTAACACCAAAGATGGTTGCAAAAGAAAGATCACCTCTCTAGAAGGAATCTTGGAGGGTCTTCTAGTCCAAATGTTTCATTTTAAAGACAAAGAACCTGAGGCTCAGGGAGACATAACTCCCTTACTCTGGGTCACACAGTTAATATCTGAGTCAGAATTCAAACTCAGATCTTTAGGATTCTGAGCCCAGTAAGCTATCTGCTGAATCCTCAACTCTGCCTTCCCATCCTGGGGTACTGCATGGCCCTTGGATTAAGGCTTGCTATTATCCAAAAGCTGGACTGCTAAATCAACCGTGAGCTCCAATCTTTTGACCATAATGCAACCATAAGAATAACAAACCAGCCTCAAGATTTCAAATAAAGATAGAAATGTTGGCATTCAATAGCACCACAGATAGGGTCGCCCTTCTTATTGCTTCCTACCTTTACAAATCGATGATGGGTCTTATTGGGTATCATATCACCATGTTAATGACAAATTAGTCCAGTTCTCTCTGTCTCCTCCTCACCTATGTTAAGATCCAAAGTCTCAGAGGTATAGATTTAGAGAAAGATGCACAGGATATCACCTTGTCTCCTCAGCCAAGTGGACAAAGAAGGGCAAAGGAGTCAAGGAAAAAGAAAGCCTTCAAAGAGAATACACTTCCCTCCCTGGAATTGGGAACTCTTTTCCAAAGGATACTTGGTGGTGCTTTGAGCTCCAACCTTTCTGTCTTGAAGCATGGAAGGAAGTAGTGGGAACCTCCCAGATGGGTGGTGTAAAGACAGCCACACCTTATCTTAAATAACAACTGAGGAGACACTTCCTGAGGTGTTGATAAATTGACTTAAACCAAGGACAGGTGTGTGAGTTGCTTTTATTTCCATGTGAAAGATGATACTGATGGAAAAAAAAATAGGAGTTCATAAATCGCTGGAAAATGTACAATGCCCTTTCATATGCATTATCTCATTTGATCCCCATAAGATCTCTGTGAAGTAGGCCCCTTCATTTTACAAATGGGGAAACTGAGTCTCAGAGAGATGTGCCTTGTCCTGGGTCACATCGGCAAGCTGCTACAATAAAATTCAAAGCCAGATCTCACTGATGACTTTGTGTCAGAACTCTATTCAGTCCCTCTATCTCTCAGAGGGGCAACATAGCTTTTTATCACAGAAGGACAGAATTTGGAGACAGAAGGGAATGACTACTTTCTTTCCCTTGGCAAGACTGACTGAGCCCAGCTTCCCCCAGCTGCAGCATAATCACCTCCTCCCAAACCAATGAACACTACTGCCAGCCCTAAAGGGTAGTGAAGGGAGGTCAGTTCTCCCATTGAAGTTGGCCTTGCTCTTGTCATGGATGGTCATTCCTGGGCAAGTCTACCACCTCCCATACCAAGAAGGCCTTCCAATAAGGTTTGGGGCCAAATGTCTTCCCTTTGGCCATGGCTCTGCCTTTCTCGTTGGATGGCTGCCCTGTGCCCACTGACCTTAACTCCCTGCAATCTGAATGATCAGATGTGATCTCCAGGAAGATGTGATGAAAAATTAGGCTAATCAGTCAAGAAATGTCAAATTTGCATACATTCCCAATGACCCAACAGTATTTCCCTTGGAGGGAAGGGAGGCTTGGGTTCTCCTGACAGTTATGGCAGCAGGGGGGGTTACTCCCTTGGCATCATTGAGTCCCCTCTTGTTACAGGCTTTTCCTCCAGACTTACTCGAAAGCTTCAGTGATGTACGTCTCCTTCTGCAGTTAGCCACAGGCCTGATGAGATCTGACAAACGGTGCTGGTTTTGATGGGGTCACTAAGTACGAGAGCTGCCGGGGAACAAATAGTGCCTGGAAGCTGGCGCCCAACTGAATATTTAAATAACTCACTGGGCAAATTTGTGTTCAACCTTTCAGGAGGGACCCAAACACAGATGGGGAAGACCCAATACAGAATGGCTGACCCATCTGACTCCTGAATGCTCCTTCAAAGCCCAGACTTGTATATCCAGTCCATCTGGATTTCCTGGGTTCAAATTCCACATCAGATATTTATGATTAGTTTTGTGGCAATGGACAAGTTTCAAATCTCCCAAAGCCTCAATTTCCTAATGGGTATAATAACAGTGCTCTCTTCACAAGATTGTTCCAAAGATCAAATGCTAATTCCCAAGTGAATATAAAGCTCATTGCCAGGTCTACTGTTCTCTTCTATTTCTAGAACCACAAAATTAAGGATTGTCTGCTTTGGTTTCATTGGTTTCTATCTATCATCTATCAATCAGTCAATCCAGCAATATACATTTATTAAGCACCTACTCAGCGCCAAGCTAAATAAATACTTCACAGATACAGTCTCATTTGTTCCTCACAACCATCCTAGAAGAGATGTGTTAGTATGATCTCCATTTACAGATGAGAAAACACTTGTGGGCTAAAAAATGAAAGGAAAAAGAAAGGAAAAGCAGAGGAGAGGTAACCTTTCACAGTATTTTATTATATATATGTTTACATAATAAATATATGTTAATATATTCATTTTAAAACTATTTCAATTTGTTATTTATTTTAAGCATCATTTTCTTTTTAAATTTTAAGTTCCAAATTTCTCTCCCTCCTTCCCACCTCCTCCCACATCCTCTGAGAAAGCAAGTGATACTATCAATTATACATGTGAAATCATGCAATACATATTTCTATATTAGCCATGTTTTCCAAAAAAAAGGCAAGAAAAATAAGGAAAGTGAGATATTCCAATTTGTGCTTGGAGATCATCAGTGCCTGTTGAGGTGGAAAGCACGTTTTCATCCTGGTCCTAGGGGATTGCCTGAGATCATTGTGACCAAGTCTTTCACGGCTGGTCATCCTGACATTGCTGTTACTATGCACAATGATCTCCCTTTTCTTTTCCCTTTCCTTTACATCAGTTCACATAGTTCTTGGCATTTTCTTTATGGTTCTTGTTGTTTTCCTGAAACTCCCCCCTGGTTATTTCTTATAGCAGAGTAGCCTCTGTCACAAACAATGCCACAATCTGTCCAGCCATTCCCCAATTGATGAGCATCCCCTCAGTTTCCAATTCTTTGTTTGGCAGTGATTTACATCGTTGGTGCCCTACATATCCTTTGGGACCATCCTTCCACAATCTAGCTCCCACCTACCCTGCCATCTTAATTTCCTATTGCTACCCTGTATGAACCCTTCACTGCAACCTTGCTGGAAAACTAACGGTTCCCTAAACTTAGCTTTCCATTTTCATTTCTATGGTGTCCTTCCATAATCTTTACCAGCAGCACCTGGAAAAAAACTCCCCCCTCTCTGAATCCTTTTCTTCCTTCAGGGTTCACCTCCACCATGAAGCCATGAAATTTTTCCATTTTTATCCATTCATTATCATCCATTCATTTATATCTAGAAAGCGATTCATTAATTAATATCTATTATTTTATATCCATTTATATCTGAGAACTTTTCATTCCCTATCTTCTAATTACTTTGTGCTTACCACTCAGTTAAAAGACTTGAGTTCAAGCCCTGCCTCAAGTATTTCTGGTTCTGTTATCCTGAGCAGGTGTCTTCAACTCTTGGTATTTTAAAGGATTCTCTAAGAATAGGAGTTTTCAGTGGGGAGAGTGGAAGGGAAGAAGGGGAAGGGACAGGGGAAATCCTCAACTGGGAGTTCCCTACTTCTCTACACCAATGAAATCCCAATCCGTACATGCTATCCCTTATCTGTCAGTGTGTTTGTTCTATCAATCCAATAGAGCCCTTGAGGCCAAGGACTCTTGCCTTTGTATCTCTGGCCCCTCAGAAAGTGTCTTGCACATGGGGCTTAGTTTGAATCTATGACTTCACTGATGTAGGGAGCTTCTGGACTAAGCAACTCCCTGGACCAATGCCATGTGCACCTCCTCTGCAAATGATGGTGTGAGACTGTTACTTAGGACACAGAGAAGTCATTCAATTAATATATATCCATCAGTCCATAGACCTGAACCTGTGTCATCCGGCCCCTCTCTATCCATGATACCAAGTTGACTCTGAGTTTGCCAATAGAAATGATTAATAAATGTTGAATGAATGAATGAACGAATTCAAGAGAGGTGAGAATTAAAGGCCACCCTAAAATGTCATCTTACTCTGGAATGGCTGGTGATGTCGACTTTGTATGCCCAGTGTTGTCCCAGTATGAATACTACCACACCAACTCTCTTGGGAAGGTGTGACATAATAGCTATTAACTAATATTAATATAGTACTTACTATGTGCCAGGCACTTCACTAATATTATGTCATTTCATCCTCACAACAACTCTATGAGAGAGGTACTATTCTCATCTACATTTTACAGATGAGGAAACTAAGGCAGATGGGTTAAGTGATTTGCCCAGAGTTACACAGCTAATAAGTTTCTGAGGTTGGATTTGAACTCAGGTATTCCTGTCCAGGTCCAGCACTCTGTGTGCACTTAGCCACTTTAGTATGATAGAAATAGCAGTGGATTTGGAGTCAGGGATCATAGGTTCAAATCCAAGCTCTGGTAATGAATAAGTTGGGCATCCTCAGCTGAGTTTCTCCATCTCTTTTTCTTCAACTGTAAAAGGAGGGGGTTGGACTACATCAAAGGTGTCAAACATGCCACCCTGACAGCATTCAGGCACAGCACTTCAGAATGGTTTCACTAGATTAAGATGCAATTGGAAAATATTTAAGAAAATAAATAAAAGTATAATAGATATTAATGCATTGGAAAAATCAGTCAATATGCAGCCCTCAGGGATGCTACTATAGGGGTTAGTGGCACCTGTTTTTATTTAGTCTGACAACACTAGACTGGATCACCTCAAAGACCCCTTCTGGCTCTGAATCCTGTGAAGACTACAGTCTGCCAAATTTGTCAGGATTCTGGGGGGGGGGAACCTCTTGACCTCAGGAGCTCCAGAGATGGGACAGACTTGAAATAGGCATTCAAGAAGGGGTTTAATAAATTCTGGGCATGAGATTTCTAGAAACGTATTAGGAAGCATTAGAGATGTTAATGGCTGGGATGGGGGCGCATCCCATCTCTAAACTCAGAGAGTTGGCTAATATCTTTATAGTAGGCAAATTCATTTTCTGCTACAAACTGCCCCCTTTGCATTTCCATCAGAGACTGGATGCTGGAGCTTGTTGGATCTTGAGCCTGACCCCTGGGTAGAATTTATGAAGATGTCCCTTCTAGGCTTCTCTGCAAAGTGTCTTTATTGGTTATATTCTGGAACTGACTCCTAAATGAGTCATAGATCTTCATCTTTGTATAATTAAGTTGAATCCTTGTAGGGGTTATGAACTCAGAGTCCTTTGTGATCATAGAAGCTCTCTTTTCTGAAGCCCCTCATAGTAACTAATGTTATTATTATTATTCTCAAAAGTTCAAGGGAGGGCATTTAAGGTTATAGAGGGATTCGCTGATGCTATCTTGCTGCATCCTTACAACTCCCAGATATTTATGATAGTCTGAGAAGATGAGATCACCCTCATTTATATCATTATCATCACCTGTGATTTCCTATGATGGAAACACCCTCCACCATTGCACATCACCAGCTCCTGTATAACTTACATTCTAGAGTTACCTGGTGCAATGAAAGACTGTGACTCAGCCCAAGGCCACACAGTCTGTCAAAGGCAGAACTAGAACCCAGGTCTTTCTGAACCCAAGAGTGGTCCTCCATGATCCTAGGCTGCTTCTCATTATTCTGATCCCATGTCTTTTCCATGACATCTCTTCATCATGTTAACTATGTGAACTTGTGGCCGCCATTTGCATCTGGACCTCATTCAATTGTAGACCCCAACCTTATGTTGCCAAGTCCTGATCGTTGAGCTCTCCCATCATCTTCCCCAGAAACAGATCTCAATACTATTTCCACATAGGGCTACCATACCTACGCCTTTGGTTCTCCACTGTCTTCCCCTGTTAGGATGCTTAGAATGATCTCCTATTTGAGTTCTCTCTCCCTTCCAATACATCCTTACCAAGATGATGAGTGGATTGTCTCAAAGCCCAGTATATGATCTTATCTGCTCAATAAACCGAAAGGGCTCCCAGTTCTCTCTAGAAACAAATATCAAGATTTCTATTTGACATTCTTCACTCTGCAACTTCCTAAACTTTTAGTTTACATTCCTCCTCACACTCTTCAATCCTGCCATATTGACCTCTTCTCAGATCTGCAGAAGACTGACTCATTCTCCTTTTCCTATCTGCCTCTGCATGAGATCTACTCCCCAGGCCTGGAATGAGCTCCCTCCTCACCATTGCTTCTTGGAATCTCTAGTTTCCTTCAAAGTTCATCTCAAACACTACCTAATCACTAACAAGTCCTTCCTGAATCCCTCCATCTACCAGCTGCTCCAGCAGCATGTACCTCCTCCCAAAATTATTTTATTCCATTTTTGCATATGTTCTTTTAGGTGTACATGCCATCTCCCATATTAGAATGTAAACTTCTTCAGAGCCAGGAGAACATTGTACACAGTAACAGTAATATTATGGAATGAGCAGCTATTAAAGACTTAGCTAGTCAGCAATACAATGATCCAGGACAAATCTGAGGGGCTTAGCACAAACTGCTGGAGTCAAGATGCAGATCTCAAAGCATGCAATTTTTCACTTGTTTATTGGGTTTTGATTTTGATGTTTTGGTTTTATATGGTTAATAATTTCCAGAAATTAACAAGAGAGATAATACACATATGACCCCCAAAAAATATATCTGATAAAAAAAGACTGTAAGCTTCTTGAGGGCAGAAAGCTGTTTTTTCTTTTGTCTTTTTTAAATTTTCTATATCTAGTGCAATGTTTGGTAACATACTTAATCGGTGTTTGTCAACTAATTAACTGATTAATTGACCCTGAACATTAAGATTCCAAGCAACAGCAATTTCTCATTTCTCCTGACATAGGTCCTTTGGGATGACCACTTATCTCTGATGAATATAAGCTCTCTACTCCTAGGATAATATACCAGTACTCCTTAAGATAGCAACTAAAGGGGAAAAACAAATAGGGCCCTGGACCTGGAGTCTCAAAGCCCTAAGTGTGAATCCTGGTTCAGGTACTAATTAGTTGTGTGACTCTGGGAAAGCTATTCTCTGTCTCATTTCGTTCATCCATAAAATGGGGATAACACTTGGGATCTATTTCGAGAGGTTGCTATGAAGATTAGAGGACATGATATGTGATATAAATAAAGGATTTAATATAATAATTAAAAGATATAATAACAGTTTCCAAATATCTCAAAGTGCTAAAGCATTCATTATTACTGTTTTATTATTATTTTCAAAAGTTTGAACTAGGATGTTGAGAACATGAATGCTGCTTTCAACCTGAAATTGTTGTTAATTGGTATGTTTCCCTTCTGTGTCTTTATTTCAGGGTGACAGAGGGACATTACTTTGGTGGTGGTGGTAGGGGTTGCTGCTTTTTTCTTCTCATTTGTAAGCATGAGAAATATACCTGGATGGCCAGCAAGGACAATATGTTCTGACCACACAGCTATAGTGTCTCAGCTAAAGCCAGGCTTCATCAGAGCATCCATGAATCATAGACACTCAGATTTGGAAGAGACCACAGAAATGATCTTATCCAAATCTCTTATTACTCAGTTGTGGCTGCCATTTTGTTTTTAAGTGCACATCTTCTTACTAGAGAGTCTAAATGAGGATATTTTTGTAACCAAAGGAATGATGGAGTTTTGTTTTGTTTTGTTTTAATTGGAAGGGTTGTCTGTTGTCCCATCGACTTAAACCAATACCAGAAAGGCATCCCCACTAGAACCTACCTGACCATCAGTAACATCTGGACCTCAGAACACCTGGCAACATCTGGACCCGCGAAGAAAGACTTCTTTGTTGTCTGAAACCTTATTATTTCCGAAGTCTTCCCAGCTTTGCTAAAAGTCCTCTACCAAAGAGGAATCCACTGCTTCCTGAAGCTGCCCATCCCATCAGGAGCCATTTCTAATTCATAGGACATTTCCCCTTACTTTAAGCCTAAATTTGCTTCTTGACAATAACTCACATCAAGGGCTGGTGATTTCTATTTCAACTGTGTTTTTGGATCTCCTAAGTCCAGCACATGGTAGGTGCATAATAAATGCTTGTTGACTGACTAAAGTCTGGATGGCAGAATGGGAGTAAGGACCAGACCTTGGTTTTCATTGGTATAAGGAACTCCAGGTGAGGCAACTCCCTTTGCCAATGCAGACTGTGACCCCTTTGCAAGTATTGCCCAGAGCCAGAGGGTTTAAATGAGCTGTCCAGGGTCTCGCAGCCAGTAGGGGTCTGAGGGAGGACTCCCCCCAGGTCTCTCTGACCTCAAAGCCAGTTTTCTCTTCACCATTCTGCCCTGCCACTCATCTGCATGGGACTCCAGTTTCATCAAATGCTTACCTTATACGGATCTTTTCCGATTAAATAGTTAAAAATGATTATTCTTTGCTTGTACAGAAGAAGAAACCAAGGGACTGAGAGATGATGTCTCTCGCCCAGCCTGACACAGCTGGGCCAAATCGAGGCTGGGGCACAGGCCCAGCTCTGTTCCCTCAGCCACAGTATTTGCTGAGTGACCAATTTGCAAAATCGCTTTGCTACTCATCTTGGGGAAAACAGAGCGTGTGTGGGATGGACATCCTCCATTATGACACTCTTCATCCATCAAGCTAAACAGGTTAATAATTCTAAAAGCATAGTTGGCCACCCTTAGGAACTCCGCCGAATGCTCCCACAAAGCAGGGACCTGCTGGGGCTGCTGAAATCGGGCGCCTAGAGCTGGAGGGAACGTTAGAGGTCATCTCCTCCTCTCCATCCTTCCTCGCCTTTGCTCTCTAGAATCTGTAGCTTCGCCCAAGCTCCAAACCAGGAGTCTTGTGGGACGGTGCCATTTCCTGCTGCTGATAACCCATCAGCTACCCCAACCCCATCCATCCCCCACTCTGACTGAGTTATTTGGGGATTGTTCCTTCTCCAACCTCAGGCCAGTCCTCGGCCCAAGGCTCTAGACACAGGAAGCTTGTGGGGTGTGTACGAGATCATAGACATAAAGCAGAGACTACCCATACTGACTCCCTCATTTTATAGATGAAGAAACTGAGGCTGGAAGGGCCCTCGGAGGCCATTTGAGGATGATGAAGCTTGTAGTACCTGTCCCAGGGCCATTGTGGGGTCCAAATAAGGTCCAGGGGCTCCAGCACTTCACCAGAAGCCTTGAAAGGCTGAGATTTTAAATTGAAGAGAAGGTGGCAGCAGGCATTGGGAGAAGGAGTTTCCTCCTCCAGGATCTCCATCCATCTGCTCCTATTCCTATCCGGACTATGAACAAAGCAAAGATGGCAAACAATGGAATTGCCTTCCCTTGAGGAGCTCACATTCTCTCAGCACTGAAAGACATCCGAGATCTTATCAGCTTGGGTGTTCCCATATGTTGATGGCAACCCAGCTTTGATGTGAGACAACTGGATAAGGATCCTTGCCTTTGTTGTTCAGTCCCATCAAAATGTGTGATGTGTGAGGTCATATTTGAATCCAGGTCTTCCTGATTCCAGGTCTGGGGCTCTATCCATCAAACCACCTAGCTGCCCTTAAAAAGCCTACTATTTACAAGATCCAGGGGCTAGAAAGAGGCAAAAGAGAGTCCCTACCCTCAAGGAGGGTAGCTAGGCACATAATACCATAGAAAGCACTCTGGACCTAGAGTCAGGAAGACCTGAGTTAAAATCTAGCCATAGAAACACAATGGCTGTATGACCCTAGGCAAGTCATTTCACCCTGTTTATCTCAGTTTCATTAGCTGTAAAATGAGCTGGAGAAGGAAATGGCAAACCCCTAAGAAAACCCCAAATGGTGTCATGAAGAACTAGACATGACTAAACAATGATGAGACACTTAATAAATATGGATTGATTGAAGCATAGAGAACTCTCTTTTGAGCCAAACATTTCTGCCTCTTTCTGAGTTACACTGACTGTGGGGCCCTAAGCAAATTATTTAACCTCTCAGCTAGCCAAGACAGAAATTATTCACCTTTGTTTTCCCCTCTAACTTCGCCAATATGGGGAAGCCAATGAAGCACTTCTCAGAATCATGTTTTTAAATGAAAAAATATACACAGGATTACAAAGGAAACCTAATACATTGAAATGTTGTTTTTTTTTTATTCATGGGAAATTTGAAATGGAATCCTGCTTCAGGCACTAGCTGGGTGACCCCTGGGCAAGTCACTTAATCATTGCCTGCCTCAGTTTCTTCATCTGCAAAACAAGGATAATGATAGAATCATTGCCAACCTTAAAATGCCATAAATGCTATTTTTATTGTTACTATTATTAGATTATAAGTTATTCCTTAGAGGAAGGTCTTTTCTCACTGGGGACACCCACAAAATCCCAGATATGATCTAATGTTACCAAAATAGTCACTGAAAATTTTTGGAAGAGTTGGAATCTATCATTGGGAACTGGTGAGATTGAAATGGTTAAAATTGTTTTCATTTGGGGTCTTCAGGAAGGGAGGAAGAAGAATGGGGCCAAATATTTTCTCAACTTACTGTTAAAAGAAAATAAGACCCAAGGGTGTCAGGTCACCTGAGTTCAAGGTTCTGTTCTGCCTTGTGACCTTGAGCTAGTTATCTCCTTTTCCTAAGCCCTACTTTTCCTCTTCTGTAAGAAGAAGGTACAGAACTCAAACTCCTCTCAAGCTCCCACCTCCTATGTTTCTTAAGTGGCTGGATATAACTAGGAATAGAAAATCTCTCAGAAAGGATGTTTAGAAATGTAAAGAGCCCTGTTGGTCACAAAGCATGTTTGCCCAAACCTGGGCTAAAATCCTGTGACCTAGAATGCTAAGAACCCTGTTGAAGTGGTGTGTGTTCCTGGGAGGAGACAGAAGAGTAGGGCTAGGGGAATGGCACAAGAGCCAGAGCATGTTCTGAAAGGAAGCCAACCCTGCCAATGGGTCCAGACAGTAGTGAGAAAATCCACGCGGGGATTCCACCACCTTTCCAAGTGTTTGTTACTAGAAAGGTTTGCAAAGAATTAGCCTCTGGAAAAACTGGGCTGATTCTCACTTATTTTTCACAGCCAGGAAAGGTGAGGGGATGACAAGGAAGCAGAAAGATGCCCTCAACAAGTCCAAGGCACCAGCCCCAGACAAACGACACTGCAGAGTTTGGGCAGGGTGGCTGCCAGATGGGATTGGCAAGGCCCTGTCAGTTGTCTCTGAAAGATCAAGGAAAACAGGAGAGAGATGAGAACGACAGCAGCAACAATAGCTAACATTTATTGTTGTTCTTCAGACATTTTTGAGTCATGTCCTACTCTTTGTGACCCTGTTTGGGGTTTTCTTGGCAGAAACACTGGAATGGTTTACCATTTCCTTCTTCAGCCCATTTTATAGATGAGGAAATGGAGGCAAACAGGGTGCAGTGACTTGCCCAAAGTCCACCATTTGGGGTTTCTTTGGCCAAGATACTAGACTTCTTTGCCATTTCCTTTTCCAGTTTATTTTACAAATTAGGAAACTGAGGCCAACAGGGTGAAGACACTGAGGTCACACAGCTAAGATATTTCAGAGGTCTGTTATTTCCTTCTCTAGCTCATTTTATAAATGAGAAAACTGAAACCAACATGCTTAAGTGACTTGCCCAGGGTCACATAACTAGTAAGTGTCTGAAGCCAGATTTAAATTCAGGAAGATAAGTCTGATTCTAGATCCAGCACTCTGTTCACTGATACCTAACTGCCTAACATTTGTATAATGATTTAAGATCTGCAACATGCTTTACAGATATTGTCTCATTTGATCCTTACAATGACCTTGAGAGGTGGACGTCATCACCCTTTTACAGATGAGAAAACTTAGGCAGAGATCAAGTGACTTGCTCAGAGTCACCCATCTAGTCAGTATCTGAAACAAAAATTTAATTCAGGTCTTCCTGATTCCAGGCCAAGTGTTCTAAACACAGACCACCTAGCTGTTTAAAGAGTAAAGATTAACATAATGTTGTTTCAGTTTTTAAAAAGGGGAGGTGATCATCTGCCATCTTCAGAACTATGACCTTGGCTTGCATCCTGCATTCAGCCACCACTTGGCAAGTAGTCTTCCTAAAGCACAAGTCTAGCCCTGTCACTCCTCCTTTTCAGTAAACCCTAGTGGATCCCTATTGCTTCTGAAATCAAATACAAAATGTTCTTTTGGATATTCAAATCCCTTTGCCTAGGATCACACAAAAAATAAGCGCCTAGGATTTGACTATAAACCCTTTGCCATATCTACCATGCTAGGCTGCCTCTCTCCTGATTTTGTATTTGGAAGAGAAAAAGAAAGAATAGAAAACAGTCAGTCTTTTGGCTACAACTATACATTGTTGAAACACATTGAGTTTTCAGGTTGCTGATGTCTCCAGATATCTTCTAGAAGTCCAGACAAATCCTGGGTGAAAACCAATGACATTTCTCCATGATTTGTGGAAGGGGGGGAAAATGCAATGGTTAGAAATGGAATGAGTAATCCTGGTGCCAGGTCTAACAACTGATAACCAAAAGCCATTTCTTTCCTAAGCATGATGACAGATGACAGTTGAATGAAAACAAAAAGATGAGGAGGAAGATTGGAGCCTGAATATAGAAGGCTTAGAATCCCAAACTACTGTTTATTAACATAAAGACAATGGGGAACTTCTGAAAGCTTAAAAAAAAAAAACCTTACCTTCCATTTTAGAATCGACACTGTGTATTGGTTTCAAGGCAGAAGAGAGGTACGGGCAAGGCAATGGGGGTTAAGTGACCTGCACAGGGTAACAGAGCTAGGAAGTGTCTGAGGTCAAATTTGAACCTAGGACCTCCCATCTCTAGGCCGGCTCTCAGTCCACTGAGCTACCCAGCTGTCCCTTCTGAAAACTTTTAAGCAAAGGCCTGTTCTCATTCCGAGCTTCTACCCTAGGAAGATTATTTTGAGAGTTGTGAGAGAAATGGACTCAAGAGAGATGAGACAGAAATCAAGGAACAAGTTGGGCAAAAACATCTCTAGTCCAACCCTATATCTTAACAAGATATATTTGACGAGAAGTCATTCAGCGACTACTTGAAGACTTGTCAAATCAAGGTAAGACTTGAAACCGGGTCCTGTTTTGTCTCACTTTTTATTTTAAATTTGCAATGAGCTCCCCATTCCCTAGACTGTGCTGAGTCATTATTGGCCATTAAAAATATCCATAAGGCTATAAGGTAATAGTTATATCACCTAAAACAGATTTATCATAATACAAGAAGGCTTGTACTTTATTAGAGATTCAGACAGAGGAATGAGCTTCAGGACAGAATAGGATGGAGGAGGTGGGCAAATGGTCAATTTAAACATGTCCTAAATATTGAAATGGTACATTGGAAAGAAATAAGGATTGAGAGTCATGGGATTCAATTCTTACACGGCTTACTACCTGTGTTATGTAGCCTAATTAATTCAGCTTCCCTGAGCTGCAGTTTCCTTAAATGTAAAATGAAGGGTTGCTGTAGATGACCTCTAAGGTCCCTTCTGGCTCCTAATCTATGGTCCTTTTTATGTGTACAAAGTTGGATAAAACAAAATCCCTTATCTCAATGAATACGCAATTTTGTAATGGAGAAAAAACATTGAGATATGTAAGAATATATGGAGGTGGGGGCAATGAGGTGGCTCAGTGGATTGAGAACCAGGCTCAGAGACAAGAAATCCTGGGTTCAAATTTGGCCTCAGATGTGCAGATGTTCCTAGTTGGGCAACCCTGGTCAACTCACTTAATCCCCATTGCCCAGCCCTTACCACCAATACATAGTTTTGATTCTAAGACAGAAGGTTAAGAATTTTTTAAAAGGATATATGTCACTATCACAAGAGCAACATTGGAAAAGATCTAGAAAGGCTTCTAGGAGATGAGAGTGCCTTAGCTAGACCTTGATGTGAGGAAAGGCAAATATCCTCCAAATTGAGAAAATAGCATGAACCAAGTCAGAAAGATGAAGAAAAAACTCAGGCTGTGCTGGAGAATAGAATAAGGGAGACATAGAAGAGGTGGGATTCTCCAGGGTTGCTTCCAAAGTACATTGGAAGGAAGGCAGAACTCTCAAATGGCCCATTTCTCTGTTGGCCAATTCGTGATTGCCTTTTTTGAGAATGACTTTGCATCCACCTGAAAATATCCTTTTCCTCAAAGCAGGACAATAGAACTGATTAGGAGTAAATCGAGGGGAATGGGGATAGTCCCGTTTCCGCAGCCAAGCCCAGAAGGCAGGCTCTCAGTAGAAATGAATGCTGTGATTGCAAACCTCTTGAGATTTGGCAGGGACACTGGGACATCATCAGTGGAAATGAGGCTTGAGTTGATTATTACTGTCTATGGAAAGCAGGAGACAGGACTAGAGGATGGAGAATAGAGGCTGGAAGACCTCTCTCCTTCCTCTACTGCCATCTCATGTCGCTAAGCATTTATTGATAAAAAAAAAAAATACACCAGATCTAGAATCAGAAGACCTGTGTTCAAGTCCTGCAGCTGCCATCTACTACCTATGAGGGAGAATAAGGCCAATTGCTCCAATTCTTTGGGCTTCAATTTCCTTTTCTGTAAAATGAGGGGGTTGGATTAGATGATCTCTGAGGTCCCTTCCAACTCAAAACCCATCATCCTATGGGGCAACGTGATATAATCTGAACATGGAGTCACAATATTTGACTTGAATTTCCTTGTGCAGTCACATCCTAGATGTATGACCATGGATGTATCACTAAGTTGTACAATCCAGTTTCTTCATTTAGCAGAAAATTGTGCTTCTTCCCTGTCACAGGACTGTGATGAAGAAACGGCTTTGCAAACCTGAAAGCTTTATTATTTTCTCATTTTTCTCACCTTTTTGGATGGAATTGGAATAGAAAATATCCTGTTGCTCTTTTATATTCAATTTTGGGCCAACCATTACACAGGTGGGTAAATGGCTGCTTCTTTTAACTGAATACAAATGGTGGAATGGAAAGGTTCACTGAAAGCATGGTTAGGGACAACCCCAATAGCAAATTGCCATGCAAGGTTGATATGCACTGCATCCTATCCTGACGTAGTTCGGATTTTTTTATTTTTCTGCTAGGTCTTTCTATTTGAAAAACAGGTTCATGACATATAGTTTGGAGATTCTGCATATTCAACGTTTACTTAGAATATTGTTCTTCAATTTGTATAATTCAATCTTAAGTCTGGAAGTTGGGGGTCCCATTTGATCTGTGATGATGCTCCTGTTCCTCTATGGTTTCGTTTCTGAATTCTCAGGAATATTTTGGGTCTACATTTACATTTGTGTTATGGAAATGTATCAGCTGGGAGTTTATGAAAGACAGTGAGTTGATAAGATACAATTCTGGCCCCATACTCAGGCCTTTCTAAATATCTGATGAATTCAAAACTTTTGCAAATTTTAGTAATGTATCATAGTTACTACCACCTTCTGACAAGATTGACATTTAATCAAGAACATCAGGCTCATTAAAAATAATCTTTGAGGAACAGTTAGATGGCTCAGTGGACTGAGAGACAAGCCTAGGAATGGGAGATCCTGGGTTCTAATCTGGATTCCAATGCTTCCCAGCTATGTGACCCTGGGCAAGTCACTTAACCCCCATTGCCTAGTCCTCATCACTCCTCTGCCTTCAAACTAAAACACAGAATCAATTCTAAGATGGAAGAAAGGTTTTTTTTTTTAAGAATTAATGGTGGGAGGAGGGTAGGGAAAGAAAATGAATCATGTAACCATGGAAAATTTTTCTTAATTAATCAACAAAATTAAATTTAAAAATAAATAAAAGTTTGAAGATAAAAAAATTAATGAAGGAGCTCAAAAATTATCTTTTGAATCAGATAAGAAAGGGAAAAGAAAACTGGGAATGTTTGAGTTTTTTTAAATAACCTTTTTGTCATTTCTGCTATCAATGACCTAATTCTGAATTATCACAAAATATTTTATTTAATTAATTTATTATTAATTAATAATAATACTAATAAATATTATTTATTGCAGAAAAAGTTATTTCATAAATAAAACCTTGAATTCGTCATCATTCATGGAACAAATGAACTGACCCTCAGGGCTTTTTCAACTTCCCTGTTGCTATAACCTGAGAATCACTAAGCCTCCTTGCTAGCTATTCGGAAGCTGAACCCTCTTCTAGGTCTTCTCTTATTTATGAGCTCCTTCCATATGAGCAAGGACTGTCTTGCTTCTCTATTTGTATCCTCAGGACTTAGCCCAGTACTTGATACAGCGTAATCACTTTATTAATGCATTCGTATTCATTCATTGATCCTAAAGTAATCCCCTCATGAATAGTTTGTTTCATTCTTGATTCTTATAACCCCAGCATGTAGCTTAATGACTGGCACATAATGGATAGGTCCTAAATCCTTATTGATTTATTAACTGATTCATTTACGACAATTCCAGGATCCAGGTTTCCTTATCAACATGTTGTTATTTAAGTTCATGTGAGCAAGACTCCTGGAGGACTTTTGGACCAAGCTCTTGGATTCTTAGCTGTTTCATAGACTCCACCTGGAGGTCAAGTAGTTTGGGATCCAGTTGGCCAATCCAATGGTATATACCTGTCCTCTGACTTTACTATTGTCCATGTTCATTCCATTAACGATCAAAGAATAATATTTGTTTTGGGACTACTTCTATGCCAACTTAATTGAATATAAGATGAAAAGGTTAAAGGCATTAATGAGAATAATAACTTGACATATATACAAAAATATAAATTCTTGGCATAAATCATCTCCTGAATCAATAAGTAAGTTAAGAAAAATTAAGTAAGAAAAATTGCTAAGGGAAGGGATGAGCCTTAGGAGACAAGGAAAAGAAGAGCATATGGATAGCGAGTTGTCAAGAGGTGCCAAAGCACCTTGGAAGGTATTACTGAGGTGCAACCAAGTGAGCCATAATCACTCAACAAAGGTTTGAGAACTTCTCCTCCAGCATGGATGTGAGTGGCGCTAACTTGAATGGGAGGTGTTGGTTTTTCTGCCATTATCATCACAGAAACTGCAAGGTGTCTCTCACACTAGAAGACGTAGAAGGGCTCGAGGAATGTCTCTGGACAGCCCCAGTTGTCAAGAATGATGAAATACGTCTTCTTAAAAATAGTGTGGGATGGCAATGTGAAAAAAAAAGAGGGAGAAATATCTGAAGAGTCAAAGGAAACTCCTGACTTCTATTAGGAATTTTCTAGTCAAACAATGGCATACCAAGCAGGTGAAGGAAAAAAGGACCACTGAACAACTGTGACTAAAAATCAAACATAATTGGAAGAAGCTCTCTCCTCTTTGAAGAGAGGGAAGCTGGATGCTCTAAAGAAGACACAGCTACTTGACCACCACAGGATGACAAAGCAGATTTATTAGGTGAGAGATCTCCCGAAGAGGAGAGTAGTGGAGGTTGACAACTCTCTGCTTAAGGGTATTGGAACAACTATTCATCAAAATGCTAACTTCCATAATATGATACTCTGTCATCTTCCTGGAGCATGTAACAGAGATATTGGTAGATGACTTCCTATTAAAATGGATGAATGTTGATAACTTTTGTAGACACATATGATACTAGCAGATATGAGCAGCTCTAAGGAAATTGAAAGTATTAGCTAGACTTGATATCACTGAACTCCATTCCATCTCTAAGACTCTTTACTACCTGAATATGGACCTCAATTGGATCTGCCAAGTCTCCCCCACTAACAATGGATGTTCCTACAAGCTCTTTCCTGAACCCTCTTCTCTAGTCTCTCTTCAAACTGTCTTGATAATTTCCTTCTCTCTCATACAATCGATTATCAGGTCTATATAGTGTGAGATTTAACTCCTCAATTTCTATTAGCAGTCCTAATCTCGCTCCTTAACTTCAATCTTGTATAACCAATTGCTTATTGACCATTTTAAACCAGTTGAATAGGCATTTCCCATTTGACATATTCAAAACAAAAGTCATCATTTCTCCCCTTGAATGCCTCCTCTCTTTCACATTTCCCAATAACTGGCAATGGGACCAGTCACTCAGAAGTGCAACCCCAAGTATCATCCTCAGTTCTTCAGCCTAACTCACCCTACATGTCTAATCAGTTACCAAACCTTGTCATTTCTGCCTCAAACATTGCAGTAACCTCCTAATTCGTCTCCTGTCTTACATCTTTCCACGTTCCAATCTATCCTTCATAGAAATGCCAAAGGGATTTTCTAATGTCAAGATTGGACCATGTTACATCTCCCTATGTCACCTCTCCCAACTCAGTAAACTCGAGGGTGTCCCTATTATCTTTAGTAGCAAACAAAAATTCCTCCATTTGACATTGAAAACTCTTCACAGACTGGCCTCATCTACCTTAACAGGTTTATTATATACATCTCTGCCCTCCACACACTCTGTGATCCAACAATACTTATCATCCTGATATCTCTCAAATAAGAGACTTCCCATTTCCATGATTTTTTACTGTCTTGTAGTGCCTAGAATTCTTCTCCTCCTCATTTCTGGTTTTAACAGGATTCTGATCATCTTGTAACTCTATTCAATAAACTGCTCTGGTGATGTAGACTCTAAATGAATACCCTAGTGTAAACAACAACATGGAAATAGGTTCTGATCAAGGACACAAGTACCCAATGAAATTGCATGTTGGCTGTGGGAAGAGTGGGTGGAGGGGAGGGAGGGAAATAATGTGATTATTGTAACCAAGGAATAATGTTCTAAATTGACTAAATAAACTTATTCAAATGGAAAAAAAATAAATTTGAGTAATTGGACTTTTGTTGGAGGTTTTTGTTGTGAAGATTTTCCCCCCAGTTTGTTGCTTCCCTTCTGGTTTTGACTGCATTGGTTTTGTTTGTACAGAACCTTTTTAATTTGATGCAATAAAATTATTTATTTAAAAAATAAATAAACTGCACTTGTTCCCTCATACTTCCAGAATAAAATGGAAAACTCTCTACCTAGTTTTTAAAATCCTTTATCACATGACTTCTTTCCACCCTTCCAGTCTTCTCATACCTTGCATTCTGCTCCTTGCCCATCCCCACCAGAAACAGCACAATCCAATGATGTTAGAGTCCTTGCTATTCATCTCACAAGACACTTCATCTCCCAACTGTAGATTTTCATCCAGTTGTTCCACCTACCTGGGATTCTCTCTCTCATCTCCATCACCTGACTTACCCAACTTCCTTCAGGTCCCAGCTAAAATACTACCTTCTACAGGTGGCTTAATGCTAGTGCCTAATCTCTGGTGATGATCTCCAGTATATCTAGTCTACACCTACAGCTTCCTGGCACATAGTGGTTTATATTTTACCTTTTCCATTAGATTATGAACTCCTTAAGATAAAAACCTGGTTTGCTTGGGGGTTTTTTGCTCTTTTTATATCCTAAGCTTAGTACAGTGCCTGATAAATAGTAAGTGCTTAAGAAATGCTTTTGGACTTGACTTCCATGAACTTATATGTGCGTATGTTGTCTCACTATTAGAATGTAAACTCTTTGAAGCATAAACAGTTTTACTGTGATATTTAAATCCCTAGCACAATGCCTGGCACACAATAATAATAACTAATCATTCTATTCACCTAAAATGCTTGCTAATTAATTAACTGAAAAATTAAAGTAATTCACTTCAAGCATCCTACCCTACAAAATCATGTAGCTAGTTATGTCTTTTATTTTTTAATTTTAGGTCATAGAATATGGAAATTGTTGTGGACTTTGAAATGCTAAGAGAGCAAGCCATGGGGAGAAGGGGTCCCCTCTAGGATTTGGTAGAAGTGAGATTTCAAGGAATAAAGTCCAAAACAGCCTGCCCAACCCAGTCGAGCAGTGGCAGAGAGGAAGATTCATGCATGCATGCACCCATCCATCCAACCATTCATCAGTTCTGTCATATTTGGAGGTAAGTGGGGGTGAGGAATGCCAAATAGAAACTGAATTAAGTTTGAGTCCACTCTTCCCAGAGACTAAGTCAGTACAGGGAAGAATGTGCATCCCGGTTTGGGCTGGGTGGGAAGGAAGGAATGGTTCTCATTTTTATTCTTATCAAATTTTCATAATAAACATCCCTTTATAAAAACTAAAAGGGGGCAGCTGAGTAGCTCAGTGGATTGAGAGCCAGGCCTAGAGACAGGAGGTCCTAGGTTCAAATCTGGCCTCAGACACTTCCCAGCTGGGTGACCCTGGGCAAGTCACTTGACCCCCATTGCCTGGCCCTTACCACTCTTCTGCCTTGGAGCTAATACACAGTATTGACTCCAAGACAGAAGGTAAGGGTTTAAAATATATATATATATAAACTAAAAGAAAATTAAAATTAAAACAACAAAATAATGGATTTGGATTGTTTGGTATCTAAAGTAAGTTCCTGTTTTAAAGTCCTATGTTCTGATGTTCCATATGTCCCTTCTCTACTTCTCTCTCAAAGAAATTAGAGCCTGGTTGATCAAATACATCTGTCCTCCAAATTCCATCATAAGGGGAATGTTTTCATTTACTTCAGTGGCACCTTTTGCCAAAGATCCATTAATTCTGGACAAAGGAATCTTCAAATTTCTAACCCCAAAGTCCAGATCCTATTTTCCAAATGATTGTCCCATGTCCCATTTCCCATTCCCAAGTCCTCATTATTGGCCTGCATTTGAAACAGGGACTCAGGAGTGAAGAAGATGAAACCGGTGCCTGGGAATCCACAAGAACAATTTTCTTAGGTTAGCATTTGAGATCTGCAGTTTCTCGCCGGTCCCAGTGGCCGGGAACCAAATGAATAACCCATGCTCCCTGCACAGTCTCTCTCTGCTGCTGACTCAGCGGCCACGCCACATACCTTTTACCATTAATACTGCTTGGCCAAATGTCTATGACCAATAGCACGGGGGGAGTCTTGAAACTTCAGGCAAGTTGTGGGCTTTCTCAGAGAAAGTGTGGCTGGAGGAAGGACCGGAAGAAAGTCAAATTTAGAGTTAGAAAGGAGAAAAGACCTTCCATGTCATTGATGCAGTGGAAAGACGATGGCATTGGACGTCAGAATGGTCCAGTCTCAGTTTCCTTGTGTATAGAATGAAAAGATTTTCCTAAATGCCCTTTAAGATCCCATCCAGCTCTAAGACCTATCATACACACACACACACACACACACACACACACACACACCCTTGAATGGAACCTCCAGGGAGAGGATAAGACAATAGAAAATGCAATTCAAATCTTGGCTACCTTGTATGGCCTCCACCAAATTATTTTAGTCACTGGGTCTTAGTTTCTTCATCTATAAAACGAGGGTCTCTAAAGCCCTTTCCAGCTCTAGATCTGCTTCTATAATCCCTTTTACCCCTCTTCCCCTCATGCTATCAGAATTTCTGACATCAATGAAACTATTTCTGGTTTTTTGTACACAACCCTCATCTCCAGCCTCTACATCTTTGCCCTCCATGTGACCGTTCTTAACTCCCTGAGCCTCTCTTCTAGTCCATTCCTCTTTCCCACCCTTCCTGCCTAGTTAGAAGCTCTCTGGCCCCTCCCTGTGATGGTACCTAAGCTTGGATTAAATAGGAAACACAGCAGAAAATGAGACATTCCTTTGACCTCATCTCCTCCAGCCTTCTAACTGGAATAGGAATTCTTCTCACCCCGACTTCATAGGTTCTATGTTCTAAATATTCAGAACACAGCCATTTGGAAGCATTCTGCAAACATGAAAAACCCAAAGGAATGATGGAGGGCGAGTCCTGGGGAGCGCTGTGTCTCACTAGAGATGGGAGAAATTCAGGCTCCCGACCCACCTTATTTACAACAGGGTCCTCACCTTCTATCCTGCTAGCCCAGCAGTTTAAGTTCGATAAGCAATCTTTGCAAATACAGGCAAGGGAGCTTGGTGAAGAGTGGTTCCTCATCGTGCTTTCCTGCGATCAATAACCAATCCAGATGACAAATTAATGTTAAATATAATTTGAAGAACGGTAAGAAAAACCGCACTTGGGTGGGGAATAGTGGCAAAGGCTCTTCAGAGTTTCTGTAAGGACCCTGCTGAGATGCCGTGATAACGGGCTCAACATCAAACAAGATGGACTGCGGATTGGCCTCAGGATGATCAGTAATCTGGGGTGCAGGAAATGGAGTTCTCATCTCTGCTGCTGAAATTGGACCAGTGAATCATACCCATTGAGAGCTCACTGGGAGCGACTCCAAACGTCGATTGCGGCTGTTTTAATGTCAGAGAGCGACCACTTCTCATGGAGGAATGCCGGAGAGCACACGAGTTCCTACTTGCCCTTTGCGAGAAACCCTCCCAGAACTGGACCTGGGTATGAATAAAGCAGAAGAGTTTTAAGTGATACTTTAATACAATTACGGGGAAGGGGGCTGATCCTAGTTCTTAATCTTGTCCTCTGAATTTTCCGGGCATGTTTAGAAGAAGTAGGAGCCAATTTCCCATCTCTCTGGTACCAAAGGAGGCAGAGGGGTTAGTGGCAAGGAGTACCGATTATGGAGGAAGAGGTTGACTGCAATGGACGAAATGTCTATTCTGTGAGGGGACGGCTCGGTGGCTCAGTGGATAGAGAGCCAGGCTCAGAGACAGGAGGTCCTGGAGTTCAAATCTGGCCTCAGATACCTTCTAGCTGGGTGACCCTGGGCAAGTCACTTAACAACCATTGCCTAGCCCTTTCCACTCTTCTGCCTTGGAACCAATACACAATATTGAGGTTAAATGGAGAAAAGAGGAGAGATCCTGGTTTCAAATATGACTTCAGACACTTCCTAGCTGTGTGACCCTGGGCAAGTCACTTAACCACCATTGCCTAGCCCTTTCCACTCTTCTGCCTTGGAGCCAGTACCCAGTATTAATCCTAAGATGGAAGGTAAGGGTATGTATTCATTGTCATTATGATATACCTTAAAGCATACACACATGAATAGACCACCTATTCAGACTACAGAGCCCCCAGTCAAAAGAATATATCTTAATGTCATGGGGCATGAGTTCAAATTCTAGATCTTCTGCTAATTGGCCATACAACTTTGAGCAAATAATATCTCTTCTGTGTAGGGGACTACAGCAAGTACCCTTCCAACCTTCCGATCTATCTATGAATACGTCTGAAACTGTGGTTCTGAAGACATTCTCATCCCTATGCCCTTGCACTAGCAGTATCCCCTGCCAGGAATGCTGTCCCTCCCCACCTCCCCATCTCAGAAGCTCTAGCTTCCTTCCCCTCAGTTCAAATCTTCCCTTCTGCAAAAGACCTTTCTCAGCCACCCCTTCCCCCAACTGCTAAAAGCTTCTCCTTCACCCTTACCCACCCTGGATGCATTTTTGCCCAGGCTATTTCTCCCTTTAGGATGAGAGCCCTTTGAGGATTCTGTTGGCTTTTCCCTTCTTTGCCCAGGCTTAGCACAATGCTTGGCACCTGGTCAAGGCTTAACGAATATTCATCAATTGACTGGGCACAGAATTGATCCTCGTTCTTCATTTTGTCCTCTGGATCTTGACTGATTCAGAAGAAGGAGAGAGCCAAGTGTCCATCCCTCCCGGACCAAAGGAGACAAAGGAGCACCTGACAGCTTCCCACCCTACCTGCTGGCTCAAAGCCTCCCTTCCGCATCAAGCCTTCCCCATTCCCTTCCATTTGGGTGCCTTCCTTCCATTGACTCGCTCCAACAGATTCTCTATATACCTTGTTGGACGAGTCGTGCCAATGGAAGGAATAGTTTATATGTGCCTCCCCCATTGGACCATTAGTTCCTCAGGGGCTCCAAGGACTGTCTTTTGCCTTGTGTAGTATCCCATGCACTTAGCACAGTGCCTAACACACAGCAGGGATTTTTACACCCTTATCTTCCCTCTTAGAATCAATACTGTGTATTGGTTCCAAGGCAGAAGAGAGCAAAGGGCTGTGACAGGGTCACACAGCTAAGATAAGTCTGAGGCCAAATTTGAACCCAAGACCTACACCTGATTCTCAATCCACTGAACCCCCTCCCTATCCCCTCCTCCCCAAATCTAATTGACTCACTAACCCCTGTTCAAAAGTTGAAGGGGATACAGATTTACAGTATTTCAAATCAGAAGATCTGGGTTCCAATTCAAGCTTTTTACTAGTTAGAGAAACTTGCAGGAGCTGCTTTATCTCTGTGTTCCTTTTTCATCTGCCATATTTCAAAATAAGACTCAAAGATCTCTAAGATAACTTCCAGTTCTCACCCCAGGGGGAACAAAGTCTTCTTTTAAAATGCCAATAGGGCTCTGGCCGACTAAACCTTTTAGTCCCTTGGAAAGTGTGGTCAGGAGCCTCAGGTTCAAGTTTCTTCTCCCCAGGGAGCTCTATGACCTTAAGGAAATTACCTAAATTCTTGGAACTTTGTTGCTTTTATTCTGTAAAATGGGACTATGGACAACAATTCACAGAATTAAAGTATTTCAGAGATCTCCAAAGTTCTCTTTCTCCTATTTCAAACCAATTAATACCTACCTGGAATAATTTGTTTCAAGCAACAGTTAATGATCTTTGAACACCAGGCTTATGTCATAAGTAATAATAAATCAATAACACTCTAAAAATAATGCAAAATGGATTGAGTAAAGAGCCCGAGAGTGGCCTTGTATTGAGATGATGCTTTCTATTGTGCATTGATTACAAGCACTTCCCAAAATTTACTGATTCAAATAAAATGTCAGTTATATGCCTTGCTAGATGAACTTAAACAATAATAATAACTAACAGTTATAGCTATGCTTTGCAGCACTCATAACATAATCATGACCTGAAAACCATCCCAAGAAATGTTTACACATCAACTTTATGAAGAAAGCAACCAGATGAGAAGTTCTGCTTAAAAACAAAAAGATCAGTTTGTATAATGAATGAGGCTGCCTGGTTTTAACTACTTTTTGTTTGCTAAATAAAATGTTATTCATTACTTTAAAAACATGCAAGGAATTACCCCTTTGTTTTTAATGGTGCATGGATGGGACTAAGGCTAGTTGACTTTGTTTGATTGCAAGAAATCCACAAAAGAATAGTGTTTTATTTGCCATGAAAGCTCACACTCTTGGCTTGTTACAAAGCTCTTGCCTTTTAGCATCCTTAGGAGATAGTTTGTAAGTATTTTATAGTTGAGAAAACTGAGACTAGAGAAGAAAAATGACACCTGAAATCAAACAGCAAGTACCAGGCTGAACTTGGACTCGAACACAGAACCTTCTGATCCTGGATACTATTCTCTTTATAACACATCATTCTATCCTTCCCACGTGGAGAAAATGACATGAGAAAAGGTTATGGAAGGAAGGGTTTGCCAGATTGTAAAGCATGTGGTGGATGAGAGAATGGGAAGTTAAAGGGGGTCCGGAGGGGTGGGGTGAGCCCAGATTGTGGAGACCCTTGAATGCCAGCTTAGGAAGGTTGACTATCATTTCATTGACAATAAATAGGGAAGGACTAAAAATTATCGGGCAGAGATGTTATTGAAGAGGTATGTTATGGAGATTATTTTAGCATCGCTACGATGAATGGAGAAAGTCTAGTTCAGAGATTATAGCAAGAAAATAGTCGAGGCATTCGCAGCACTAAATCCATTTGTTCCCAAAGCATTGAGTGCCACTCAACCAGATTCCTTTAAAAAAAATCTTTGATAAATGGCAGACTCTCAGCTCCTGGATGCGCCTAGGCAGATAGATAGCTCTCTATATAGTGCATTACACTGGAAATCAGGAAGATGAGTTCAAATCTTGATTAAATACTTCATTAGCATATGACTCCAGTCAAGCCACTTAGCTTCATTAAAAACTGTTTCCCCTTCTGTAAAATGTCTATAATAATAACCTCGACTGCCCTTACTTCTTGTGAGGACCCAAGAGGAGGATACGTTGTCATCCTTAAGGTGCTATATAAATGCTAATTATTTTATTATTCTTAAGCTCTTCGAAGGGGAGGTACCATGTTATCCTTCTGTGCATCTCCTCATAGGACCATAGATCTAGAAAAAGGAGAGACCTCGGAGGTCATGTAGTCAAGCCCTTTCATTTTGCAGATCAGGAAACAAAGGGCAAGTGACTTACCCAAGGTTTCATGCCTGGGAGATAATATACTCCATTCACTCACTCAATCAGTCCACAAGTCATGGGTGTGCAAAGACCAATAAGAAACAATCCCTCCCTACAAAGAACTTCTCCTCTAATGGGGAGAAAGCCTCGCCCCACAGGTGTATATGCAGAATACACACCAAATGACTCTAAAGCCATTTTAAAGGGAGCATGCTGGGACCTGGGACATCAGGACAGCCCTCACACCCAACACTGTGATCCAGCCAAGACTTGAAAGGAAGCAGCGATTCTAAGAGGAGGACGAAGGGAGGGGGAACCTTCCTGGATGAGGGGACTGGCTAGGTGGAAGCAGGGAGGCAGAGGAGATTGGGAAATGGCCAATAAGCCAATATGGCTGAAATGCCAATCGTGAAAGGGAATGAGGGGGCGCTAGGCTGAAACAGCAGGTGGGAAGCACATAGTAGAGGACCTTGGAGCCTGCCATTCTCACAAAAAGCTCTTTTTTTCCTTCTCCCTTTGAAACCTGGGTGGTTGAGGTTGGCTTTTCTGTTTGGTTACCTGAGAGCTCCCTTGAGGTCTGGAGAGAGGTAAATGGCTCCTGTCCTTCTCTCAGCACTGCCCTTTTTGGAAGGCTGTAGGCTCTGTTGAAGAGCCAGTATCTAGAGGGCCAAGCTCCCTCCAGATTCTCCCAGGATGCTTTGTGTTGATGCCACTGGCTTTGTTCTTTCAAACATTCTCCAGGTGGGAGAGATGACAAATTGCCTTTCAGTGATGGCCAGCAGCAGGGGAGAGGAGGGTCTGATGAGCATCAGAAACAGCTGGACTGTGTGGATTCAGAGCTGTCTGTGGATAGACGGAGAGAAAGGGTGAATGTGGGGAAGCTCAATAAAAGAAGACTTGCCTGGCAGAGCTCCCTGGACGAGAACAAGGGAAGCCTGAGCTTCAGTCCCCCTTACACCTTCCCTTAGTCCAGCCAACTCGCAAGGCAGCTCTTACAAAAATAACTCATTGTGCAATTAGATGGACCAGGTTTGGTCCCAAAGAAGAGATGTGGGGAGGCATCCCCCTCCCTTGTTTTGCTTTTGTTTTATAAAGAGGAAGAACTGTGGTTGTGGAACACAGAATAGATGACCCAACTGGGTTGATGGTTGGTTGATGTTGGCTAGTTGATTTTTTTTCCTTTAAAAATTTTTTATTATTATAAAAATCATTTTCTGGATGGAAATTGGAAAAGGGAAAAGGGAAAATGGGAAAGGGTATGTTGGGAAATGAAGGTGATGTAAACGGGAAATTGATACTTTTCAAAATAAAAAAATGAAGGCAAGAAGGAAAAGCACACATTCCAAAGGACCAAAGATTTAGAAGTAGAAACAACCTCAGAGATTATGCAACACTCTCATTTATCAGTGAGGAAACTGAGACTCCAAGATATTAAAAATCTCACCCAGCATTGGTCGGCCAGTCATTAAATACTTATTAGATACCTATGAGGCAGTTAGGCAGCACAGTGGATAGACTACCAGACCTGGAGTCAAGAGGAAATGGGTTCAAATCTAGCCTCAGATACTTCCTAAATATGCAATTCTAGACAAGTCATTTAAATCTGTTATCCTAGCCTTTGCCCTTCTGTCTTTAAATTGTTACTAGGACAGAAGATAAGGTTTTAAAACGATGCCTATTATGTTCCAGACATATCCCAACCCCCAGTACTTTGCAATTATACAGAGCAATGAATGTACACCATATGTATTGTTACATATAATGTAGTAACAGCTAGATGGTGTACTGTGGACTTTAAGCTAGGATGATCTGATTTAAAATTCAGTTTTAGAAACGTACTAGCTATGTGACCCTGGGCAAGTCACTTAGGATCTATCTGCCTTAATTGTCTTACCCATAAAATAGAGATGTAATTGCTCCTACCTCCCAAAGTTGTTGTAAGAATCAAATGGGATAGTCTTTGTAGGGTGCTTTGCAAACTTTAACATCCTCTCTCTCTCTCTCTTCTCTCTCTCTCTCTCTCTCTCTCTCTATATATATATATATATGTATATATATACATATACATATACATATACATATACATATACATATACATATACATAAATGTCCTATCATTTCATCTCAGGGGCAGCTAGCTGGCTCAGTGTATTGAGAACCAAGCCTAGAGATGGGAGGTCCTGAGTTCAAATCTAGCCTCAGATACTTCCTAGCTGTGTGACCCTGGGCAAGTCACTTAACTCCCATTGCCTAGCCCTTCTAGCTCTTTTGCCTTGGAACCAGTACACAATACTGATTCTAAGACAGAAGGTAAAATTTTTAAGAACAAATGAGTAATCATGACTATTTTTACAGTGAAAAAGTCTTCAATCTTCTGAGATAGCCATGTGGCACAGTGCATAGGGTATTAGGCTTGGAATGAGGAAAAACATGTCTCAGATCCTTATTAGCTGTGTGACTCTGTAACTGCTCTCTGCCTCAGTTTTCCCCATTTTAAAATGAGAAAAACCTGAGCCCCTCTCTCATAGAGTTATTGTAAGGATCAAAGGAGATAACAGGTGTGAAGTGCTATGTAAATCCTGGCTATTGTTGTGAGGCTGGGATGCTAGCCAATCAACACACTCAGCAAATACCTACTGGGTCCAGGCATTGTGCTGACCAGTTAGGATATAAAAATAAAGCCCCAAACAGTCCCTGGCCTCAAGGAGCTACTAGTCTATAGCAGGTGAGACCCAGAGAAGTCAATGCACACCATAGACAGCCCAGGCACACAGGAGGAAATGCCTCCCTCACATAGAGGAGGATACTTGTGCTGAGCCTTATAAAGGGTGTTAAGGATCTGGGGTTGGTTCATAGGATACCAGCTGGGGAAACCCTCCTCCCATGATGCAGATTGGCAACTGAGCATGGAAGCTTGTGCCTCACGTACCTTACCAGGAGGTAGCTTTGGTACAGTGGGCGAAAGCAATGGACTTGGGCTGCATTCATGAAACATGGACACCCTCTTTGAGCCTTGATTTGCTAAATCTGAAAAATGGGACCAATATAACTTGCCTCAGCTCCATTCTTGGCCCGAAGTTCCTAACAAAATGCAGTATGAAGTAAAACGATTCGATTGCCAAGGAAACCAGTAATATTGGAATAAGATGTAGTGGTTTCCCATTCTCGTTCAAGCATCCCCTGAAATCAAAGGGTACGTGGGCCTCAGATGGAGAAATCTTGTTCTAAGGTCTCTCCCAACTCTGACATCCCCTGTTCTACAGTCCTTCCAAGCTCGTCATATTCTATGTTCTATCATTCACCGTGTCGGGCACAGAGACTAATAAAAATTATAATAAATAGCAATGTGTATCGTGCTTTAAGGTTTTCAAAAGCATCTTACATATGTCATCTCATTTGACACAACAACTTTGTGAGGGAGAGACTATTATCATTATTACCCCCATTTTACAGATGAGGAAAATGAGGCCCAGAGAATTTAAGTGACATGGAGAAGGGCACACCATCAGGGAGTATCTGAGACAAGATTCCAATTCAGGTCTTCCTGACCGTAAGTTATAGACTCCTTCCCGTGGGCCGATCAGCTGCCTAGTAAAAACTCCACAAATGCTTATTGACTGATTTTATACCCTCAAGTACTTGCCATTTCTACCTTTCTATCACTATATGCCAAAGTTCACTGGGACTCTAATGTCTGTGAAGATTGGATTTTAGCCAATTGTTAGGTACTTTCATAGAAAGTTCCACATCCTGAGGTCGTTTTCAAGTGTGACATTCATTGTTCTGCCATTCCTTGTGGCTGGCACGTTCTCTGTTCTAAAGGCTCTCTCCGCCACGTTCCAGGGTCTCCTCTCTCATAATTCTCGTGTTCTATGCTCCAAGGTCTTCTAAGGCTCTAGCACGCTTAACCAAGGTCCCTTCTAGATCTCTCATTCCAATCTTGGGCTCCTCTCAGCCTTGACCTTCTGGAGCCTTCAAATGAAGCAAAGTTATCCATGAAACCCTTTTCTTTTGTCTTGGACTCCCAAGAGCCACCCTTCTTTCAACATTCCTTCACAAGGAAAGGTCAAGACTTCTTCTGGAAGGGCCGTTCCAAAGCCTGGGTGCCCCTGTCTCTCTCTCCCTTTGGCCACAGCCTATGGGGGAGGGCTCCCGGCCAATAAAGGAAAGCAGCCGCCCCCGACTCCTTTAAGGCAAACGACGTTATTGCCTCCTAATTGTAGAAGCCCTTGTCGTTTCCGCTTACGGCAGTCCGGGGATGTGCAGTTCACATGGCCCGCTATAATTACAGCCCCATTATAATTTTGCAGTTAGCTGCGATGAGCTCTCACTCTGGTCAGGAAAACATGCCAATTTTGTGGGGGATTGAAGTCTGCCTAATTTTAGCAAATTGAGAGCCACACAAAAGAAAAGAGATAAATACTATGTTGTTATTTTTCATTAGAGAATTGCTATATTAAGAGACTGTGATCCAGCTGTGTTTGTTTAAATAAAAGTACGATTTGAATACCTCCTACAGCTATGTTCCTGCCAATGAATAAAAGATAAAATGCGGCTCTCGCTGGATGGGAGTCGCGGAGTTCTAGCTGACTCGGAGATTTATTGTTTAACATAAGGTGGTGGAAAGAGTGGAGAGAGGACCACACGCAGGGCTCCTTTGTGTATTGTTTCAAGCCATCCCACTAATAGATTTCTTCCACCAAGGCTCCCAGCAATTCAGCTGCGCTCAAATGCTCCACTTAACTGTGAAAAAAATCATCATAAAGTAGCAATTACATCTAAATGGCGAGGGGAGCCCGGATCCACACCATGAGCAATGTAAACGGGAACCAAGACCCTTGCGGTGGGGACACTCTATGTTAGCGTCACGAGGATAATGAAATTAAGGTTCCTTTTGTCCTCCAAAGCAACGCAGGACCTCACCATCCACACGATCCCCCAGCGGGACACTCTCCCCCGAGAGGATTCACCGGCTCACGAGGGAGTTCCCCAGTGCCGTCTTAGTGACACTGAAGCCATAATGCCCAAAGTGAGACTTTCAATTGGCTGAAAAGACCCTGCAATTAGAATTCGGAACTCAGAGTTTGAATCCCAGCCTTGCCTTTGGAGGTGTTGGTGAGCTCCATGAAAGTCGGGGCTTTTCCGTTGAGTCCATTTCTTTCTCCAGCACTTAGCATGGTGCCTGGCATATAGTAGGCGCTTAATGAATGGTTATTGATTGATGGATTGATTTTATGACCACAGAAAAGTCACTTGCTAAGCCTCAGTTTCCTCATCTGGGCAATTGGGATAATGATGGTCTAACTTGCCTTCTTGGTTCATTGATTCAGAGCTGGAGAACTGATAGTATCTTAAGATCAGGAAGAGATGGCAAAGATCAGCTAGACCAGAAGTTCTCAACCTTTGAGATGGCAAAGATCAGCTAGACCAGAAGTTCTCAACCTTTTCTGAGCCTTGGACCCCTATAGAGGACTTTGGTGAGGTCTACAGACCCTTTTTTCATAATGTTTTCCAATACAAAAAAAAAAAATCAAACACAACCATAGATAGATCGCAAAGGAAACCAATTATATCAAAACATAGTTATCTGTTTTTAGAAAACAGACATCAAATAACAGGTTAAGAATCCTTGGTTTAATCCAACCCTCTCGTTTTATTGATGAGGAAACTGAGGACCTCAGAGAGCAGGTAATTTGTCCAAAGTGACACAGTGAAGTAAAAACCTAATAAAATGATTCCCACAAAGTGCCACGTGACTGTAAAGCAAATAACAATTAGGAGCTATTGTCAACAGACAGACCATAAATTATCCTGCAAAATTGAATACTTCCCCCTCAAAGCAGTAGAGACTAGAGGAACCACCCACATATTCTAAAGCTGATGCTTCCATCCCTCGAAATAATCTTTTGGGTATTCTTTGAGAAATGCCTCAGAGCCTTGTGAACAACAAATTGGATTTCTAGAGTTCTTCAAAGCTTACAAAGCTCTTTACTCATTACAGTTCTAGTGAGGGCACAAGGGTGATCACCATCTCCATGATACAGGAGTGAAAATGACTCAACCAGGATCACACAGCTAGAAAGGGAAGGGTCAAAGGTGAGATTTGAACACAGATGTCTCCTGAATCTAAATTGTATGCCTTTCCCTTTCTACAATGATGCCTCTATATATAACAAAGTCACTTCTCATGTTATTTTGATCAGAACCAGTATTAAATGTCCCTCTAACCCATCCCTTTCCCTAGAAGTTCTTTGGATAAAATATACTCTCAGAGCATTTACAACTGCTGCTAACATCTTACCCTTCCACAATGTGTGGCACACAGTAAACCATCAAAAATGCTTTTCAGGGGGCATCTGGGTGGCTGGCTCAGTGGATTGAGAGCCAGGCCTAGAGATGAGAGGTCCTGGGTTCAAATCTGACCTCAGACACTTCCCAGCTGTGTGAGCCTGGGCAAGTCACTTAACCCCCACTGCCTAACCTTTCTGGTCTTCTGCCTCAGAACCAATACTCAATACAATAAAACCAATACAACTGATTCTAAGACAGAAGGTAAGAGTTTAAAAATAAATAAATAAAATGCTTTTCATTCTTTCACAAGACATTAAAACAGAATATTCCCCCAAATCATAACAATAATTGATTTTAGTATAGCCCTTTAGAGTTTAGAAAATGTGTTATTTCCTTTGAAACGCATGGCAACCCTTTGAGGTAGGTGCTAGAGTAGGGCTGCCTAATCCTGGATCCAAGAACTTTTTGTAAAGATGTTTGGCGAGCTGTATTTCAAAATCATGGCTTCCTTGGTAATCTTCTGTATTTTATTTTGCTCATTTAGAAACAAGACTCTGAGAATGGCTCCCTAAGCTTCACAGGACTGACCACCCAAGTGGGCCAGGATGAAGAAAAGGTAGAGAAACCTCAGTAAGGTCTCTTCTAGCTCTGTCTCTAATCTCCTGAATTGTCCAGCTCTGAACCAATGCTCCTACAACTTTCAGAGCAATGCTTTGAGGAAAGTAAGGCTTTCCTTATAAAGGTAAAGCTGAGATTTTTATCCCCTTGTTGTACATAAGGAAACTGAGGCTAAGAGTTGAAGTGGCTTGCCATTAGTTGAGGAGATCTAAAGCCAAGAAAATTAAGAGGATTAAGAACTCATGTAGCAGAGGTGTTCTTACTTCCATTTTACAAATGGGTAAATTGAAGCTCAAAGCGTTTACCCAGCTTGACCATTGTCTCCTACACCTAGAAAGTGTCAGAAGTCAAGATGGTACTCAGGCTTTCCTGACTGGAAATCCAGGGCTCCCTCTACTCTGCCACTCAGAAAAATCAGAGTTTACAGCTTCTTAATCCCCTTCCTCCACATATATCACCTTGGTGCTTTCTGACCCAAGTCTTCTAGTCCTTCCTTTTCTGGAAAACACCGACATCTGGGACCAGGCTGTCAAGCCTCAGGAAGGCCCCTCATGGCCCAAAGGCAAGCTGATGGGAGACCAGCTTTCTGCCCATCAGTATTCCGGCCTGCCTTTGGAGTTTGCTCGATTGTAATCCCATGACCAAGCACGTAATTCTAAAGGGCTGATGTGTTGGAGCTGATTTAGCTACGGCCAAGTGATGGGAGGAGTGGCTGCCTGCCAGGATCCGTTGACTGTGGCAGGGTCTAGAATGTCACAGGGACCGGCTTGTACTGTCTGAGTCAATTTAAATAACTCAAATGCCTCGAGTTAAAAATCTATTCAAACAGTAACCTTTACGGTCAGATTCCAACTACATGTTTTTCATAAGTTTATGGCGTGGGGACCCAAAGTACTTTGTAAACTCAACGTGGAGTCCTGGGGGAACATGATTAAGAGCAGAAGTGGTCTGGCCTGGAGGAAGTCAGAGCATGCTCTCCTACCACCCATCCGTGCTGATTATTATTGGTGTTGCCTATAATAATAAACCTCGTTACAACAGCATGGAGAGGCTCAGCAGACATTGTTCCTATCAAGTGGATGATGCTAATATCCCTCTAGTAGAAAAAACAAATTATTTTTGGGTTACCAGGGAAAATTGGGGAGGAAGAGAATGCAAAATTAGACCCTAGGGGGATGTTCTTCCCTCCATACACAGTGGAGTGTTGAAATCGCCTTAAGGAATGTGAGTATGGAGATGGGGGGGTCCAGTGGAGGGATCCCATACACCACATTTAGCAAACACCTTTTTGAAAATAATCACTGGGCTCTCCAAGGGTTTTCTTTTTCTCTTTGAAGATTTCAGCCCAGAGCTGATGTGAACCATTCCCCAAAGGAAATTCTCTCAGGTTATATAAACAAGATACTGAAAAATGCCTTTTAAAGATTGCAGACTTGGATATGCTCTCGAAACTCGGATTTTCAAGTTGGACAGCCCCTTGACATTGAGTGTCTACACTGGCATGTCTCCGGTTGACTTGGGACATCAGGGGGAACAGAATGTGCTGACAACTGCTCACAGTCACACAATGGGCAGGGTCAGATCTGTGGATGGGGAAGGGCAGCTCAGACCCGTGAAGCTCGGAGTCAGAGAGGAGTGCCACCCAAGTTGACAGCCGAGTGATGGAGCAAGGCTCTCGTGATCACAGAGTTTGCCCACAAACTGTTGGGTTTCTCAGTTGCCCTAGATTGCTCTCAGGAGTGCAGACCTTTGAGGGGAGATGATATTTTCCAGCCTTACCAGCTCCCTGGGGCTTATGTGATCACAATCCTGGGGACATGGAAGAGGGGAGGAGCTGATCGATATTCTTTCATTAGTCAAAATACCGAGGGGAGAAAGACAAAAAGAGTAGAGAGATCTAAACCCAACTCAGTGTGTAATATCTGTCATTTTGGGAAGAGTTTGGAAGAGAACCAGGAAATAACCTTCAGCTTTCTCAGAAGTTATAAAGCATATCAGAAAAATGATCTGATGGGTTTGAAGCAAATTACCCACGTTAAGGAGTGATGTAACTGTCACTTATTAATATGAGGATTTTATTCTTCTCTTCTTCGCTAGAGTTCAACTAGAAACTGTTCTGGGACAAGTCACTCCTGCTATGATTATTCCTTCATGTTTGACATACAACAAACTATTTCACAGACGATTGGTTTTTACATTGAATCAAAGTGTTGGGATATGAACTCGTCTTCAGTAGATTCATTCAGAGCATTATTGGGACAGCTCCAATCACAGACAGGACAACAAGGATCCTTCTCCTTCTGCTTCACTGAGCATCCTGACTAAGGGAGGTTAAAGAGGATTAAAAATAAGTTTTTGAAATATCAGATCACACACCTGCCAGATTCATCTCCCCTTTTCATAGAGGGGGAGCCTGGAGGGAGACAGCATTTATGGAATACCCACTATGTGCCAGGCATGGTGCTAAGGGCTTTATAAATATGATCTGATTCTGCGGAATTAGGATTAGTTGTGATCATGTCACTCTCCCTTGCTCCAAATCCTTTAATAGCCCCTTATAATAGGGTACATTAAATACAACCTCCTGACCTGCTCCATTTGTTCTACTATCTTTTTTTTTAAACTTTTGCCTTCCATCTTACTGTGCATTGATTCCAAAGCAGAAGAACAGTAAGAGCTAGGCAATGGGAGTTGTGACTTGCCCGGAGTCACACAACTAGCAAGTATCAGAGGCTATATTTGAACTCAGGACTTGCCTTCTCTAAGCCTGCCTCTCAATTGGTTGAACTACTTAAATGCCCCCACTGTATTACCTTAGTGTACTTTACTTCCCATCTACAGAATGAATAATTCAGTCAAACCAAGCTCCTCTAATCCAGCCAAACCCACTTCTCCATTCAGTCTTCCTTTTTCAATCTCCCCTTTCCTCCTCTCCTTGAGCCAAGTTCTAGGGTTTCCTCCCCTCTAAAAAAAATCCTGCCTTTATTTGTTTTGAAAACATGTGGCACATCCTTGTTTTGGGGAGAGACAGCAGGGCAAAAGGCATAGAGTGCTCACCTCAGGGGGAAAGGATGCTTGGGTTCATCTAGCCTCTGGCACATCCTTTCTGGGTAAGCTGTGCATCCTCTTGGAGCCTAGATGACTCAAGATTACTACTACGAGAAAAGATGCCAAGCTGCCTGGTAGAGGGAGCTCCCACTTCTGGGAGTTCTCCATATCAACAGAATCACACATCTAGCCCCTATTGCTTTTAGCCCCATGATTTCCCCCCAATCGAAATGGAAACTCTTCTATGAGAAGAATGGCTTCTTTGTGCTCTCTGTATCACCAGCACTTAGCCTAGCACCTGTCACATAGTAGGGACTTAATAGATTCATGTCAATTGATATATTAAGTGCTAATGGACCAATTCTGTGATTTAAAAGTTGTTGGGAACTTAGTAACCTTGGAGACAGCAATTTCAGTAGAATTGTGGTTTTGGAAACTAGATGGACAGGAATTGAAAAGTGAGTGGGAAGAGAGGGAAAAGAAATAACAAATGTAGATGACCCTTTCTAGGAGTGTAGTCATAATGGAGAAAAGAATTACACGGTGATATCTTGTGGGAGTAAATGTTTAATAACCAGCTCTCTGAAAGAAAGAAAAAATATCCATCACACACTTTTAGTTTCATATGTATTTTTAAAACCCTCTTAGAATCAATCCTAGGTATTGGTTCCAAGGCAGAAGATGGAGAAGGGTTAGGCAAGTGGAGTTGAATGACTTGTTCAGAGTCACACAGCCAGGAAGAATCTGAGGTCACATTTGAATCCAGGACCTCTTGTCTCAAGACATGGTTCTATATCAACTGAGGCATCTAGCTGCCCTTTTAAAATGCATTATTAGCATTTTTCCATCTCTTTCTGAAGTCTAGACAATCAATAAAATAATGAATCAACTCCTGATCTACTGATTTCTGAGGTATAAATGATCACATTGAAAATTTAATAATCAAAAAATAGCTAGATGGCTCAGTGTATTGGGAGGCAGGCCTAGAGATCAGAGATCCCAGGTTCAAATCTGACTTCTGATGCTTCCTAGCTGTGTGACCTTGGGCAAGTCACTTAACCTTCATTGCCTAGCCATTACCACTCTTCTGCCTTGGAACCAATACGTGTTATTGATTCTAAGATGGAAGGTAAGGGTTTAAAAAAAAAAACAACTTCATACTTGGCTTTCCAGTCCATAAGAGCTGACTCTAGCACATCTTTGACTGGAGGTTAGCAAGGTGTGACTGGTATTAAAAAGGGCGTTATGGGGTATAAGGGTAGCTGATAGTATATGATTTAACTAGGTAACTGTAAGACTATAAAGGGAAGGGAAGGGAAGGGATCCAGAATAGAAGTAAAGGATTAAATGAGCTCTGGGAGAGGAGGAGAGGCTAGAAATCCCAGTAGAAACAAAGAGAGGAAGAGGCAGGAGAAAAGGTTGAAGGATAGGAGGTTGTGGTCAGAGGAGAAAAATGTCAACATTCTGAATTACAGCCCTAGTACAAGAACAAGGTTGCCATGAAGATAAAATGAGATAAGTTTTGTAAAGTGTTTTAAAAGCCTTAAAATACCATTGAAATACTGGTTTTTATCATTACAGATATTAATTAGGAGCAAAGGATCTTTCATCATGGCTCAAATGGTGTGAAAATGGAAGATGAGGAAGCTGATCAATGAAGAGGTCCACAAAAGGTATTTATGGATGCTGGTAATGTCAGGGATGGCATTCAAAGGGTGGATGACTGAGAAAACCATGCCCTCTCTCTGAGTCTTGGTTTCCTCATATGACAGATTGGAAAATAATATATGCTCGACCTCCAGTCATAACCAGGAATTCTTTCCCACCTGAGCTCAGAACCAAACACTGTGCCCAGTATAAGTTCCATAAAGTATGACCTCACCAGACCGAGGAGGTAGGGTCCCTAGAGATTTGTCATGCTGAGAATGTTTCCTATCTTAACTAAATATGATTGCTTCCTATGAGCTATGCTCTGCTGATAAAAGTCTGGAAACACCATTGGCACCCTCTAAATTAAGGAATCTGGGGCAAAATTCCAGCAAACCTACCCTAAGTAACTACCTGTTTCCCAATGCTTTTCTAAGGGAAACATTCAAAAGGCAATAGGACTGTCTACACCATTGTCTGGGACCCCAAAACACTAGAAGAGCATAAAGCAAGAATGATAGAGGGAATAGAGGAACTGAGGTCTGATCTCAGCTGCTTTATGATGTTTGTAGGCAGGGTTCACATCTGGAGGTTGTGTGGGTAGAAGAAAGGAATCCTGCTGTACCAGCAGCAGAGGAAGAGACCCTGAGATACCCTCTCATTTGCAGTCTCTGCCAATCACTGTAAGTCATTCATAGATGAAGTCTGAATTAAATAGACCAGTATGACCAAGATTTAAAAGTCAGATGGAGATTGCTGTAGGAATAAAAGTGACAGCAACAATGCTAATAGCATTTTTAGTCTTCTTTCTCCTTTCTTCTTTCCTTGATTCTTTGCTTCCCTCCTTCCTTCCTTCCTTCCTTGCTTCTTTTCTTCCTTCCTTCCTTTCTTTCTCTCTCTTTCTTATTTTCTTTCATTCTTTCCTTCTTTCTCTCTTTCTTACTACTTTCCTTCTTTCTTCCTTTCTTTCTTTCTTCCTAACCAGTTGCATCTACTATCTCACTGGATCCTAACCATAACTCTTAGATGTGGACATCATAAGCACTATTATGCCCATTTTAAAGATGGTAACATTGTATCATGCCCATTTTGCAAATAATAAAACTGAGGCATAGAGACAGAAAATCACTTGCCCAAGCATAACAAAGCAGGCTAGAAATGATGCTGGGATGAGAACCTAGATTTTGATACCTCATTTTGAATTTTTCTACTCAGAAAAAATTCTGTTTAGAGGGATTATTTTTTAATTTCAGACTTTGTTAGAGACTAACATAGCACCTTATACATAGTAGTCATTTAATAAACGTAACTGCAATCAGTCAGTCAGCCAATATTAACTGATTGACCAACCAACTGATTGTAATTATAAAGCGCTTTTGATCCATGATATCATTTAATTTTCACAATAGAGCTATGAAATAATTGCCTCATGAAGTCTAGCGGAGGGAAGGGACCTTTTTAAATAAAGAATCTGAGACCAAAGAAAAGTAAGGGATGAGTCCTAAGTCACATACATAATAGAACCATAGAGCATAGAAAGATAGAGTTGTAACGGTCCATGGAGCCATCCAGCCCACCTCCCGTATTTTACAGATGGGGAAACTTACCACACACATTCTTTCCTCTTCATCCCAAGCCCAAGAAGGCATCTGCAGAGGGATGCTTTGACCCTCTGGGGCTGGGCTCAGCCTCCAGGACAATAAATAGGAGAAGATTTTCATCCTCACTTCCAGGAAGGAATCTTTCAGCATCTCAGGAGGGAGGTTCTCACAACCCTCCAAGGCACTTCCTTCCTCAAAGCCCAGAACAGCCCCAGCCTTCCTACCTGTCTCCCCTCCCCTCCCTGCCCTTGGTCTTCCTCAGGGACTTTCCTTTCACTTCCTTCTCCACACCTGCCATTCAGACTCAGGAAGGTTAATTTCTGCTTGAGAAATCCCATGCTGTATTGAGGTTTCCATCTGTGCCCTAGACTGAATACATAAAGAAGAGGCAGAGGCTGAGGGGGGCTACCAGGCAGAGTGGCTTTCCACTTGGGTAAGATCCTGCCTTTAATCTGATTTGTTGGGTGTAAATGTTCACACTAAAAATTTAACAATCAGCTCCCTAAACTGGTTTGATTTGATTCCATTGTATCCATATTGGGTGGCACTGGAAGACATAATCTTCCTTTTGTATGGGGGTCCTTCCACTCTCCGCCAATTTCCTAATTCAATGTTTTTCCCCTCAGCTTCCTAGAAGAACGTGAGGACGGGGCACTCTTCTATCAAGAGATCAAGAGGCATTTCAGCCTATCTTGTTATATCAAATAAGACAATACGCATAAAGTACTTTGCAGATGTTGAGGCTGGTATGAAGCCAGTAAAGGGGTTGAGGCCAGGGGAGAAGGAAGGAAAGAGGGAAAAAAGAAAGGAGGGAGGGAGGGAAGGGAAAGAGGAAAGGGAGGAAGGGAAGAAAGGAGGAAGATAGGGGAATGATAGAAACTAACAAAAACATTGCCTGAAGGATAATGCCCAGGGAAGCAAGAAGAGGAAGAAGTGTGGAGAGAGAACGTTTGAAACGTCTGCAAAATATAACTCAATTATCTGAGCTCAGCCATAACAAGGAAAAAATCCCATCAGGTTGTAAGAGCCATAAGTACCCAATAGTTACGTTGACTGCATTTATAAACAGATATCTTTTGGCAAGAGAATCAAAAAGGCCTCCGCAAGACATGCGATTCTGGGCTGGAATCCATCCCCTCCGTGCATTAATTGACTTGGTTTGAACTCTACTGTTTTCAGTCGGAGAATTTGCTGTGAACATGTTGTACATATCTCAGATATCAAATAGCAAATGTGCTGCAGCCAGATACAGAACCGGAGCCAGACATTTTTCATTAATCAGTCGTGTACACTCCCCATGAATAGGAAATGGAACCCAGAAAGGGAGACGAGATTCCCACTAGGTCTCCTGGGCATCCACCATGTTCTCCTTCCACCTGGGCTACCCAAGTCAGATTGGAAGCAGAGCCCTCATGCTCCCCATAGTGGAGCCATTATTTGGCAACTCCTTCCAAAAAGATCTGCTGAACTGTACATGTTTCCCCCGACCCATCCACCTCTCCCCACCAATGCATGTATATCGTGATTCTCAAAGAGGTGCTTGGGAGCAGGAGGCTTCTTGGGAAAGATGGCAGATCCTAGGGTCAGAGGGCTGGCTTTCTATACCCAGCTCTACCATTTGGCCCTGGACAGTGGAGAGAGCCCAGTTGGAAAGAACCTCTAAAATAATCTAGCCCGACCTGTGCTTGACCATGAATTCCAACTGCAGTGTGTCCAACAAGGAGTCAACCCTTGGACGCCTCTAGCAAGAAGGCACCCACTTCTTCCCAAAGCAGCCCATTTGAGTCAAGTCAATAACTATGAATCAGATGCTTGTTCTGTGCCTGGCATTGTGCTCAGTGCTAGGATACAAGTATAAGTAAAAAAGAAAGATGGTACATTCCATCAAGAAGCTTCTATTCCAATAGGGGAATTCAATACACAAGAAGGACTTTGGGAGTCAGAGAGAAGAGTTGAGGCACCAGGCTTAGGGGCAGTAGAGAAAGTTCAGAGAATCAGAAGCTCAAGCAGCAGAGGAATGGAGGGCTCTAAATGTTAGGAAAGTTTTGTTTGTTTTGTTCTGTTTGTTGGTTTGTCCCTCCCCCCAATCAATCAAGCCCCAAACTGCCTCAATGTGACATCTGCCCATTGTTCCTGATTCTGTCCTCCAGGGCCAAACAAAATCATCCTTCCCAGGGATAGCCCTGGGTTCTCCTTTGAGTTTTACCATTTGTTAGCCCTGTAGCTTTGGGCAAGTTATTTAATCTGGCAGCTGGATGGCAGAGGAGATAATTCTGGACTTGGAGTTAGGAAGAGGAGTCTCTGATGTTTACTAGGGGGCAGTGGCAATAAACAATTTAACCTCTCCCAGTCTCAGTTTGTCTCACCTGTAAAATGGAGATAACAAGAATCAAACAAAATAAATGCATGAAGACTTTGAAAACTTTTATAATTAGTATAATTAAAATGGGTTAAAGAGACTTGCATGATGACCTCATAGGATAGTTGTAAGGCTCAAAGAACTCTATTATTTTAAAAGTAACATTATTTGTGTGTGTTTTAAATGTATGTGGGTAAGCATTGAGATATATTTTATGTATAAATAATGCATGTGTGCCAATATAGATATATGTTATATACGTGTATGTTTACATGTATATGAAAGCAAACAGAGGAGCAATGGTATGTATTAAAAAGAGTTCTGTCTTTGGAGTCAAAAAATATGCATTCAAAACTGGAATTTGCAACTTCCTCTGTCTGTAACCTTGGACAATCAACCAATCAGCAAGCATTTATTAACTGTGCTTTGCTAAAAGCTGGGGATATAAAGAAAAAGCAGAAAATGCTCCCTGCCCTCAAGATGCTTATGTTCTAAGAGAGAACCTACAGTGTGTGCATAGATAGATTCAAACTAGATATAGGCAGCTAGGTGGATAGAGCATAGATCTGGAATCAGGAAGCCCTGAATTCAAATCCTGATTCAGACATTTATTAGTTACTTAACTTCCCCATGCCTCAGTTTCCTCATCTAAAATAGGAATCATCATATCATCTCCCTTCCAGGGTCATTGTGAACATCAAACTATTATGACAGGTAAAATCCTAGCTCACTCTCAAAAGACACAGATGGGTTCTATTATTGACCATCTGTAGTGTTTCAAGCTCCCAGTCAGCTCTCTGTTCCCATTCTGACTCCTCTATGCCATGATTCCTTTTTCTTGGCCATTTAGCCAAATGACTATTTGACTATTTTTCACCCTTCGTTTTGGCCCAACTCATTCTTGGGTGTCAGATCCTGTTTCTCTGCTTCACTTTGATCAACTCCCACCTTCCTCCTTTCTCTGGATTCCTTGGCTATGAACACTCATAACTGTGGTTTCGACACTGACCCACATGCAGGTTATGGTTGGCTACCCATGATCCCCTTTTCTCCTATTACTCTGAATAAATATGGAACGTGTAGCCATATTGAATAAATTCCCTGATCTCAGAAATGGCTGAAGGATATGATGATCCAATCAAGGCAGTTATCTGATTAGAGCACCTAGCACAGGGCACAGAAATTGTAATGATCCAATAAAGGTCTTGAATGAATGGATACATTCTAGTCCATAAAGTAGAGTACCACTATGAAGCAGCAATTGTCAATGAATGAGGATGTAGTGAAAGGTAACACAATCTTAAAGAGAATTTCCCTTGGCTTTCGATGCTCCAGAAGGTCCTGTGGTTTCACACTTCTCTAGTTAATACACTCAAGGTATGTGGGAATTCATATTACTTTAAAGTCGTGCTTATTAACATCAATTGTCATTTCACTATAGTTTGGATGAAATAGGGCATACCAGAAGGTGTAGGCTCTCCATTGATGGATTCATTGGTTGAAAGCATCCCAAATAACCTAGTTGTTTATTTTTTATTGTACTACAGCCGAAGGTTAATAGTAGGCATTTAATAAATGCTTGGGACAGCTAGGCGGCTTAGTAGAGAGAGTGCCAAGCCTGGAATCAAGGAGTCTCATCTTCCTCAGTTCAAATCTGGCCTCAAACATTAGCTATATGACCCTGAACAAGTCACTTAACCCTGTTTGCCCCAGTTTCCTTATGAATTGGAGAAGGAAATGGCAGACCACTCCAGGTTCTCTGCCAAGGAAACCCTGTCAGGTCACAAAGAGTCAGACAGGACAGGAATGACTGGATAATGCCAATACATGCCTGTTGACCGCCTGCCTGATTGACTAAAGTCTTAACTGTAACTAATGTTGGCATTAGCCAACATTATCCAGACAAGCCTGGTTAATGTTTGGTTTGGGAAACAAAAATCAGAAATGTGGTTATCATTACAGCTGCAACACTGAAGACCAAACATGTTTAGATGTTCCTGGACCTGGGTTCTTGTGCTTTGGGAGATCATGTATCTGCTATTTATAGGTTTGAGATTTCCTATATTACTGTCATATCATCAAATATCAGTCTGTGGAATTTGCAAGTTACTGGGGAAATGGAAAGTTAACCCAGGTTTAGAAAAGGCAAATATCTAGACTATTTGTTAAACCCTTACCTTCTGCCTAAGAATCAATATTATAATATTGATTCTAAGATAGATGAGTGATAAGGGCTAGGCAATAGAAGCTAAGTGACTTGCCCAGAGTCACACAGTTAGGAAGTATCTGATGTCAGATTTGAACCCAGAACCTCCCATCTCTAGACCTGGCTCTCTATCCACTGAGCTACCCAGTTGTCTCCTCTAGACTTTTTTTTTAAGGAAGAGAATGGAGTCTTCACATTTAAAATCAGAGAGCTTGACTTTGACTTCTGGCAAAATTCTAGAGTATATTTCTAGAGAGATGGTTAGCATATATTTGGAAAGGGAAACAATGATTGCAAAGAGCCAACATGGCTTCATGAGTACTCTGACATTCCATACCAGCTTCATTCCCTTTCTTGTCAGTCCCTGCTAGAATGATCAGTCAAGGAAATGAGTTCTGTAATTTACTTTTATTTTAGCAAGGCATTTGCTAAAATTTTTCATGTGATTTGGATGGAAAAGATGGAGAAATTGAGTGATCGTACAATAAGATACATTCAAAATTGGTGGAATGGATGGATCCCAATCATAGTCTTTGATGGTCTGGTATTGTCAGGAAAAAGAATTTCCTATGAATTGTTCCAAGCATATGGCCTCATCTCCCACTTCTATACCTTTGCCCAAACTTTCCTCATTCCTGGAAAGCATTCCTTCCTCACCTTTCCCACACAGACACTCTCAAGCATCCTTCTAGGTTCAGCTGAAGTTCCACCATTTATACAATAGAGATTCTAATCTTCCATTCATTATCACCCTCTCCTCTAAAAATTACTTTATATTTTCTTTGCCTATATAATCTTTACTTACCTACTTGTGTTCATATTATGCCATGCAATAGAACATAAGTTCCTTAAAGGTAGGGACTATTTATATTGTCTCTTTTTCCTCCCAATTTAGCAGAAGATAGATGCTTGTTTACTAACTGGATGACAAAGAGTGATGTTCAATGGTGTAACATAGCTGTCATGTTAGCAAAAGGGAAACAATCAAAAAGGTGCAATTCTGGATCTGATTATGAGAAGGAAAGCTTTGTTGTAGCAGAGATAATAGAGGAACTTTCATCTACATATGGTGACTGCTCCAGCTCGTAGTTAGTGATAAATAAGGAGGAAAAAGGCTTTTATTGAACTACATGGACAGTGAGAGGCAGAAATGGCCAAGAAAGCTAACGTGACCTTTTTGGGGGTCTCAGGAATATGATTACACTGTTCTATGCCCTGGTCAGGTCATGTTCGGTTCTAGGTACCATAATTTGGGAAAGGTCTGAGCAAGCTAGAGGAACGCTAGAGAGCAGAAAAGTGAAGAGGCGTCAAAGGCATGTCATAGGAGTGATGTCTGAAGGCAAGGAGGATATTTAACTTGTAGAAGAGTATACTAAAAGGGAACAAGGAAACCCTATACAGCTACACAAATGGCTGTCATCTGGAGAAAGAATTTAATTTGTTCTATTTGGTCAGAGAGGGAAGAACCAGAAGCAATGGGTACAAATTCTCAAGAAATGCATTCAGGCACAGTGTAAGTGGGAAACAACTTTCTTAAAATTACAGCTATCTAGAAGCCGATGCAAGGGCATGGAGATGGGTCATAGGAAAATGAAAATTCAGGGAAAATTCCACTGCCTGTCAATTTCAGACCTAAAAAGACTGTGATGAAAATCTAGCCATTTCACCAATTTTGAATGGGCCATGTTGGGGAAGTAGTGGGCTCTCCCAAATTGTAAGTCTTTAAGCAGAAGCTGGAAGACCTTGGTTGGGCAGGTCCTCCTGGGGTTCCTTTTTAGGAATGGATTGTAATAAATGGCTTCCCTTCTAACTAGGGATTCTTTACCCTAATTAGGAGAATGTATGAACTCTGATAAGAAAAGATTGCCTCTATATTTTTCTTTCTTAAAAAAAAACAAACTTTTACATTCTGTCTTAAAATCAATATTGTGTATTGGTTCCAAGGCAGAAACGCAGTAAGATATAAGCAATGGGGTTTAAGTGACCTGCCTAGGATCACACAGTTAGGAAATGTCTGATGCCAGATTTGAATTCAGAATCTCCCATATCTAGTCCTGGCTCTCAATCCACTGAGCCACCTCTCTGTCCCCTGTACTTTTATTTTAACTAACCTATAATTGAAGTTGGACATTTCTAATGGTTGTAAAGCATGATTCTGACAAGGAGCACATGGACTTCACCAGATTGCCAAAGGGACCCATGATTTTAAAAAGTTTAAGAATCCCTCCTTCTAACCTTAAAGTCCTGAGATTCTTTAAAAGTATAGTTAATGTCTTGTCATATGAAACTCTACAAAAGAATTCCACTAGAATCTTAGGGGCATCTTTCAAAAACAGAAGTCTGACATTCCAGGAATTATTGATTCTGATGCTGACAAATAGGAATAGGAAAATGGAAATAAATGTAAGTAGATAGAACTCAGATTTTGAAAGAGCCTCCTAAACAGAATGATCGTATAGTAATTTCTGGAAAACAGATGCACACTGAGTGGAGACTGGTGACAAATGTTAAAGATAGATTCTCAAAGCATTCCTGAATCTGGTTTTGGAGTAGGAGAAAGGTCCAGAAAGGAGTGGGACCCATGTTTGGCATAGATGTGGAGGGGATAAAGGATGGCCAAAAGAGAAAAAAATATTAAACTCTTATTTTGTTCTATTTGCTCTACCAAGAGGAATGACCTATATATAAAGAGAGAGAGTCTTGGAAGAATAGAATAAAAATAAGTTAACAGCTCATAACATCCCAAGGTAAGTAAGGCACTCATAAGAGTGTTTCTAGCCTCCCCAGAAGGAATGCTCTATTTAGATCTAAGGGCAACTGATACAGCTTGTGTTCACAGGGAATTTAGCTAAATATTTATCATTTAGAAATCACTTCAATCCCTCCTTCCTCATTTTGCTACTGAGAATTCAGAGGTCCTTAAGGGATATGATTTGCCTAATTTCTCAAAGCCAAATCTAGCACTTCCTTTTACAAAGACAAGTGGTTTGAAACATATCCTTCCATGCTTAATATGTTTGGGGAAGAGAAAGGATGATCGAAAACTCCAGGATTCTGAAATAATAATTTCAAAATTATATGATGAGATAATGAGATAAAATGATGATGAGAAATAGAATGAGGTGGGGACAGAAAAGAACACCCATCCCAAGGGGAACTATCAGAGAAGTACTTATTTTAATTAATAAGTCTGAATCTCCTGGTTGATAAAACCATGATTGTCCTACCAAAGACATGATCCTATACATCTCAGTATGTGGACTTGTTTAGTCCTTCCCAATCCAAGTTCAGTGTATTTTCTACCCTACCACATTGTTTTCCCAAGCTTCCTACTCTGCTTAAAGATAAGATTTCCCCTTTACTTAAACTCAAAGAAGGCTAAAGTGTAAAGGACCCTAGAGATGAACACATTCAACCTCTACATTTTATAAATGAGAACATGGAAGACCAGAAAAAGGAAATCTCTTGCCCAAGGTGCCACCACAAATTTTTAGAAGATCCAGAAGTCCTGGTGTCTAATTCCCAGTCTGATTCATTTTCCTTTGTTCCAAGCTGCCTCCTTATGTGTATTTGGCAATGGCTTCAGGGAATCCTCTGACTAGATCAATGCATCTAGGGTTGTGGCAGGAAACCCTCTGTGGCTTTGTAGGACTCCCCCCACCCCCTTCCCCTTGTCTACTTCTTTCACATGTCTTTTCTCTCCTTGATATCCTCTTTGGCAGGAGAGATCTCCTGCTCTTGAATCCCCAGCAAGTTTATTTAATCTAGACAACTGCTGTCTCTCTTAAATGAAACATGAATATTTATCATAATGAAAGACATGAATTATTGAAACTTTGTCCTGCAAACCTAATAAGATGTGAAGTCTTCACAAAAGGATGGATGGAGAATGGACTTGTCAACTCTAAAAGCGACAAAACTGGGCATTCCCAAGAAAGTGGCATGAAGCTCCCCTGTTTCCAGGATTCACACTGGCAGTGTCATTAAAATAGGACTCCAAGGTGATGAGCCACAAAGCTTCTGATGTCTATTCTATGCCCCACCCTCTGCTCTCATCTCTTTACTCTTTCAAATACTCACCATTTCAGAAAAGCTTGTCTAGTAACTGCTCCCTGGACACTGCTCTCCAACTCCCATCTCCTTGACCCTCCTGCTTGATACAAATGGTATGTTCTCCCTAGACTGCATTAACTCCTTTCTTCCAGCTAGAAAAATTCTTAACTTCTTTCAAAGCACAGCTTAAGTGGCACCTTTTACAAGGAGCCTTTCTTGATCAGCCTTTCTTGATCCGCAGACCCAGAAATTAAGAGGAAACTTCCCCTTGAAATTAGCATGTACCATATATACTTTAGATTTACTTCTCTTTATGCTCCCCCACTGCCCCACTCATGTAAGTGATTTGAAGATAGGAATGATTTCATGTTTATCTTTATCTCTCCAAAGCATAGAATAGTGGCTAGACCAGAGGAGGTTGAATTAAATGCTGGTTGAGTTCATGACCAAACAAAATACAGAAAGGATCACAAGAGGTAAAAATGGATATATTATTTTTTTTGCACAAACAAAACCAATGCAATCAAAATTAGAAGGAAAGCAGGAAACTGGGAGAAAAAAATCATGTTTCTCTGATAAAAGATCATATTTCTCAAATATATAAGAAACAGATAAATTTATATAAAAACAGGAAGGAAACTTTACCCAATGATAAACTATATAAGGATTTAAACAGGTGGTTTCCTGAAGAAGAACTCTTTCAATAGTCATATGAAAAAATTCCCTGTCACTAATAATTACAGAAATGAAAATTAAAACAATTCTGAAATACCATTTTACACAGATAGGCTATCATGACAGAAAAGGGAAATGACAAATGCTGGAGGGAATAGGGGGAAATGGGTAGACTAATATATTGTTGGTGGAGCTGTGAAATAATCCAAACATTTTGAAAAACAATTTGAAATTGTGCCTAAAGGATTTTCCAACTGCTCCTATCCTTTGCCCTAGCAACAGATCTATATCCCAAAGTGATCAAAGAAAACGGGGAAAGACCTTTGGTATAAAAATTTTATAGCAGATTTTCTTCCAACAAAGAAAAAAATGGAAACTGAGAGGATATTCATCAACTGGGGAGTGGCTGAACAAATTATATTATATGAATGTGACATAATACTATTGTATTTCCAAAAATGATGGAGTCAGTTTTGGAAAAACTTGGAAAGACATATGAATTGATACAAGGTGAAGTGAGTGAATTTTAGTCATTGCAATGATCCACCCCAATTCCAAAGGACTCATGATAACAAATGCTATCCTCTTACAGAGAGGGAATCTGTGAACTCTGAGTGCAGATTGAAGCATTTTTTCCTTTATTTATATTCTCTTCATTGTTTGTTTCTTACAATATGACTAAAAATAAATGTTTTGTGTGATTTCATCTATATGGTGGGTGTCATATTCTTGCATTCTCAATGAGTGAGGGATAAGGGGAGGGAGGGAATTTAGAACTGAAGATAAAAATAAGATAATTAGGTAGCATAAATAAATAAATTGATGCTGGCTGAAAATTGAGTCCTGTGAGCACATTCCAAATACATGAAGAAGAGGACTTAAGAGTCTCAAAGAGGACAAGTGACTTGCCCAATTCAATGCATCTTAGAGGAGGCATAAATAGGACTTGAATCTAGGCCTTTGGAGGTTCAGGAGCTTGCTCTCTCCATTCCAGCATGCTAAGTCAGAAAAAGGCAAGTATCACTATTGACATGTAAATTGTTGGCCTTCTTTCAACTATTACCCACAATGTTTGTCAATGGAGGAAACTATTCTAGAATCTTTTTTTTTTTATTTTAAACATTATTTTATTTGGTCATTTCCAAACATTATTCCCTGGAAACAAAGATCATTTTCTTTTCCTCCCCTCCCCCCCCCCCCCCCCCCCCCGCCTTTCCCTCTCCCATAGCCGAGGCAGGATTCCACTGGTTATCACATGTGTTCTTGACGCGAACCTATTTCCCTGTTGTTGGTATTTGCATTAGAGTGTTCATTTAGAGACTCTCCTCAGTCATATCCCCTCAACCCCTGTAGTCAAGCAGTTGCTTTTCATCCTCTGCTTGTGGATAGTATTTTTTAGATCCCTGCAGATTGTTCAGGGACATTGCATTGACACTAATGGAGAAGTCCATCACCTTCGATTGTGCCACAATGTATCAGTTTCTATGTACAATGTTCTCCCGGTTCTGCTCCTCTCGCTCTGCATCACTTCCTGCAGGTCGTTCCAGTCTCCATGGAATTCCTCCACTTTAGTATTCCTTTGAGCACAATAGTATTCCATCACCAACATATACCACAATTTGTTCAGCCATTCCACAAATGAAGGGCATCCCCTCGTTTTCCAATTTTTGGCCACCACAAAGAGTGCAGCTATGAATATTCTTGTACAAGTCTTTTTCCTTATTATCTCTTTGGGGTACAAACCCAGCAGTGCTATAGCTGGATAAAAGGGCAGACAGTCTTTTAGCGCCCTTTGGGCATAGTTCCAAATTGCCCTCCAGAATGGTTGGATCAATTCACAACTCCACCAGCAATGAATTAGTGTCCCTACTTTGTCACCCCCTCCCTTTCCCCTCCAGCATTCATTACTGTCCTTTGCTGTCATGTTAGCCAATCTGCTAGGTGTGAGGTGATACCTCAGAGTTGTTTTGATTTTCATCTCTCTGATTATAAGAGATTTAGAACACTTCTTCATGTGCTTGTTAATAGTTTTGATTTCTTTGGCTGAGAACTGCCTGTTCATGTCCCTTGCCCATTTATCAATTGGAGAATAGCTTGATTTTTTGTGCAATTGATTTAGTTCTTTGTAAATTTGAGTAATTAAACCTTTGTCAGAGGTTTTTATGAAGATTGTTTCCCAATTTGTTGCTACCCTTCTGATTTTGGTTACATTGGTTTTGTTTGTACAAAAACTTTTTAATTTGATGTAGTTGAAATTATTTATTTTACATTTTGTGACTCTTTCTAAGTCTTGCTTGGTTTTGAAGTATTTCCCTTCCCAAAGGTCTGACATGTATACTATTCTGTGTTCGCCTAATTTTCTTATAGTTTCCTTCTTTATGTTTAAGTCACTCACCCATTTTGAATTTATCTTGGTGTAGGATGTAAGGTGTTGATCTAAGCCTAATCTTTCCCACACTGTCCTCCAATTTTCCCAGCAGTTTTTATGAAATAGTGGATTTTTGTCCCAAAAGCTGGGGTCTTTGGGTTTGTCATATACTGTCTTGCTGAGGTCGCTTGCCCCCAGTCTATTCCACTGATCCTCCTTTCTGTCTCTTAGCCAGTACCAAATTGTTTTGATGACCACTGCTTTATAGTATAGTTTGAGATCTGGGACTGCAAGGCCACCTTCCTTCGCATTTTTTTCATGATTTCTCTGGATATCCTTGATCTTTTGTTCTTCCAAATGAACTTTGTTATGTTTTTTTCTAAATCAGTAAAAAAAAATTTTGGAAGTTCCAAGGGTATGGCACTAAATAGATAGATGATTTTGGGTAGGATGGTCATTTTTATTATATTGACTATTCTAGAATCTTGACAACTGGAAAGTAGAAATGGGCAAGAAGTTGTTTCTCCCTAGAGTCCCCAAAAAGGGCAAAAAATACTTAAAATGATACTTCTGAGGAATTGTAGGATGTGGAAATGCCTTCTGAATCATCAAAGAAAAATTCCAGCAGCATTATAGAGGAAGAAGTATCCTTTCTTCCTCATTATGGCTACTTTTCTATCTGGATCTATATCCCAGTCCTATTTATCTTCTCCAGGAGTTCACTAGCCATTCTCCACTTGTCTTAGTCTCTGTGTCTCTGTCTTCCCTTGACTCTCTGCCTTCAATAGTCTTTATCTCTGTCTTTCTGACTGTCTGACTGTCTGTCTTCTACTCTCCAATAAGGAAAGCCAATCATTCAGGGAAAAGATTTGTATTTAGCCCTGTCTCACTCTTCCTGACTCAAACCAAATAATTTTTTTAGTCAAAAGGAACAAAAATTTGTATCAAGGAACTAGGTTTGAATTTTGCCTTGTACACTCACTGGGCCATCTCTGAGCCTTGTAGGATCATAGTTTAAAAATGGAAGAAGTATCAGAGACCCTCTGCCCAAGCCCTTCATTTTACAGATTATTGAAGCCCAGAGAGTTTAACTTCCTTATTCAAAGTCACATAATATTAAAGGTAGGATTTGAATGCAGGCCCTTTGAATACAGAATTGAGCTTGGGGAGGTTTAGGGGCTACCAACCTAAGCACTGATTCATATACAGTAAGTGCTTAATAAATGACTATTGGATGGATGGATAAATAGACGAATGTGTTAATTATGCACAGAGGGTAAAATGTTGAGCAATTCCTGCCCAAGAGGGGTAAATCCCTCTGAACAGAAGGGTTATTTTGTACTGAGCCAATAATCTATTGTGAAGAAAAAAATTGGAAATAAGAGTGTTTGCTTATTGATTTGTGTTTCATTAATATGAGTTTCTGAAAGAAGTCTTATCTAGTAAAGATCTGATTGAAATTATTAGCCTATAGATATTTATAGTTACATGACAACCTTCTCTCTAATAAAACCTGATAAACTAGCTCTCTCTAATATTTTAAATTGCATTAGACAATGAAAACTAAGCTTGATGTAATAGATTCTTTTGTGGTTTTAATCATAACAATTGTATCAAAGATGACTTTTTCTTGCCTGAGATACCATCATAATGGAAAAGGGAATCGATAGCACATTTTTCTCTCTAATGATATGCTTTGCTTCTCCAAAGTCATCTTAATGAAATACAAGAAGTAGGGGGTAGGGATGAAAATTAATAATGATGGGAAAAAAACAAGTTAGAGATGCTGGGATATAAATGTAAATGATGTCACTCCAGTATGATAGTCTCTGCCACAGTGATTAAAGATTAAAGAAAAGGAATCCAGAGGTTTCTCCCTCAGAAGCACAGACTCCTAATCGACTCATTCTAATCCATTAACATTCAATCAAAGTTGAGGTGGAAAGGCTGTGGGATAGAGGTGTCCACCAGGCAAGAACATTTTGAGTCAGAGGACCATGATTCAAATTCCAGCTGTGTGATTCCCAACCTGGATGGCCATGATCAAATCATTGATGGCTCTCAAACTCCTTTTTTATAAAGCAAGAGGAAAGGATAAAATGACTTCAAGATTCCCTTCTATTTCTAATATTTCCAAGCTTACAATCCCTTGATTGTAAGGATCCAAGGATTTGATTGTAAGGAGGAGAACTTTCCTGCCCTCCTCCCCTCCCCAGCCATCAATCTCTTATATTATATGTAATATAATCACAAAATTGTTTCTTGTCTTGTATGTGTTCTTTTGGTCGATACAGGTAAACCAGTCCAGGAGCAAATATTTATTGAGCACCTGTTACCATATATGTCAGGCTCTGTGTCTGAGAATATAAAATCAGTTTATCACATCCTTATCTCAAAGAGTTTATAATCTAGCTGGAGGAGATAATATATGAATATAAAGTTAACTACATCAGGTACATACAAGACACATCTTGGGAGTAGGTACTAGTAGAAGGGAGTTGGGGTCTAAAGGAAACAAGGAAAGAGGAAGTAGAAAGTAGCCTTTGAGGAGGACCTTCCAGAAAAGAGGGATTTTATGAGGAAGAAGTGAGGAAAGAATTCATTGCAGACATGGCGAATAGTCCAATGCTAAGGCATGGAGATCAACGATAGAGTGTTATATATGAGAATTGTGAGAAAGAAACAATATGTACACAAAGAAGTATATTCAAAATAATTACAATGAACAATGTGGTGTCTCTGCAGGGATTCATCTCAACATGTTTCCAGCTCAACAGTTTCCAACTCCTTCCACACTCTTAGGTGTTGAAGAAAAGATTATTTCTCGAAGTTCTTTCTTTCTTGCCATTCAGAGAATGACCACCCTAGTGCAGAATCTCATCACCTCTCACCAGAACTATTACAATAATTACATATCTGATCTCCCTCTCATTTACCCAAATGTCTACACAATAAGCCTAAAGCATAAATCCAGACATTAAAGATAAAGAATCACCATATTTCACACTAGAAAGGATCCTAGTAATCCACTGACGGACCACAGTTTTCTCCTCTGAAAAAATGAAGGATTGGATTGAAGATAGCCCAGATTTCTTCTGGCTCCAGATGGATGAATCTATACATCCTGCCCCTCTCTGATACTATTTCCTTTCTGTCTTTGCATCCCTAGAACTGAGTGTAGTACCTAGCACATAGAACTACTTAATATCATTTTACTTATATAGATGCAGAATTGAGAAGAAATGTATGTCTATTTGTTCAAGAAAGGGATAAGGTGCTGGTCTGGAAAACAGCACCTCCAGGTAGTCAGATGGACTAGATTTACTCCCTGATCTGTTTTCCCCATTTCTTAGCTATATGACTGGACAGATCATCCCATTTCCTCATCTATCAAATGAGTCTAAGGATGCTTTTACAATTTCCCACACAGATATGGAGTGCTTTGCAAAACAGAAAAGACCAACACTAATTTGATCATACAGACAGTGCCTTCACTAATATATCTGGAAAGCATTTTTGTCAGTCATTCCTGTCAATGGAATCAGATTTCAAATTCACTGGATGAGCTGGGGAAAGACCCTTTGGAAAATCCTTTTGTCACTGTACATTCAGATAAACTCTGTCTTCAGGTTCTGATCCTCTATAGGTGGCAAGAGTAGTCTGGACCCTCATAGACTTCCAGGTCTCCTTTTCTTATTTCCTCAGCCAGGGAGATGGGAGAAAACTTAGAATTGCTAAAGTCTAGGATAGGCTGGGCCACTCTTCCCAGGCTTTAGGGGAAGCATAATCTGTGTCCCTCTCCCCTTCCTGATGGTTGTAACATTAAAAGAAGAAGAAGAAGAAGAAGAAGAAGAAGAAGAAGAAGAAGAAGAAGAAGAAGAAGAAGAAGAAGAAGAAGAAGAAGAAGAAGAAGAAGAAGAAGAAGAAGAAGAAGAAGAAGAAGAAGAAGAAGAAGAAGAAGAAGAAGAAGAAGAAGAAGAAGAAGAAGAAGAAGAAGAAGAAGAAGAAGAAGAAGAAGAAGAAGAAGAAGAAGAAGAAGAAGAAGAAGAAGAAGAAGAATCATGGTGTAAAGGGAATAAGAGCCTTTTGAATTTTACCTTTTGTATAAATGCACATTTTCATTCGGGCACACTTGAATGCTGATCTGTGTAAGCATTGTCTTGTCTTTCTGCTCTGGGTTTCAAACCCCTGGAGCTTTTCAGAGCACATCTGTTTCATTCATTGTGTCTAGGGCCATGCACAAGTAGGCTCTTTGTAAATATCTCTCACTGATAAGCAAGATTCAGAAGAAATGCTCAGAAGGCAGAAACCCAAGGGACCAGGCTACAGAGAAATGATGGTAGTAGTAATAGTAGTAATAGCAAGAATAATAATACCTGCAAAGTCCAGCCCATTCTCTGTGCTCTAAGAGGGGCAGAGGGATGATCAATAAGGGTGATACCAGCCAGGACAATGTCCAATTGGCACTTAGTCTGCCCAAAGACTATTACAATACCATAATTATGCCTGGAAGGAGTGCTAAAACATTGGGCAAATTAAGTCCTGGAAATGCAATTGAGGAAGCTCCAGTCAGCTGTGATGCAAACACTCCTAAAAGTCAAAGGAATGGGGTTTGTCTAGGGTTACAGGCTAGTCTTATTCAATGCTGCCTGTTGCATGGAGCTAATTTCCTGTCTTCTTGTTGGCAATAGCTCTTGGGCTCCTCATAGGATGATAGTACCTTGAGGTACCAGGGAACCATAGCATTTGAGGAGCTCAGAACCCTACTGAGAAGATCCTCCCTCACCACCATGCCTTATGAGGTATTGAAGAATACTGAGCCGCAGATTGAGAGGGCCATAGTTGATGCCTACTTTTCATTGCATAGTGGGGCGTTTAGAGGAGTAGTATGGATTAATTGGTCTAGTTTCTTTAGAACTACTTTGTACCGTGGAGCCAAATAGCTGAGTAGTCTGTCAAAATCAATCCAGTCCACCCAGATTAAATGAAAGGTTCATGGATAACCCAGACATGGGACATAGACCTCTCCTCTTAAAATTTATATAGCACATTAGAACAAAATCCAAGCATTTTTACTTTTAAAAGTTATTTTTTAATTCAATACTAAAGATAAAACATCACTAATGCAACTTATTTTGTAATTATTTGTGCCTAATTAAATTGATTTCAGTAATTCCTAGTCACTCCACATATCATCTTCATTGGTCATACAATCAATAGACCTGAGTTCAAATCTCCTCTCCTGCTTAGTATATGTTTGACTTTGAACAAGTTACTTCACTTCCTGAGCCTCAGTTTCCTCGTGTGTAACTTAAAGAGATTGGAGAACTTGCCTGTGAAGTGCCTTCTGAATTTGTGGTGCTAATGATCTTCTAAATCTTCTTCAGAACTCTATTCTTCATTCTCTTTCTCTTTTCCTCCTATATGGTCACAGAGGGGAAATTCTATTCTCCTCTCTGTCCCTCCTTGAGGGATTCCTTCTCAGGGACACACTTCTCAGAGACATGGCTCAGCTCCTGAACTGAAGTCTTCCATCATCATGCTGGAAACCTCTGGATGGGAAATGGCTGAAATGCCATCTGTATGTTCTGGTCTTTTGACTCTTTGCTCATTTGGCATGACTACAAATGGAGCTCACCAGGAGCTGGAATATTCCTCATATATGTTGGTGACAATTGCCTGACATTATTGAATTACATGCAGAGCATCCTTTTTATAGCTAATTTCCAAACTCACACTGACACTGGCTGGCTGAGTCTCTAGAGAGTGGCTACTACTCTAACTCTGAGTTTTAACTATAACACTGAGGGATTGAGTTTCCTATAGAATTATTCATGAGCCCCTTCTTGTGGGTTTCCCATTGGTTATGTAAAATGGAGATTTGAACCCTAGACTTCAATCCCCAGAAGTCCTTGGTATTTCCCAGAATTCCCTATAATCTCATGAGTCTCCACCTGAGCGAGATCACAATGAGTATTTAACCTCTTCTCTGCCACACATGCACTCTCTCGACCATTGCAATGATGGAGTAAGTAAGCTAAGCACCGGCAATCTGAATGGGCTAATCAGTCCTAGGCATGTGGTTTTTTTATTTTGTATTTCTTTATTCCTTGATTTCTAATAATCTTTAATAAACCTCATAAAATATAACATTTCCATTACTAGGGACTAATTTAATTTTTATAGTTATCAGCCAGTAAGCTCAATCAGATTTTAACAAAGGCGTTTACTAAGATGATCTAGTAAAAATATTGTTGGCACAAACCATGTCCCTCAAACCAGAGGCAAACTCTTTCCTTACATCCACAACATCCCTGGGTAGAAAGGATCTGTCTTAAAGGATGAAGGTCACTAGTGCAGTCCCTGCTGAGGAAAGATTTATGATAAAAAAGTGAATCACAAGTCCTGATCCTTTTATCCTTTTGGAACTCTCATTCCTTTTCTAGATCTTGGCTCTTTGCAGAGTTCTTTGGACTGGTGCCTTTCCAGAGTCGGTAATTGTCATTGTCTTCATGTTGGAGGTGAGGCTGGGAGAATGAGTCTTTGTATGTGTTGGACTGTGTTTGCTTTCAGCATGTGTCTCTCTGTGCCCAAATGAACATGGCCAATATAAGAGAGAGAAGAGGAATAAGAAAAAGAAACTCTCCCTTCACCTCTCCCAGAGTAGTTCCTTCTCAAGGATTTGACTCAAATGGGATCTTCAGCTCCACTGGCCATCTAAGCCAACTCTTGCGTGGACTTCCAATAAGCCAAGGTTTGGGGGAATTTATCTCCCTGATCTGCCCCCAAACCCACTCTAGGATCCAAGAAGTTCTGGAAAATGCATATGGCAATGGCAATCAATATATCCCTGACAAGACAAGCCTCAAGAGACCTTCCTGGCTGCCTCTTCTGTTGAGTGTCTTTCACCCTGACCAGAGGCCACCACAGAAGAGCTGAGAGAAGGATGTTTCCAGTCTTGATGTAGTCTACCTTCCTTGAGTCACAGCTGGTTCTTCAGTGGGAGGCACTTCCGGTGACTACACTGTTCCTCAAAGGAGAAGAAATAGCACCAGCAGGAGAAGCCACCAAAAAGGAAGTCTGGACAGACTAAAAAGAAAACACCAAGTCTGAGATGAATGGGAACTATCTGGTGAGCATTCCTATATAAGCTGCCAGAGGGCGCCACAGAGCCCAGAACACTGAGTCTGGAGTCAGGAAGACCTGAGTTCAAAAATGATCTCTTATACATGTCCCTGCTGGGGAAAGTCACTTAATCCCTATCTGCCTCAGTTTCTTCATCTATGAAATGTAAATAATAACAGCACCTACTTCACACAGGAGAAAAGTGTTTTGTGAACCTAAAAGCATTAAATAAATATAATTATTACAGGTAAATTTATTTATTATGTATGAATTATGTATACAAAAATTAGTCTCTTCATAGGGCAATAACAAGGGATGGTTAAATATTTCATGTCTTTTTTTTTTAAATAAAACCCTTACCTTCCATCTTGGAGTCAATACTGTGTGTTGTCTCCAAGGCAAAAGAGTGGTAAAGGCTAGGCAATAGGGGTCAAGTGACTTACCCAGGGTCACATAGCTAGGAAGTGTCCGAGGTCAGATTTGAATCCAGGACTTCCTGCCTCTAGGCATGCCTCTCAATCCACTGAGCCATCCAGCTTCCCCCTAAATGTTTCATGTTTTAAGCCTCTCTTACTATGTGATTCTGAGCTACAGACAAACATAGCACCTTGTCTAGAAGGTACCTTCAAAAATACTAGATATGAACCATACCAAAGTTTTATTTCATAGATCACACACACACACACACACACACACACACACTCACTCAATCACTTGAATTCTAAGGTGGGATCAGTGAGTCAGTGAGTGTGACACAGGTACAGAATAAAGTGGGCAGACTCAGGAGACCCCAGAATTTGTGCAGCAACAAGAAATGAAGAACTCTGATCCATGCAATAACCCATCAAAATTCCAGAGGACCCATGTTGAAACACACTTCTCCCTGTACCCTGGACTTAATGTATTGAAATATTTAGAGGCAGCTAGGTATCTCAGTGGATTGAGAGCCAGACCTAGAGATCTGAAATTCTGGGTTCAAATCTGGTCTCAGTTACTTCCTAGCTGTGTGACCTTGGACAAGTCATTTAATCCCAATTGCCTAGAGCATATTGCTCTTCTGCCTTGGAACCATTACTTAGTATTGATTCCAAGAGTGAAGGTCAGATTTTAAAGGAGAAAAAATAAATAGGTAATTAGATAGATAAATAGACAGACAGATAGATAGATAGATAGATAGATAGATAGATAGATAGATAGATAGATAGATAGATACATACATACATAGATACATACATAGATACATAGATAGATAGATACATAGATAGATAGATAGATAGACAGACAGACAGATAGATACATAGATAGATACATACATAGATACATACATAGATACATAGATAGATAGATACATAGATAGATAGATAGATAGATAGATAGATGGAGAGATAGATGGATGGATGGATGGATAGACAGACAGACAGACAGACAGACAGACAGACAGACAGACAGACAGACAGACAGACAGATAGATAGATAGATAGATAGATAGATAGATAGATAGATAGATAGATAGACAGATAGATAGATAGATAGATAGACAGACAGACAGACAGACAGACAGACAGACAGACAGACAGACAGACAGACAGACAGACAGATAGATAGATAGATAGATAGATAGATAGATAGATAGATAGATAGATAGATTGATAGACAGACAGACAGATAGATACATAGATAGATACATACATAGATACATACATAGATAGATAGATAGACAGACAGATAGATAGATAGACAGATAGACAGACAGACAGATAGACAGACAGACAGACAGACAGACAGACAGATAGATAGATAGATAGACAGACAGACAGACAGACAGACAGACAGACAGACAGATAGATAGATAGATAGATAGATAGATAGATAGATAGATAGATAGATGACAGATAGATGGATAGACAGACAGACGGATAGACAGACAGACAGACAGACAGATAGATAGATAGATAGATAGATAGATAGATAGATAGATAGATGAATAGATAGACAGACATAGACGTAGAATACACAAATAGATGTATAAATTTCATATGATAAATTTGTTTTGCTGAAGATTGAATATTTGTTACAAGGGCTTTGTTTTTCTTTTTTTTTTTTCCAGTGAAAAGGAGAGGGAGAATTTTTCCTCTGATTCCCTTGCTGTAGATCAATTCTACTCCAAAGATTTCTCCCAGAGTTGGGGCTAGAGGTGCCCTTCCACAGTGGGTCTGGCTCTGGATTCACTGGGGGAGCTATGTGAACTTGAGCAAATCATCCTTTCTCTTAGTTTCCTCGCCTTCTGAGCTATTGTCAATCTTTGGACTTCATTAACCAACCCGTTCCTTTTCCCTTTCATTGGTGTTGTTTCTGGTTTTCTTTCTTTTAAAAAATATTTCGAAGAATGATGTGAAAGAGAGCCAGGCTGGGAAGGGACTCAAGGCAGGAAGGAGAGTCGGCTGTGGCCAGCTGTTTTCCAGCTGGAGTGGGTGTGACCTGCCAAGCCTTAGACTGTTTTCCAAAGGCACAGATTTTTTGATAGCTACATGGGAATGGTGTGGTTTTATGGGCCTTTGGCTGTGACTTTTCAACATGAGCATTGTTTGAAGGGAAGTATTAGATGGACTGGGGGATAGGGCAGAAGTTACAGGGTTTGAGCTTCCGCCAGTATTTTCTATAAAATGTGAAGTTCCTTGGCAGGTGCACTTAAGCAAACTGGGGGAGGAATGAGGTGGAGGAGAGGGAGAGAGGAAGTAGAGAGATAGAGGGAAAAGAAGGAGGAAGGAGAAGAGAGAGAGACAGAGAGAGACAGAGAGAGAGATGAGGGGGAATTGGTTTCTAAGCAGATCATCCTGCCTATAGTGAGTTTCATTGTCACTTCAGAATGCAATTACTAAGCAACATGATTCCAAAATGAAGGTGGACTGTTTTGATGTTAAAAATCAATGAACAGATTTTGAGTTAAACCCCTCCTCAGAGCATAGTATTTTCTTCCAGATGCCTGGAAAGATACAGTGGAAATAATAGCAACCATAATCATCACCATAGTTCCCATTTCTGTAGCAACCCAAGATTTACAAAGCACTTTGCTCTTGCCAACCCTCTGACATTTTACGTCCTTCACGACCTGGCCCCAACCTATCTTTCCAGAATTAAAAAACACAGCAAGTAGACCATTGGACTTGGAGCCAGGAAAGCCTGAGCTCTAATTCTGCCTCTCATACTTGCTAGCTGTATGACCTTGGGCAAGTCACTTAACCTCATTCTGCCTCAGTTTCTTCATCTCTAAAAAGGGAAAAATAAGAGCGCTTCCCTACCAGAGTTGTCTGTGAAGGCCAAATAAAATAATATTTTAAAGTGCTTTTTAAACCTCAAAGCACGCTGGGAAGGCTAGCTGTTGTTATTTTTATTAATTTTTCATTACTCTCCTTCATGCATTCTACAAGCATTTCAACCATACTGTTCAACTTGAGACTTATGTTCTATTTATGACATTCTTTTTCCAGTCTGTATACCTTTGAACAGTCTCAGCCTCTCCAAATAACTGGGATGTCCTCCTTCTTCATCTCTACTTCTGAATTTCTGACTTCCTTCAAGAATCCACTCAGACACCCTCCGTCATGTTTCCTGCCTTGTTAGTGCTATTCTCCACACTAACGTATTTTGTTTATTTTGTATGTGTTTGGGGTTTAGAGCACTGATCTGTGTTCTTGATGTTTATCCCTAGTTGAATTTAAGTTCCTTGAAAAGGAAGATTGTTTTATTTTTACCTTTATCTCCCCCAAACTTAGCCCAATTCCTAGTAGTAATACATAATTGAAATAAATTGAATTATTATCCTCATTTTTTCATATGAGGAAATGGAAACTCAAAAAGGCCAGCCAGCATGATTGGAGTCATTCACCAGGTAACTGTCAGGGCCATTTTCTAAGCCCTGATCTCTTGATTTGAAGCTCTGTAATCTTTCCTTCCTACCAACCTTCTTTTCCAATCATAACAGACTCAGGTCAAGTTTGTGCAGGATTTTAGGGGTTTCGAGTTGTTCTCCTCACAACTTTCCTTTGAGGTTGCCCTAGTCCTTGAGAAGCAGCTAGTTACCTGAATGAATTCTAGAGGTGAATTAAATGGAAGGGGTCCTAAAAATCATCAAATTCAGGCTCCTCACTTCATAGATGGGAAAACTGAAGAAACAGAAGTTTCAGTGACTTGCCCAGAGTCTCAAAGCTAGTGTCTAAGGAAGGATTTTAATTCAGATCTTTCTGATCCCAAGCCTGGCCCTCTATCCACCCAGCTACCACGAGTCTGAAAGGATCTCAGACATCTGTCCTATCCAAGCCCAAATAAAATCCCCCTTTATCACATCCCCCAAACGTTGCCACTACTCTTTGTCTCTCCATTGAGAAAGAATGCATCACCTTCAAGGGATCCCATTTCACTTATGGGCATCTCTTATTGTTAGGAAGGTTTGTCCTTACAACATGCTGAAAATTTTGCTCAGGCTCATGAGTATTCAATGCAAATCACTGATCAAGTTTTATAGCCAAGTTCAAAGTCCTTGGAGGATTTGGACATTTACAAACAGCTTATCACCAGAATTAACATGTATAAATGGACTATGAAGCTGTCTATTAGGTAGGAAGTGAGGAATATTTCAGTGGAAGGATACCTCTGACCCTACAACTCCAAAACCTTTGGGAAATTAAACCCATTGTAATTAGCTTTATTTATTGTGATTATCTAAGATATTATTGATTATCCAAGAATTATCCAAGAATAGGTCAAATCTTTATTTCATACAATTATTAAAATACTTAAATACATCTAGAGTTTGCTAGAAAGGATCTCAGCATTTGTTTCAAACAAAACTTCCCTGAAAAGGAGTCCCCATTACAACGAATAGTCATCTAATCAATCTCTACTGGAAAATCTTCAGGTTGGAAAATCTGACTCCTTCCGATCTTTCCAGTATCTTTAAAAGACCCTTTTTAGGGGGCAGCTGGGTAGCTCAATGGATTGAGAGCCAGGCCTAGAGACCGGAGGTCCTAGGTTCAAATCAGACCTCATATACTTCCCAGCTGTGTGACCCTGGGCAAGTCCCTTGACCCCCATTGCCTAGCCCTTACCACTCTTCTGCCTTGGAGCCAATACACGGTATTGACTCCAAGACAGAAGGTGAGGGTTTAAAAAAATAAAAATAAAAGACCCTTTTTAAAATCATATTTCCAACCTCATTCTGCCTCATTTCCAACCCACGTACTGTTTTTGTTTTTTCTCTGACTCTTTCTAGAAACTCCTAATTTTCAGACAAAACACAGGCCTAGGGCCAGTTCACCATATTGTTAATAGAATGTTGGCACAGCTACATGCCTCCATTTTGTCATCAACAAAATGGGGATGGTGCCAACTGGTTGCCTCTCAGGAATAACATGAAGACATTTTGATGTAATATCTCCTAGGTTTCTGGTGATCACTAGCCAGAGGGATTCAAATATAAAAGTTAGAAGTAGATTTTTGCCAACTCTGGATCCTTCAAAGTTGAAATAAAGATAATGAGAGAAACTATGAAAGAACAATAGAAATATGTAATAACTTGAAGCACAAGGAAAAAGAAACTGTGTGAGAGTATTAAATTGAGTATTAAAAATACTCAATTGAAAGTTAGCAGAAACCTACTTTGAACCCCACTTCTGGCACATACTATGACTATAAACAAATATCTTGATCTCTAAGGTTCAATTCTTCATCTGAAATGAGATAAATCTTATTATTCTTATACTACCTAAAAGAGATATTATTAGGAATAATTATTTTATTAACAATAATAATTACATTATAATATTATACCTAATATTTACATAGCACCATAAGGTTTGAAAAGTCCTTTAAATATGTTATTTCAATTGGTTCTCATAATAATCTTATGAAGTAGGTTCTATAATTATCACCACTTTACACAAGAGGATGACAGATCCTGGGCAACAGAATGAATTGAAGGAAGATAGGATGTTGAACCTGGAGAAAAGAAGAAAGAAAGGCTATGATAGCCCCACTTGACCCTAGAGGGCAGAACCCCATGTAATTAGATAGATTGTTGAAAAGAGGGAAATTTAGGTTTGATATAAAGAAATTGCCCAAAGTTTGGGAACCAAATAGTTCAAAGTAGAATGGATTGTCCCAATATAATGAAAGTTTATCTCACTGTAGATCTTCAGGACCAAGGGGAGAGGGAGGCAAGGTGGAATCTATTGTTGAGTACACAATCTAGTGGGCATTTGCAGCAAGCCAAACTGGTAGCTCAGATTTGGTGCTAAGACAAAATGAGGCATCCACAGACCACTTAGGAGTTGACAAAAGGAGGTCCATCCCATAGTGGCGGATGGACTTTCAAAATGTGGAAAGATACAGCTTTTAGATACAGTATGCCCATCAGAAGCCTGAGCAAGGCAACTCCTGACTCTCTATATAATGACTTTCCAACTCAGTTGACTACAAAAGAGCATCAATGGCCTTATTCTTTGTACCATGAGCAGAACAGGGCATTAGCCTGGTCTTCGAGCGGTACAGCAATAGGCAAAGCTAGCCCACATAGTGGAGGACTCTGGTAGGTATTACTCCAACCCCAACATCGTTGTGTAGGTGCAGGATGAACAAAATGACCCCTAAGGTCTCTTCTAAAGCTGAGATTCTGCTTTATGGGTGGGTCCCTTTTAAGACCGGACTCACCTGTTAGCAGGAGGTAAGGGGCCAGAAACAAGCAACATGGAATATGAGTATGGACCCTTTTCAGTCTTTAAGTAGCCACATTTACAATTTATGAGGAAAAGGGCTGAGTGGCCATATTTTGTGTTAAAAGATTAGAAATTTGACTCAACAGTAAGTAGAGACAATGGACCTGCTGCCTCTCATTTTTCCACCAAAGCCAGGTGCATGGAGCTGTGGATTGAACATTGGACCAGGAATCAGGAATGGTCAAGTTTAAATCCAACTTCAGAGATTTCTTAGCTCTGTCACCCTAAGACCTACTTAGCTTCTGTCTGCCTCAGTTTCCTTATATGTAAAATGGAAACCATAGCACCTACCTCCCAGGGTTGTGATGAGAATCAGATGAGATATTTGTAGTGTTTAGCACAAAGCCTGGCACAGAACAGGTGCTTTATAAGTATTTACTTCCTTCCCCCAAGCACATATTTACATGGACAAATTTAAGAGCAGGGATATCCTCAACTGCAGACTCATAATCTAGTATATAATTTCTCCTTCTGAGATAAAAATCTGGAAAATACATTGGGTAGTGACCTACTGAAAGAATAAAAACAGCTGAGCCTTGGTGAGATAACTCACCTCTTCAATCTCCCAATTGGGAAATAGGCATCAGAGCCAAAGCTCTGAAGGAGTAAAAGTAGGGAGATTTCTAGAGTCTAGAGTCAAAATTCCAGTTCTTTCTGAAAGAGCTTATCCATACCCTGGCTGAGGATTTCAGCCAAGCCAAAAGGCAGAGGTGATAGAGACTACACCCAAGAAATATCCAGCAATGACCAAGAAAGCAGGGACCAGCAAAGCAGACTATGAGACAGAGATCCAGAGGAGAAGCACAAAGACCTCACTGGTCCTCACCATCAGTTGCTGGATGCATCCCTACCTGCACATACCTTGTCCCCAACTCCAGATGTGGACTGTGGCCCTACATGTGGGTTTCTCTATTCATGACCTCTTTGGGTGTTCACTCTTTCTTTTGATTCTGGGAGAATGAGATGAGAGGACACCCCAGGCTTATAGGATAAATATTTGCTTGCTTCTTTTCCTAATATGCCATTTCAGTGAATGTTGTTGCTTTGAGCTAATTGTGTTCTCTGACTATGACGGAAAAAACAGATCAGTGGGGACTTGTAAGCCACAGTGTTTAGAGTGTGGAACCAGAAAGTAACTTGAACCTAGAATAGCTCTCCTCCAGGCTAAGCAAACAAAGGGATGCTTCATGCCAGTTCTGGGATTTTCAATTACACATAAATTGATTAGATCAAAACTAGTAAACAGGTATTCAATAGCACAGGGCTCCCTTTAACTGTTTCTCCTGGCAGCCATCAATAATGAAAATAATAACAATATTAACTAATATTTTTATAGCAACTACTATGTGTTAGGCACTACAAATAATTATTTCATTTGATCTTCACATTAACCCTGCAAGGCAGGTTCTAGTATTATCACTATTCTATAGATTAGGAAGACACAGGTTAAGGGGCTTACCTGGGTTCACATATTATTATCATCTCCTTTTTACAGATTGGGAAACCAAGGCAGACAGAAGGCAAGTGACTTGCCTAAGGCCACATTGCTAGAAAGTATCTGAGGCCAAATTTGAACTCAGGATTTCTCTCTCCATGTACTTGCTGTCCTTCACCTCTGTGCCATGTCTTTGTTGGCAGAATACATCTCTCTATCACTCTATTGTATTTGGAAAGGCTAAAGGCTTCCCATCAAGTGTTGTACAAAAGGGCTTAGGACAACTTTTAATGGACTAATGCCATCTTCTTTGTGGGAATGCCTGTGTGCAAGGAAGAAAAGGTATTTAAAGATCAATGCATGAACATAGGGTACTCCTGGTGAGGAAACTCCCTTCACTGATGCACGCTCCTGCCCTTTAGGATCTCAGAGAGTTACTTGAGATACTGAGAAATTAGATGATTTGTGAAGTCACAGAAGGCCAGTGTGTGAGAGAGGCAGAATTTGAACCTAGATCTTCCTAATCCTGAAGTCAACTCTCTATGCATTAGCCACATTGCCCCCTCATAACTGTAGATGTTGTTAGGAATTGTAGTATTAATTGAGATTTTTTTTTATTTCATGTTTTACTGAGCCAAAAATTGACCCGGAAGTCCATGTCATTAGGTGTCTCTCATCCTCTCTTATGCCAGGTTGTTTATTTGTTGAAAGAACTTCAATCTATTAGCCTTTTACTTTAAGAGATTCCAAAAGCTGTGGGTGGAGAAAGGAAGTCAACCAATCGTTTCCTTCCTGAAGCAACAGGATCATAGAATATCATTGATTTAGAACTGCAGAGACCACAGAGAGCATCAGCATGGTAGAATTGAGTGTCTGCTGACTTTAGAACCAGAGAAAATACACAGTACCTCCATCTCCTACCCATATGTCCTCTAGCACTTCAGACTTTAAAGATCCACTGCTGGCTTCCAGAATATGACCTCTCCTCTACCACTGTCTCATCCTAGACTTTCCCTAAGTACATGGAGCCTCCTCATCCTGGAGAATCCAACAACAACTGCAAGGTCTGCCCCCTGTTTCCTTCACTAAATCTTTCTTAGGTTCTCAGTTTTGGGGAGGAACTGCCACTGACTTGCATTCCCTTCCTTACTCTGTTCCAGGTTCCTAGACTTCCAAACCATTCATCCTCACCGAGAATCTTCATCTGCCTCTTCCACCTCCCTTTTCTATATTCTCTTCTCTATTTACTTGAGGACAGGAACTTTCTTTTGTTTGCATTTCTATCCCCAACATTGCAATGCTTGGAATAGTAAATACCTAATAAATATTTGTTTCCTCCCTCCTATCCTTCTTCCCTTCCCTTCCTCCTTCCTTTATTTTTTCTTCCTTCCTTCTTTCTTCCTTCCTTCCTTCCTACAAAATATCAGAATTGGAAGGAACATCAGCATCCACCTAGGTCAACTCATAGTCACCAAAACAGCCTCTCTATAACACTGTAATTCTGTTAGAAATTGTCATCACATCTTGACTGAACAACTTTAAATTAAGAGAAACACTCCACTTCCCAAAGAAGACCATTCTGCTTTAAGACAGCTCTAATTTTGATAGGAAGTTTTTTGCCTTGTTTTGTTTTGTTTCCCCATAAGCCAAGCCTAAATGTATTTTCTAATCTATGTAATGAGGACTTTAGGCAAAATTACCTCCAAGATCCTTTCCAGGTCTAAATCTATTACATTCTTATCATATGCAAAGAAAGCATTTCTCTTGTATCACATAGGGATTGAATGGCAGTTGGGATTCAAACCCAGGTTAGATTCTTAGTATCACAGGTACAGAGATGGAAGGGACCATATTCAGGGTGTTGTTTTTACAAACGAGGAAAATTAGACCAACAGATGGTATGTGACTTGCTCAAGTCATGCAAGTGATGGAGCTGGGATGGATGGAACTCTCTTCTTTTGGCTCCAAAACCAGCTCTTTTTTCACTTAACCCCACAACATCTATGAGCACCTACAGCAGCCAAAGACCTCACCCCATGTTTTCAAATAATATATTTGTGTGTTGGAGAGGGGGAGGTTCTTGAACTTTTGTCCTGTTGTAAAATTGAAACATGGACCTTTTCACAAGCTTGTCATCTCCCCGTTGAGACATCATAAAATGCACAGTATTCCTAGGAATTTCAAGGAGTCATCAAGCTTCCTGCTACTTGGGCTTATCTCAAGAGGCTTGTTTTTCTACTTGCATTTTCTTCTTCTATGCATTTTGTTTTTATCCTCTCAAAAAAAAAACAACAACAACCTCAAAGCTCAGAGGATCCAAAAGACTTCAAAATAGACATTGAAGCCCTTCAGATGGTCTAAATCTAAGGTAGTAACTAGAAGTTGATCAATAAAATAAGGAGCTACAAAAAGTGATAGAAGGGAGGAGATCATCAACTTTCCACCAGATAAGTAGTAGCTGTAATATAGCAGAAGTATCTTGGTCTTAAGTGTAAGAGAAGCCTAAGTTCTGACCCAAAGGGACATCCTTCTGGCTGGTTTCCTAATATAGGGTTTGTTGAAGGTAACATGGAGATAAAGAGAAGTTGGCTGACTATGGCCCTAAGAAGTCATACCAATATTTGCAAAGGTCTTACCACTGCCAGTCCCAATTTTTAGGAAGTTTTCCTGGTATTATTCTGCATTGTATTCAATACAATTTTTGTACTATATTCAAAACAAGTTTCCTTTTATTGTTCAGCATTGGGAACCTGATCTGTTAGAGCTCAGATAAGTAAGTAGGTAGATGATGGAAAGAGTATAGAAAAATGGATAGATAGGTAGATAGATGGATGGATGGATAGAGATAGATAGATAGACAAACAGACAGACAGACAGATAGATAGATAGATAGATAGATAGATAGATAGATAGATAGATAGATAGATAGATAGATAGATGGATGGATGGATGGATAGATGAATGGGTGGATAGATAGATAGATAGATAGATAGATAGATAGATAGATAGATAGATAGGTGGATAGATATGAGAAAGATGAAATATTAGACCAAAAGAAAAGTAAACCAATATATCTTAGAAAGAAATATAGATAGATCAACAATTTCATAGCTCACAGAAAGAATGCTTAATAAAAAGACTTTTGGAAGGTAGATATTTAGCTAGACAAAACATTTATTCCATACTTCCTAGGTGTCATATGTGTGCTAATATACCAGCAATACATATTCAAGTTAACAAAACAGGCTCTGCCTCAAGAGAACTTACATTTTAATGGGGGAAGATATTCATCCACTTGGATGGGTAGATGGTTAAAATCTAAGTAAGCTCTGTAAGCAAAAGCTGACATGTAAAAGAGACTTAGTATAAGCTCAGGAAAGCCCGTGTTATTTAAGCTGAAGGGTTTTATCTCCTCCACCTCCCCACTGTCAAATACAGGGCATATTCCCAGGCCTGGGGTGGTGGTGCATGCAAGTCCATGGCATCTGAAATAGCTGCCATCGTGGATTTACTTCCTGAGGTCAGAAAACTCTCTTGCTTACTAGTGACCAAGCTGCCACTGGCTAGACCAGCTGTGTGACTATGAGCAAACTATTAAACTGTAAGAAGCTTCAATTCCCTCATTTGTAAAATGAAAATAATGATGTTTGTGTAGATGTTGGTCAAGAAGGATGATTGGGTTCCCAAGGTCTCTTCATCTCCAATGTCCAGTGATTTAATGACTGCATTTTGATAACCTCTTAACTGACAGAAGAGAAAACTTAGAAGGGCCTACGATGAAGAGAACTGTCTTTGAGCATTAGGACTGTCTTGGAAGAAACATGAACCTCATTCTTCCCAACTCTCAAGAGCAGAACTGGGAATACTAGAAGGGAATGGGGGGGGGGGGCAAATTTATTTTATTTTAGTTTAGTTTGCCAGTTCCTTACAGCTTTCTTTTTAAATTTTTTTATCTTTATTCCAGTAACAAATTTATGCATAAGTTTCCCAGTTACATGATTCTCGTTGTCTTCCTTCCCTCTTCCCTCCCCCCATCCCAGAGTTGACAAGCAATCCCACTGGGTTATACATGTATTATCACTCAAAACCTACCTCCATGTTATTCATTTTTAAAAGAATAATCATAAAACCCAAACCCCAAACCATATGAGAGGGGCAGATTTAGAACAATACAAGGAAAGCTTCCTAAAAATCAGGAATTGCCCATGGGAGAATGCATTCCTGTAGCGGGGATTGAGTTTCCCAAGTAAATTCATCTATCAATTTTTCACTTGATTTATCAATCAAATGATCATTTATTCAAAGAGTATTTATGGAGGCCTTACTAACCGCCATCACTCTGCTGTGCTCTGCACTGATGATAAAAGACACAAACAAAACAGTGGTTGCTCTCAAAGAGCTTCGGCTCTACCAGTAGGGATTCAACCTAGACAGATGGGTTTGGAATCAAAGAACCAGAGGAAAAACTCAAGCCCCCAACACTTACAGCCTGAATGACCTGGAGCAAGTCATTTCTGTGTCTCCATCTTAGCTGTAAAATGAAAGGGTTCAACCTGATCATTTCTAAACTCTATATCTGTGAACCTATGAAAGTGTGAAAATAAATACTAATCAAATAAATAAAATAATGGAAAATAACTTGGGATGGAAGTAGTATTCCTTGACTAGTTTGTGTTAAGACTTAATAGAATTTTTGTCATTAAAAATATAATACATAACATAATTATTTGTTATAAATATGTAGTAAATTAATATTAAATATGCATATCCAAGAGAAATTAATTCTCGGAATTGACCATGAAAAAATCGATACCTTATTCTTTTCTCCTCCTCCGCTTTTCCCTCCCCTCCCCAAAGAAGGTCAAGTCAAGTCAATAAGTCATTTACTAAGAAATAAACAAATCATTAACTAAGGGGGGGGGGAAGAGGTTAACCATTTGGTGTAATCAGAAAAGGCTTCATTCATGTAAGAGGTGGGACCTAAAATACACTTTGAAGGGATCTCGGGATTCCCAGAGGCAGAGAGGGGCACAGGCCATGAGAAAGATCGGATCTCATTGGCTTACAGAGTTTGATTCCCCAAGTGCCTTCAGCCTCCCAAAACCTTCCGGAGAGTGGAAACAGGTATGCTATTATTTTGTGATTTTAAGCTCTATTCCCCCCCGCCCCCGCCACCATCTTCTTTGCCTGTTGGGGGAGAGAAAGGTGTCTGTGTAGGTGGGGGAGCAGTTCTTTAAGAGAAATGAAAAATTGCATCTTGAAAAGCAGCCATAAAGCTTTTCTGTAATTACCAACAATCCTATCAATTTTATAGACAACCAAACTGATAACATATGGTCCAACACTGTTTGTTTTGTGTCTTTTTTTTTTTGCTTCACAAAACCAGAATAATTTGGAGTGATATTTTAATTTATTATTATGAAAGGGGCTGCAACTGGTTTTTAATGGTTACCGAATGGTGGCTCGCAGCGCTGTCCCAGATGCTGTCACCGTCACGAGGAGAGCAGATTTGCACCATCTTGTCTCGGCCACACATCAATGCTCCTGCCTGCTGCCTCCCTCCCAGAGGACAGAACGACACCTGCTGCTGGCAACCTGCCGGCCCTTCAGGGAACAAATGTTCCATCGCTGCTGGGTGATAGGACAGGACAGACCTGGGCTTTCGAGTGAACTGGCTAAAGGCCCCCCAAGGCGGGCTGCACCCACTCCACCACCCAGATGGCTCCCTCCCTGGCACGGGGATGGATGCTTGAGTGGCCTCCAAGGAGAAAAGTCTCCTCTTCATGGAAGGAATTGTGGAAAGAAGAAGGGGGGGGGGGAGGATGCGAATGAGGGTTGTTTGTTTGTTTCTCATTTTCCACACTGAGGCGAATTTCCCAGTAACCACTACAGCTGCTGGATGCCAGCCTCCTTTGTGTTCCTTTCTGCCAGCCAGGAAATCACTAGGAAAGGATGGGAAAGAGAGGGGATTGCGGGTCAGAGGGTTCTCAAAGTCATTGGGAGCCAGGGCTAGCATCTTCTCCCTAGCGATCCATTTCTTCCTTTAAAAAGCAAGGCTGCTGATTGGATAAACCTGAGGATTTTTGACTGGAAAGGACCTTCTCTCCTGACCTCTCCATTTTGCAAGTAAGTCTGCAGAGCTGGTTTGTCAGGATCACAGTTATTCAGTCAGTGGTTTAGAACTGGAAGGGACCTTGGAGGTCATCTCTAAGATCATCACAACCCCCCTCATTTTGTAGATGAGGAAATTGGGACCCAGGAAGGTGACTTACCCAAGATCACCAAGGTAACAGAAGAGCTTGGACATAAACCCCAGTGGATCTGGTTACTCCAAAAGCCATTAACATTCCACTGCAACATGTCCAATTTCTGGCATGCCACAATACTGGGGATGATGAATGAGTAGGATGACATTTAAAGGATACTGGTCGGGGAGTCAGAGCATGGATTTAAACTCCACTTCTGTTATTTAGGACTGGAGAGATCCTGGACAGTTCCAGGCTCAGGGTCTCAGTTTCCTCATTGGTAAATTAAGGGGGTTAGAATAAAAGATCTCTATGTTCTACTCCAGCTTTGAAATCTTTTGATTCTGTGTGATATAGTGAAATGGGCTACCTTAGAAAGTAGTGAGTTCCCTATCACTGGAGACCTTCAAGAAAAAGCTAAATGATCACTTGTAGGAGATGTTGGAGAGGAGAATCTTGCTAGACTAAATACTGAATGAGCTGACTTTGGACAATCCTTCGATTTGTTTGGAGTCTGGGAATTGGGGAAGCCAGGTTCTTTGATCCTCGGTTCAGTTTTCCTGTTAGGACACAGCCCTTGTTCATTCTCTGAGTATGCTTTAAGGTCCTGGGTAATCAGTCAAGAAACATGTCACACACTTACCACCTCCCAAGCCATGACTAAAGACAAAGGGGAAGGAAGCCCTGCCTTGGAGAGGCTTCCATTCTGAAGTAAGACTCAGCACACACAGATCCGGAAACACACACAACACCTGAGGAGGATACAAGAGAGACTTGGCACCAGGGAGGCACCAGCAGCTAGAAGAACCAGAGAAGAAGGAAAGTTGGGAGCCAGAGGGGACCTCAGGAATCATTTTATGAGGCTCCAAGACCCAGCCTTGGATCAGGCTCTCACAAGGCTTTTTGTTCTGCCTTACACATTCAGTCCTAGGTCAACTCTAACTCTCTCATTTTACAGATAAGGAAACTGAGGCTGAGAGAGACACAGAGACAGAGAGAGAGAGAGAGAGAGAGAGAGAGAGAGAGAGAGAGAGAGGAGGGAGGGAAGGAGGGAGAGAGAGAAGCTAAGTATAGGTTCCAGAAGGGCTGGGACAAAACAAACACATTTTTTGTTGAACTGTCTTACATGTATCCTAGCTAGATGGGAAGTAGTGGGAAGAATATTGGGCAAACTCATGCAGGCATATTTTCTCTGCTTCGTGGATTAGCAGCCAAAGCAGAACACAGGATTATAGGATTTAGAGCTTGAAGGAGCTTTCCGGGCTGATTCTGTCGGACTCCCCCTCACAGAGTACGTTCAAGCCAGGCTGGCCTACTTGCTCTTCCCCATACATGACATTCCACATTTCCTCTGTGCGTTTGCACTGGCCGTCCTCCTTTCCTGTGATGCCCTCCCTTCTCACTTCTGCCTCTTGTAGCCTTAACTCTCTTTGAAGCTAAGCTCAAGTAAAATCTCCTACAAAAGGCATTTCTCGATTTCCCAGTTGCTAATACCACTGCCCAAAACCTGACTCTGTATTCATTTTGTCTGTGTTTTGAGTGTACATTTTTAGTATTTGTTTCCATTCCATACACACATACACCAGTAGAATGGAATTCCTTAATAGAGTTTGAAGGGATCATAGATTTTATCTAGTGTAGCCCCTACTTAGGTGCACTCCTCGCCACTAACCAAATCCTTCCTTCTCTTGAAAGCCTTCAGGAAGAGCAACTCAGCCAGCAACCAGTATTTATTGAGAGCCTGCTGTGTTCCAAGCCCTGTAATTAAGTGCTGAGAATGCAAAGACAAAACAAAGTAGTCCTTGCCCTCAAGGAGCTTACAATCTAAAAGGAAAAGACCACACACAAAAGAAAGCCAAAAAGGGAAGAAAGAAGGTGGTGGGGGAGATGGGTCACTCTCATTGTTAGCAAGTTGGGGAGGGGGCATTTTTCCCTTGACATAAACCTGAACTTGAGTCTTTGTCAACATCTTATTCATTAAAGACTTATATGAACTGATTGAAAGGAGCAGAACCAGGAGAACACCATATACAGTAACAGTGATGTTGTGTGACAATCAACTGTGAATGACTTCGTTATTCTCAGGAGTGCAATAATCCAGGTCAATTCCAAAGGACTCGTGCAGAAAAATACAATCCATCACCAAGGGAAAAAGAACTGATGGAGGCTGAATGAGATCAAAGCATACAATTTTTCACTTTATTTTCATCTTTTTTGATATGCGTATTCTTCCATAACATGAACAGTATGGAATATGATTTGCATCATCTCACGTGTATAACTTCTATCAAATTGTTTACTGTCTCAGAGAGAGGACAGGGGAGGGAGAGAATTTGGAACTCCAAATTTTAGATAATTAATGTTTAAATTGTTTTTACATGTAATTGGGAAAAATAAATATTATAATGAAAAAAATCATATTTGTTGCTTCTAATCATGCCCCCAATTCAATACTAAAGAACTTTCCTCCAATTCACCACCTTGTAAAAATCTAAAGACAACTATGATCCCCCAATTCCTCATCTCCTAGTTTTCCCCTTCTTCAGGATTAACCTCTAATTTCTTCAAATAGTCTTCAAATGCTATGGACTCAAGGTTCTCCACCATTCTTTTTGGCCCAAGTCTGTCGATGTATAATCTTAAACTATGGTTCCCCAACTGAGAGGAACCGTCTTTTGTGCCTCCAGGGCCCTATCCAGTTCCCAAAACAGAGTGGTTTCTTAACAAATACTTGTGACATTGAGTTGAGTTGAATTCCATTGAACTGAATAGGAAAATTTTACAAATGGAGAAACTAAAAACCCAAAGAAGAGAAGTGTCTTGTGGTATTTGTAATCAATTATAATTCTTTTCTTTTTGTAAGAAGCAGAGTGATGCTTCCTAAATCATGATAAATAATTTACAAAAGAATGTAATATCTTTTGAATCTCTTTGTGAGTATTTATTTCTGTAAATGGCTTCTACATTTAATTAATTAAATTATAAGCTCTTTGAGGGCAGGGACTGTCTTTTGCCTATTTTTGTATCCTCACTTCAAATTAGGGGTAACACAATGCCTGACACATAATAAGGTGCTCAATAAATGTTTTTGGCTGTCTGACAATGTCTTTGATAGCATTTTGTTTTTTCCTGCTTAATCAAATGTCATCTTTTTAAAAGTCCATGGATATCCATAGCATGCAAAAAAAAAAACTCAATATGCTTTATATTTTCTTGGCATTGCCAGTCTGCATATAGTACATGGATAGTTGAACAACTTCCTCACACCAACACACACACACACACACACATACACAGACATATACTCATACACATGCACACACCCTATCTGCTAACAAGTGGTGGAATTTTCTTAACCTTTATCTGTATCAGAAGATCTAATCAATGGAAACACCTTTCATATTTGGGGGGGAGGAACAGAAATCTCTCAGGATTTGGGGGTCCACCATTTATCCCTCAGAAAGTGGGTAGTCCTCAACTTTGTCCATGACAAGACAAAGGAACCCAACCACTTACCAGGGAGCCCCTTCTGCATCCCCATCCACCCAGAGAGACTAGAATTGAATTCTGTTCCTTTCTGGCTCTTCTCTGTTTGGCATCTACTTAGCAGCCATTCCCACTCCATCCCATAGAGCCCACGGAATGTCTTGACAGTTGACTTGTGGAGCTGGGAGTCATCCATGGACACAGGTCCTGCGAGACAAATGCTTTTTATTCTCAGGGTGTCTGTGGTGGGTTTGTAATTCTTTGGTTTAGTGCAGGGGAGAGTCTCTGCTTTATTCAAACATCTCTTCCTAGCTTTTTTTAGGTTCCCCATCTTCTCTGAAATGACAACAATGTAAGCTTCTATTTACCAAGCACAAAGTGATTCCTCAAGCAGAAAAAGAAAACTGAGGGATAACCTTGCCAAGGTAGAGGACCAATTGGATCATCTATTTAGAGCCAAAAGTCCATCAGTCAACATGGATTTATTCAACACTGACTAAGTACCAAGAGGGATGCTAAGTGCTAGGGATGCAAACAGGGCAAAAGATGGTCTTGCTCTCAAGGAATTTCTAACCAGTGAGAGAGATGAGAAGTGAGCAATTATGAGTATTAAGGGACCTCAGTGTAAATCAGAAGGAATCTCTGGCTCTCAGGTAAGGGACTAGAAATGGTAAGATGGAGATCAGGAAAGATCCCTTGACCATGATGGGATTTGAGCTGGATCCTGAAGGAAGGTGGGAGGCAGAAGTGAGGAATTCTGGCATTCTGGGGATGGGGGATAGATCAGGAAGAGACCAGAGCTAGACAATGGAGGGTCCTGTTTGAGAAACACCAGGAAAGTCCATGTCACTCAGTCATAGAATACATGGAAGAGAGTAAAGCCTGAAATAGAAAGGTAGGAAGGAGCCAGCTGAAAGGGGCTTCAGAAGCTGCCTAGTTCACTCTCACTTTTACCAACAAGGAAACTGAGGCTAAGATGGTTAATTGATTTGTCCAAGATCTCACAAGCAATAAGTGTCAACATGGGATTAGAATCCAAGTCCTCTGACTTCACACCCTGGTTTCTTTCCACTAAACCATACAGTTCCTGTTCATGTAGTCATCAAGCTATCTGACTTTTGCGGTCTATCTGATGCTCAGATATAAAAGAATTTTACATGAGGATTAGTGATGTCAAGTTATTGTTAGAATAAGGAGAATAAAAAGGGTTTTAAAGGCCTTGTTAATAAAATACCAAATGTTAGAAAGAAAAATAAAAACTATTGTTGGCTTCCCAAGCTCTTCTAAGCCAGGTCCCTCCTTACGTTTCCAATCTCCTCATACCTGATTCCCTACTCCAATCCCCACATATTCTGTCATTTGGTGACTAGTCTTGCTGGTCTTCTCACATGACATCTGTGCATTTTCATTGGCTATCCTCCACTCCTGGAATTCTCTCTCTCCTCATCTATTCCTCCTGGTCTCTTGGCTTCCTCCAAGTCCTAGCTAAAGTCCTATACACTATGATAAGTCTTACTGGATGTCCCTAAATTCCAGTTCCTTCCCTCTATGATTATCTCTAATTTATCCTGTCCATATTCTATTTGTACAGAGTAGTTTGCAAATTCTTGCTCTTATTATATTGGAAGCCTATTGAGAGCAAAACAGGTTCGGGGGGAGGGGGCTTTGTTTCCCCAGTGCTTAGGATGGAACTTGGCATATTGTAGGTGCTTGATAAATGCTCACTGATGACTTAATGCTTGTACCAACACTGGCTTATATAGTGAACCAAGCAAAACTTTTTTGTTACATACTACTACAATCCTAGAAGACCTGGGAGCAGTCTCATAACCAAGAAAGTGAGAGGATCAAGAAATCCACCATATTTGCAAGTAGAGAATATGGCCCATCTGCAAATTCAAATTCTTAGCTTTGACATCACTAAGACGGTCAAAGACTAAAAATATAAAACACAATTTCAAGTATTGACTGACTACTTTCAAGATGGGTGTCACCTTCTAGAGCTGGCTGGTACCACTACAAACTTTAAGTGTAGTTCCAGTTTAGACCAGTGTGGGCATCCTGTCCTGTAGACTATTTGAGTTGGGAACTATGGCAATACTCCTAGAAGAAATTAAAGTAAAGATAGTTAATGGTGTCCCAATGGATAGCTATAGATGCCTGAGAGATGGTATTGGTAGGGAAGAAAAAAGAGTTAAAGATGGAGCTATAGAGGATAGTAATAAGCAAGCAATAAAGGAAAGATGATAAACTTTTGAAAGAGATGCAAGAGGGGGTTCAGAGAGCTTGAAGGAAGATCAGAAGGAAGCACTGTCACAAAAGTCATTGGAGAAGAAAGAACATGGAAGAAGGAAAGAGACAAGGATGAAAGATACTACAGGACCAAGAAGAATGGGAGTTCTGGAAAAAAACATTATTTTTTAAAAGATTAAGAATTCAAGAGTACATGGGGATGTGGAAGAAAAGAAGGAAGGAAGGAAGGAAGGAAGGAAGGAAGGAAGGAAGGAAGGAAGGAAGGAAGGAAGGAAGGAAGGAAGGAAGGAAGGAAGGAAGGAAGGAAGGAAGGAAGGAAGGATAAGAGGGAGGGAGAAAAATAGGGAGAGAGAGAGGGAGGGAGAGAGGGAGAGAGGAAGGAAGGAAGGAAGAAAGGAAGGAGGGAAGGAAGGAGGGAAGGATGGAAGGACGGAAAAAAGGAAGAAAGAGAGGGGAGGAAACAAAATTTATTAATAAGTACCTATTATATTTCAGGCACTCTACTAAGTACTTTACAAATGTTTTCTCATTTGGTCACTGCCACAGTATCTCATTTGCTCATTAAACATCACATATGTGCCAGGAATTGTGGATGTGACTTTAGGCATTATGTCCAACTCCCTCTTTTTGAAGATGAGGCAAATAAGGCAGAAACAACAGAGAAGTAATCTCTTAGCCAAGTTTACAAGGCAATAAAAGACTCCAGTGCAGCAATTCAGACTCCAAATCAGAGCCTCTCCAAGATAGGGGTCTCTCCAATAATGTCTTTGAGAGCACCCTCATGGTAGTCACTTTCACCCCAATCCCTTAGACCCTCAGTGGCTATAGAAGACACAAAGAATTCCCTTGTGAACGCCTTGCCTAAAGCCTTCTGAAAGAACTCTAAGTTTGAAGGCTTGGGTCCACTATACACCATTGAAAAGGTAGCCCACTGATCATGCCAGAGAGAAGGGTGAGCAGGCTCTGCATCAGTGGGCATTTTGCCTGAGCCAGGACTATGGGATTGGCCCCTTGAATAGATATGCAAATTGAATTCCATGTAATCTGTGCTTTTCAATAACCTCAGCATGTGTTGGATGTGTGCAAAAAGAATGGCAAAATAAAATAGCAGACAAAGGTGGGAGTCCGAACATAGAACCTGGAAGAATTGGTGTTAATTCCTCAAGCCCAACAATGGAACATAATAAATTCGCCCACCATTAGCTCTCTGGTTGCCTTGAACAAAGAGATGAAAATGAAATGGAAAAGAAAAAGGAAAAAGGAAAAGAATCATTGTTAACTGTTAGGTGGCTGGCCTGCTTCCCTTTTGCCAGCCAAATGAAGCGGTCAGGATGCTGCCCTGGGGCATCTGTTGTCTGCAGAGTGAAGGCTGCTTCAGTTCTCATATGGGCTCTGTCTCATCCATATGTTCTACTGCCATCGGAAAGACCATTCCCCAAGAAAAAATAAATAAAGAGAAAAAATTGGAGGTGTATGTTTTAAATCATTTCAAAGTGCTCTCAGATCACTCCAGTCCCAGTGAAAAAGAACCAAGAGGGGCAGTAGAGATGAGAATTGGGCATGGTCAAGGGTCAATGCTTCGGGATCTCTTTAGGGCACAGTTACTGTGAGCCCCACTTTACTTTTGAAGGAGAGAGGTAGAAGGGAGGGAAATGGTTTTGGGGGGAGGTTTATTACTGGGGGGGGGTATAGAAACCATAGGCAATAAATAACAGGGAAGCTAGATCATGAGAGTCCATGCTGGTAAGAGAGACCAAGATTTGGGCTGTGTTGAAAACTGGATCATAAGATACAGAGTGTGAGTTTGCCATTATGAGTACATAATTCTAAATTGAGTAGATCTCCATAAATCCCATCTCTGACCGCAGGGGAGACAAGTCAGGCAATTGTCAAAATAGGTATGGCTATCACCAATGCTCTCTTGAAAGTTAGACTTTTGAGATTGCTGTGGAAGCATAATGGAAAGAGTGCTAGAGTCAGGGGACCTGAGTTCAAATCCCAGTTCTCCCATCAGATCCCTGCATAGTTAGTTAATCAGATGGCCTTATTTTTCTCATCTGGAAAATGAGAGGTGATCATCTCTGAGGTCTTTCCCAGCTTTATATCTATGAGTCTATAACTGCCTGTTGCCTCATCTCATAAACCCTATCTTCTAATACAACTGGCCTCTTAGCTCATCCCAGAATTCAATAGTCCTATTGCCTTTGTACAGTTTTTCCCTCATCTCAGAAATATTCTATCATCTCACCTCTTTATCTTGGAACTTCAAGTTTCCTTCAAGGATTGCCTCAGTTTCCCCCTTTTTTACATGACTTTTCCCAATAACCCCCATTTGTCAGTGCTGCCCCACCCCTGAAATTACTTCATATTTTGTATGTTGTGTTTTTTTTTTCAGAAAGATAGTGTTGTATAGTGGTGAGAAAGTTAAACTTGAAGACAAAAAAATTCTTAGGGCTTTGGGAAACCCTTTAAGACTCAGAGAAAGAGCCTGGCCTGCAATGGTAAAGACACTTTCTTTGCCAGTGACTGACCAATACCATATAAAACAGAGATGCAGAATTATATACATATATGTACATATATAAACCTTTTAAATATTTTTATTTTTTATATTTTATACATTTTTCCCTAAAAAATGGGTACATGTTGTATCCTTTTCCAAATAAAAGTTTCCTGAGGACAAGAATTCATTTACTTTAAATTTGTATCCCCAGTACTTTTTTTAAACCCTTCCCTTCTGAGGTAGAGGAATAGTAAGGGCCAGGCAGTGGGGGTTAAGTGACTTGACCAGGGTCACCCAGCCAGGAAGTAATTGAAACCAACCCCATCCTGGCATTTTGAATAATGCCTCACATAGAGTAGGTACTTAATAATATTCATTCAACAGGCATTTGTTAAACACCAGGTATGTACTAGGCACTGTACTAATAATTCCTGTGACTCCAGGGCCAAAAGTGAAACATACTGTGCCCTGGAACTATAAAAGGAGAGAAGAAATAAGGATATTTCCATTGTGTACATTTGGAGGGGAGAGGAAGTCTCTCCAAAGGGAAAAAAAAGCCCCAGGATCATATTTTTGGTGCAATACAACTTTTGACAAACTCATTAAACAATAAGAGGTGACAGCCCATAAATTACTCCCTAACTTTTGATGTGAGTTGGTATATTAGGCTCTGAGCCAGAGGTCTGGGACTGTGCAATCTGAGAGCATGGGGCTAACTGTACTGGGAGGGAATCTGGGTTCTGGAGGACTTTTCCTATGAAACATCAGATATGAGGGAATTGATTTGGAAACTTTCCATAATTACATTCAAACATATACTCAACTGTACATTCCTTGGTGAACTCCAATGGTTCCCCATCACTTCGTGGATCAAGTACAAAGACTTTATGTATTTCTAGATCCTTACAAAGGCAGGGCTCATACCTATAGTTTGGTTTTCACCCCTGATTTTGACTGGAACCACATCTGGAATTTGGAGGGGTATCCTTAGTGAAAGATGAAGTCCAAACCACTCATTTTTCAGATAATGAAGGGGATTTAGTAGCTTGCAACAAGATGCAAAAAAAAATGCAATGAGAGAGATTAAGTAACTTGCAATGAATCCCAGAAAGATAAATAACAGTCCACATTTGAACTTGGTACCATTGACTACAGATCCATCATTCTTCTCACTGGACCAATAATAATTATTTTCAGTAGGGTATAATTGATCCATTTCAGTAGTTAAAAAAACATGATCATTGAGAGGCAGAGTCAAAATGGAGGTATAGAGGCAGCAAAAGTTCAGACCTCTGAAAACCCTTTCTTACTAAAAACAAACTAAATGCTCCTAGGGGACTGAAAATCAAAGCTAACAACAAGACAGAGCCAAGAGTCCTGATGGACTCAACTTAAAAGGTATGCTCCCCCAAAAGCCTGAATTCAAGAACACAGGTTTAAGGGGAAGGAAGAAGGAAGGTCCCAGGTCCCACCCCCACCTAGAGCACTAAGCCTCCAGTGGCAGCTAGAACCTCTGAGTGGGTAAGCATGCTGGTCTTGAGGGAGTACCTTGTGGGCAATGTTGTGCCAGGCTCAGAGCATTGAACACAGGGGTTGGGGAAGCAGTTGGAGAAGAAATGCAGAGCACAGAGTGGGAAGCCTAGTTGCAGCAGCAGAGATATTCCATAATGCCCCCTTCCTGAGGTTTTGGCCTCAGGGTACATCCAGCTCAACCCAGTTGGACTTAATCCCATCAAAGCATTCAGAGGACAAGCTCCAACTCCCCTCCCCCACAAACTGCATTGAGAGATTTGCTGACTAAACTCTAAGGATGAAGGCTAAAAGAAAAGCCCAAAACCACAGATACAACAAAAAAAATTAGAAGATCAAGAGCACAGGCAACTGCAGGGAGTAAAGATGGAGTAAATATGAGCAAACAACAGAAAAAGAAAAAAGAAATTACAATCAACAGTTTCTATACAGGCAATGAACAAAGAGAAAATGGAACAGAGAAGGATGAGGGAACACCAAGCAAAACAAAACAGAAATCCTAGCGAATTGGATATAGGATTTAGAAGAATTAAAAGTGGATAAAGACAACTGGGAAAAGAACTTAAAAAGCAAGATAAGTCATCTGGAAACAAAGGCACTTGAACTAAAACAAGAAAATAGTATCTTGAAAGCCAAAATTAGTCAGCTTGAAAATGAGACAAAGGAGATGAAAGATCAGGAGAAGGATGACCAAAAATCCAGGGATGAAATTCAGTCTTTAAAAACCAGAATACAACAACTAGAAGCAAGCAACTTCATAAGGCAGCAGGACACTATAAAACAAAATCAAAACAATGGAAAATTTGAGGAAAATATGAAGCACCTCATTCATAAAACAGAAGATTTAGAAAATCATTCTAGGAGAGACAATTTAAGAATCATTGTTCTACTGGAAGACCATGACAAAAGAAAAAGCCTGAACATCATACTACAGGAAATTATCCAAGAAAACTGCCCCAATATTCTAGAAGAAGAGGGAAAAGTGGAGATTGAAAGAATTCACAGATCACCTCCTGTACTTAATCCCCAACTGACAACACCCAGGAATGTTATAATAAAATTGAAGAACTATCAGACCAAGGAAAAAAATATTATAAGCTGCTAAGAAAAAGCCATTCAGATACCATGGAACCACAATGAGGATAACACAGGATCTGGCTGCATCTACACTGAAGGACTGAAAAGCATGGAATATAATATTCCAGAAAGTAAGGAAACTAGGTCTACAACCAAGAATCAACTACCCAGCAAAACTTGCTATATTCTTACAGGGGAAAGTATGGTCATTTAACAAAATAGAAGAATTCCAAGAATTTGCAAAGAAAAAACCAAACCTGAACAGAAAATTTGATGCCCAAACATAGAACTCAAGAGAATCATCAAAAGATAATTAAGAAAGAAGGAAAAAAGAAAAACAAAACAAAACAAAAACTTTTTTAAGAGACCCAATAACTTAAAATGATATGTATCCCTATAAGAAAAGAGGTCATTGGTAACTCTTAAAAATTGTTATTGCCACCTGTGCAGCTAGAAGAATTACACACAGAGGGAACAGTGACAAACTGTATAGGATGAAATGCCAAGACATAAATATGTATAGAGATATATGTATGCATAAATACATATATGTTTGTGTGTGTATACATATATATATATATACAAATAGAGCTTAAAATGAGGTTAATACTAAAAGAAATGGGGAAAGAAACAAAACGGGATAAATGTATATGTCACAAAGAAGCACATGGTGGGGGGGCATCAATATACTGGAAGGGTAAAGAGGTTGGAGATAGGAAATACTCAAGTCTTACATGCATTGAAATTGAATCAAAGAATGAGGAGCAATCAAATAAATTGGGGCAGAGAACTGATTTGCACCCTATAGGGTAGTAGAAGTGTAACAAATGGATTAGTGGGGACAGAAACAGTACAAGGGAGGGAGAGTAGTTTTAAAAGACTGTAAAGAAAATAAGAGGTGAATAAGAAGGGAGGTGGGTAGAAAGGGAAGTAAAATAAGGGTGGGAACTAGGGGAACTGATTAAAAACAAAACATTGGTGTAGAAGGAAATAGTGAAAGAACAAAAGGCAGGACTAGGAGTGGAAATCAAAATGCTGAGAAATACACAGCTGGTAATCATAACTCTGAATGTGAATGGAATAAACTCACCTATACAACTCAAGCAAATAGCAGAGTGGATTAGAAACCAAAATTCTACCATATGTTGTCTACAAGAAACAAACAGGAGGAAGGCAGACACACATAGGGTAAAAGTAAGAGGATGGAGCCAAATCTATTGGACATCAACTGATCAAAAGAAGGCAAGAGTCACAATCATGATATCTGAAAAAGCCAAAGTAAAAATAGATCTAGTTAAAAGAGATAGGGAAGGTAATTACATCCTGATAAAAGGCAGTATAGACAATGAGGAAATATCCATACTCAACATGTATGCACCAAATGACATATCATCCAGATTTCTGAAGGAGAAACTAGAGGAGCTCAAGGATGAAATTGATAGAAAAACTATACTAGTGGGAGAACTGAAACTTCCTCTATCCAAACTAGATAAATCAAACCAAAAAATAAATGAGAAAGAGGTAAGAGAAGTAAATTAAATCTTAGAAAAATTAGTGTTAGTAGACATGTGGAGAAAAATAAATAGGGACAAAAAGGAATACACCTTCTTTTCAGCAACGCATAGTACATTCACAAAGATTGACCATGTACTAGGACATAAAAACATTGCAAACACGTGCAAAGGAGCAGAAATAATAAATGCAACCTTCTCAGATCACAATGCAATGAGAATAATAATTAGTAAGGGTACATGGAGAGGCAAATAAAAAATTAATTGGAAATTAAACAATACAATTCTCCAGAATCAGTTAGTTAAAGAACAAATCATAGAAACAATTAATAATGTCATTGAAGAAAATGACAATAATAAGACTTCTTTTCAAAATCTATCGGATGCAGCCAAAGCAGTACTCAGGGGGAAATTTATATTCTTGAGTTCATATATTAAAGAGGGCAGAGGTCAATGAATTGGGCATACAAATTAAAAAACTAGAAAATGATCAAATTAAAAAACCCTAAGAGGAAGACTAAATTAGAGATCCTAAAAATCAAAGGAGAAATTAATAAAATTGAAAGTCAAGGAACAATTGATTTAATAAATAAGACTAGAAGCTAGTACTTTGAAAAAAAAACAAATAAAATAGACAAAGTACTGGTCAATCTAATTTTAAAAAGGAAAGAAGAAAAACAAATTAACAACATCCAAGATAAAAAGGGAGCCCTCATCTCTAATGAAGAGGAAATTAAGACAATCATTAAAAATTATTATGCCCAATTATATGGCAATAATATGGCAATCTAGGTGATATGGATGAATATTTACAAAAATATAAATTGCCCAGACTAACAGAGGAAGAAATAAATTACCTAAACCACCCCATATCTGAAAAAGAAATTGAACAAGCCATCAAAGAACTCCCTAAGAAAAAATCCCCAGGTCCAGATGGATTCACAAATGAATTCTATAAAACATTCAAAGAACAACTATTGCCAGTATTATACAAACTATTTGACAGAATAAGCAAAGGAGTTCTACCAAATTCCTTTTATGACACAAATATGGTACTTATTCCAAAGCCAGGCAGGTCAAAAATGGAGAAAGAAAATGACAGACCAATCTCCTTAATGAACATAGATGCAAAAATCTTAAAAACAATACTAACAAAAAGTCTCTAGCAAACAACCTCCAGGAAACGATGCAGAGCAGAAGGAACAGAACCAGGATTTTTGTAACCAAGGAATAATGTTTGAAATTGACCAAATGAAATTAAATCACATAAAAAAAACTCCATCAAGTGATCACAAGGGTTATTCATTATGTCCAGGTAGGATTCATACCAGGAATGCAAAGGTGGTTCAATATTAGGAAAACCATCCACATAATTGACCATATTAACAAGCAGACCGACAAAAATCACATGATTATCTCAATAGATGCAGAAAAAGCCTTTGACAAAATACAATACTCATTACTATTGAAAATACTAAAAAGCATAGGAATAGAAGGGCCTTTCCTAGAAACAATAAACAGTATATATCTAAAACTATCAGCAAACATCATCTGCAATGGGGATGAACTAGAAACCTTCCCAATAAGATCAGGAGTGAAACAAGGATGCCCATTATCACCTCTATTATTTAACATTGTACTGGAAACACTAGCTGTAACAATTAGAGGAGAAAAGGTAATTGAAGGTATTAAAATGGGCAATAAGGAGACCAAGCTATCACTATTTTTAGATGATATGAAGGTCTACTTAAAGAATCCTAGAGAATCAACCAAAAAGCTAGACACAATAATCAACAACTCTAGCAAAGTTATGGGATACAAAATAAACCCACATAAGTCTTCAGAATTTCTATATATCTCCCACACATCTCATCAGAAAATATTAGAAAGAGAAATTCCACTTAAAATCACCCTAGACAATATAAAACACTTAGGAATCCATCTGCCCAGACTAACACAGGAACTATATGAACACAACTACAAAATACTCTCCACACAGTTAAAACTAGATCTAAACAATTGGGAAACCATTGATTGCACATGGGTAGGACAAGCTAACATAATAAAAATGACAATCCTACCCAAAATAATTTACTTATTTAGTGCCATACCCATTGAACTCCCAAAAAAATTTTTTTACTGAATTAGAAAAAACCATAACAAAGTTCATTTGGAAGAACAAAAGATCAAGGATATCCAGGGATATCATGAAAAAAATGCGAAAGATGGAGGCCTTGTAGTCCCAGATCTCAAACTAGTCTATAAAGCAGTGGTCATCAAAACAATATGGTACTGGCTAAGAGACATAAAGGAGAATCAGTGGAATATACTTGGGGTAAGTGACAGTTTATGTCAGTAAGACAGTTTATGATAAGCCCAAAGACCCCAGCTTTGGGGACCAAAACCCACTATTTGATAAAAAAAAAAAACTGCTGGGAAAATTGTCAGTATGGGAGAGATTAGGTTTGGATCAACATCTCACACCCTACACCAAGATAAACTCAGAATGGGTAAATGGCTTGAATATAAAGAAGAAAACTATAAGCAAATTAAGTGAACACAGAATGGCATACATGTCAGATCTTTGGGAAAGGAAAGACATTAAAACCAAGCAAGAGCTAGAAAAAAAATCACAAAATATAAAATAAAGATCATTTTGAATACATCAAATTAAAATATTTTTGTACAAACAAAACCAATGCAACCAAAATTAGAAGGGAATTAACAAATTGGGAAACAATCTTCATAACAAAAACCTCTGACAAAGGTCTAATTACTCAAATTTATAGAGCTAAATCAATTGTACAAAAAATCAAGCCATTCTCCAATTGATAAATAAGAAGGACATGAATAGGCAATTTTCAGTTAAAGAAATCAAAACTATTAATAAGCATATGAAAAAGTGCTCTAAATCTCTAATAATCAGAGAAATGTGAATCAAAACAACTCTGAGGTATCACCTCACACCTAGCAGATTGGCTAACATGACAGCAAAGGAAAGTAATGAATGCTGGAGGGGATGTGGCAAAGTTGGGACATTAATGCATTTCTGGTAGATTTGTGAATTGATCCAACCATTCTGGAGGGCAATTTGAAATTATGCCCAAAGGGCACTAAAACTGTCTGCCCTTTGATCCAGTCATAGCACTGCTGGGTTTATACCCCAAAGAGATAATAAGGAAAAAGACTTGTACAAGAATATTCATAGCTGCACATTTGTAGTGGCAAAAAAAATTGGAAAATGAGGGGCTGCCCTTTGATTGGGGAATGACTGGACAAATTGTAGTACATGTTGATGATGGAATACTATTGTGCTCAAAGGAATAATAAAGTGGAGGAATTCCATGGAAATTGGAACAACCTCCAGGAAGTGATGCAGAATGAGAGGAGCAGAACCAGTAGAACAATGTACAAAGAGACTGATACACTATGGTACAATCAAATGTAATGGACTTCTCCATTAGTGACAATGCAGTGTTCTGGGACAACTTGGAGGGATCTATAAGAAAGAATGCTATCCACATTCAGAGGAAAAACTGTGGGAGTAGAAACACAGAAGAAAAACAACTGCTTGATTACATGGGTCGAGGGGATGTGGCTGGGGATGTAGACTCTAAACGAACATCCTAATGCAAACACCAACAACATGGAAATAGATTCTGATCAAGGACATGTGAAATTGAGTGTCAGCTATGGGAAGGGTTGGGGGAGGGGAGGGAAGGAAATAATATGATTCTTGTAACCAAGGAATAATGTTCTAAATTGACTAAATTAATTTTTAAAAAATAAAACAAAAAAATAGTCATTCATAAAAGGAAAGAGAAATTAAATGGGAGAATCAGATTATCTCTTCCCTGATAACTCCCTCTGGTTTTTTTTATTTAATCCCTTACTTTCTATCTTAGAATCAATATTGGGGATTGGTTCTAAGGCAGAAGAGCAATAAGGGCTAGGCAGTGGGGGTCAAGTGACTTGCCCAATGTTACACAGCCAGGAAGTGTCTCAGGTCAGATTTGAATGCAAGACCTCGGGTCTCTGGGATGGCTTCTCAATCCACTGAGCCTCCTAGCTCCTCCTCCTGCTTTTTGAAAGAAAAAGAAGATCTCAAAGCAACATTCTTCAATACATTAGTTGAACTGGATGAGTTTTTACTAGGGGCCACATGCATAATGAATTGAACTGACCTTTGAGACCCAAAAATCTGGGTTCAAGTCCTACCTCTGAGATATCCTGGTTTTGTAACCCTGAGCAAATCCCCCACTCAGTATTCTAAGTAGCTTTCCAAGTTTATGAATTATAAATCAAAATGGCAACCTGCTTTGGGAGAAGTTATTTCCAAGTTTCCTTTTGCCCCTTCCATTAAAATATAAGCTCCTTGGGGGTAGGGACTGTTTTTGTCCTTCTTTGTACAGTCATCCTTAGTAGAGTACCAGCCACAGACTAAATGCTTATAAATGCTTATTGAGTATACCCCCTAAGTAACAAAGTCCATCCCTCTTCCTTCTTGCCAAGATTAAATGCCAGAAGTCAATTCTCAGCAAAGATGCCACCATGCAATAAATACATCCTGCATTCTTATATTCTCACTCTCCTCTTTCACTTGATCTCATCAGCTACCAGAGTTTCAGTTTTGATCTATATGCTATTAATTATCATGTCTATTTATCCAGTCCTTGTTTTTTTCCTGACATCCAGACTCACATCCCAGCTGCCTATTGGACAACTCAAACTGGATGTCCCATAGTCAACTTAAATTCAATATATCAAAAGCCCAATTCATTATGCCCCCCTTCTCACAATCCAGCTTCCAACCTCATCCCTCCATTAAAATTACTTTCTCCAAAGTCACCAGAGTCCTCTTAGTTGCCATATTCAATGGACCTTCTTAATCCTCCTCCTTGACCTCTTGTCTTTGCCACTGTTGACCAGTCTCTTTTTTCCTTGAGGTTCTTTTCTCTATATTTTCAGAAAACTCTCTCCTGGTTCTCCTCCTCCCTATCTGACCACTCCTCAGTCTTCTTTTCTGGATCCTCTTGGGGATCACACCCGCTAACCATAGATGTCCCTCAGAGCTCTGTCCTAGACACTCTTCTCTTTTGCCTTCATTCAACTTCACTTGATGATCTCATCAACTCCCCTAGATTTAATGACCATCTCTGTGCTGAGGAGTCTCAAATCTTTTCTCTCTTACTCTAACTTCCCTGCTGGTTTGCAGTCTCCCACTTCCACCTGCCTTTCAGACATCTCAAACCAAATATCCTGGAGATCTCTTAAATTCAATGTGTCCAAAATTGAACTCATTTTCTTTCCCCCTAAGCCTCCCCCACTGCTACCTTCCCTCTTACTAGTAATGGCAACATCATCCTCCCCATCCCCCAAGATTGCAACCTAGATGTCATCGCAGACTCTTCAGTATCTCTCACTCCCAATATCCAATCTGTTATCAAGCTCTACCTAATTCACCTTGGAAAAATCCTCTTCTCTCCTCCAAAACTGCCACCACCCTGGTGTCGGTGGCTCATCACCTCACACCTAGATTACTGCATTAGCTGCTGGGGAATCTGCCTACCTGAAGCCTCCCCCAGCTCTAACACACTCCATTCAGTCATTAAAATGATTTTACTAAAGCTTAGACCCAACTAGGTCACCTTTTGACTCAGCTTCATCCCAGTGGCCTTCCATTGCCTCAAGGAATAAATATAAACTCTCTTGTTTGACATTGCTAATCTAGCCCCTCCTACTTCTCCTGTCCCCTTTCATCTTCTTTCCTGCCATATATACATTCTCTCTGATCCAGTGACCCTGGTATCCTGGATGCTCCACAAACAAGACACTCCATCTCTGGGCTCCAGGAATTTTCATTGGCTGGCCCCCATACCTGGAATGCCTTCCCTCCTCCTCTCTTCCTCTCAGCTTCCCTGGCTTCCTTCTAATCCCAGCTAAAATCTACCATTTACAAGAAACCTTTCACCATCACCCTCCATTCTAGCACCTTCCCTCTGTCCATTGTCTCCAATTTCTCCTGTCCATGGCTTGTTTGCACAGAATTGTCTTATGCTTCCTCCTCCATTAGATGTTGAGCTTCTTGAGGGCAATGACTGTCTTGTCTTTCTTTGCATTCCTGGTGCTGACTTAGCACAGGGCCTGGCACCTTGTAGAATTTAATGCCAATCATCAGATTGACTGACCTCTAACTCCATTACTTCCAGACATATTCTCAAACCCTTCCTGTTCATCCCTGCTCACCTGGATACATAAAGGGTCAGGCAAGGCTTCTTCTGATCAATCCCTTGGGAGTCATTCACCAATAAAACAAAAGCCTCCACAGCCTAGTCATAGACTGAAAGGAAAGCAGGGATCCCAGATCCCCCGAGCCCAATCTGACAGAGACACAGATCAGTCATCAAGGACCTAGGACAGCCCTCACTATGCGCCAGGCATTGGGAATACAAGGAAAAGCCAAAACATTCCCTGACCTAAATGAGCTCACATTCTAATGAGGGAGACAGCAATATAGTCCTTTTCTCCAATCTTTATGGATGTTGGAGTAGTTAACAATATTTGGAATGGTCCTTCCCACAAAGGCTGAGTTGCTCCCATACGCTTGAAACTCTTAATATACACTTTGTCTCCTGGGTTCAGGTCATGAAGAGAAAAATCTAGTGGTCTGGCTTGTTCTAAAGCTCCAGATTCATGAAGTTCACGTAGTTTATGCTGTAATTCCTGTATATAGGAAGCAATAGTAGTATCTCCCCCTAATAGTGATGTATATGCAGGGGAAAAAGGTTTAGCCTGTATAGGCGGATGTCCAAAAAGCATCTCAAATAGTGAGATGTGTAGGTCTCCTCTAGGCCTGCTTCTAAGATAAAATAGGGCCAGAGGGAGAATTTCAGACCATTTTAAATGTGTCTCAGTGCATAACTTTCCAATTATAGTTTTAAGTTCTTTGTTCATCCTTTCAACTTGGCCTGAGCTCTGGGGATGATATGGAACATGGAATTTGGGAGTTATCCCCAAGCAAGAATATATCTGATTTAGGACAGAATCAGTAAAATGACTTCCTCTATCTGAATCAATACATGCTGGCAGGCCAAAGTGAGGAATAATTTCTTTTAAAAGTATCTTAGCAACAAAAGCAGCTGTAGCTCAGGTCACAGGAAATGCTTCCAGCCATCTGGTTAGTTGATCTACTATGACTAGACAAAATTTATAACATCTAGCCTTTGGCATTGTTATGAAATCTATCTGTAGATGTTCAAAAGGTGTGTAAGCCAGAGGACGTCCCCCAAAGGCTTTGCCACAAAATGCATGTTGATTATATGCTTGGCAGGTAGAGCAGGCTGAACACACTTTAGAGGCTATGGTAGTTATACCAGGGGCTATCCATACTCTCTTGACAGAGTCCACGATGCCCTGGGTGCCAAAGTGACCATTCTTATGAATAGATTGTCAAATTTGGTGATAGAAACTTCTAGGGAGCAGGGGTTTTCCTTCAGATGACACTCATACTCAATTGATTTGTTTGCTTTGAATTTTTGTTTCCATTTTTCCACTTTTCCACTTTCTTATCATTATAGGAAAGTGATAAGCTTAAATCATCAGTGGTTGTTAATGTTAAAATTAATTCAGGTCCTTCTTTGGCTACTAGCTTTGCAGTGGCATCTGCTCGATCATTTCCTCTAGAGACAGGGTCAGTGCCACCTGTATGGGCAGAGCAATGAACTATAGCTAGGGCTTCAAGAAGCTACAGAGCAGAAAGAACTTCATTAATAATTTATGCATTAGCTATAGATTTTCTAGCTGAGGTTAAAAATCCTCTCTGGAGCCATAGCATTCCAACTGAGTGACAAATGCCAAAAGCATGTTTAGAATCCATATAAATTGTTGCCTTTTTATCCTTGACAATTATACAAGCGTGCTTCAGAGCTATGAGTTCTGCTCCTTGAGCACTAATGTTAAAGGGTAGTGAAGCTGACCATTCAGTGGCAAATTCTGAGACTATGGCAGCTCCAGTGTAACGTATGCCATCCCTCATAAAAGAGGAACCATTGGTAAATAAAATCAGATCTGCATTGTCTAAGGGAGTTTCCAAGAGATTATCTCGAGGCTTTTCTGCCATGGACACTAATATTTCACAACTGTGTCATGGTTTTCCTGAAGTAGGTAAATCTGGAAGCAAGGTGGCAGGGTTAAGGAATGTACAGCATTTCAAGGTAATGTTTTCGCTATTTAACAAGGTTATTTCATACCTTGTAATTCTCTGATCCAAGAATGCCCGTGTTCTATGTTTTAGCAACAATGCTTCTACTTCATGTGGACACATAATTGTTCATGGACATCCCAATACTAGATCAACAAATTTTTTCACTAGTAATTTATGCATTAGCTATAGATTTTCTAGCTGAGGTTAAAAATCCTCTCTGGAGCCATAGCATTCCAACTGAGTGACAAATGCCAAAAGCATGTCTAGAATCCATATAAATTGTTGCCTTTTTATCCTTGACAATTATACAAGCGTGCTTCAGAGCTATGAGTTCTGCTCCTTGAGCACTAATGTTAAAGGGTAGTGAAGCTGACCATTCAGTGGCAAATTCTGAGACTATGGCAGCTCCAGTGTAACGTATGCCACCACCATCCATGGTGGTGCTCCTGATGCTACTGGGTCCAGTTGGGCAGAATAATAAGCAATTGGGTGCTGACAAGGTCCCAAAGTCTGAGTTAAAACACCTGAAGGATAAATCAGTACCAACTGACAGAAGGAAGCTACTGGCATTAAGGAATATCAGGAAAGATTTCTTGTGGAAGGTGTGAATCTTCAATGTTCCTTTCCAGAGCTTCAGAAGTTGTGAAGAAAGGGGACTGTGGCATCTACTAGAGAGTTGACAGAAACCATCCATGTCCAGAGGGATTGCTTCTGAGTTTGAGGGTTTAAGGACCACGCTGGCAGCAGGACACCAGTGGTCCTTATACAGGAGGATGCTAAAGGGTCTCCCAAGTAGAGAGTGGGACAGAGCCTGGATTTTGAGCCAGATCCCATGGCCCCACCTTCAAAATGTTTTTCAGTGTATCATATAGACCTTACTCTCAATCAGTCAAGAATATCAATCAATAGGGAGGAGGGGCAGAAGAAGGGAATAAGCATTTATATAGTACCTACTATGTACCAGACTCTGTGCTAAATCCTTTACAAATATTTTCACATGATCCTCACAATACTCCTGTAAGGCAGGTGCTGTTATTATCCCCATTTCACATTTGAGGAAACCAAGGCAAACAGGGGTTAAGTGACATATCCAGAATCACACAGGTAGTGTCAGAGTCCAGATTTGAGCCCAAGTATTGACTCCAAGCCCTGTGCTCTCTCCACAGTACCACCTAGCTTCCTCAAGAATTTATTAAGCATCCACTATGTGCTAAGAAGTTTCCCAGGCCAAGAGGTTACAAAGATAAAATTAAAAAATGATTAAGTCCCTGGCCTCAAGGAACTTGCTTTCTATTAGAGGAAACAGCATATACATATCAATAGATATAAACAAAACCAGGGAATTTCAGGAGAATCAGAAAACTTCTCCTGTAGGAAGCTGTAGTGCTTTAGCAGAATTCTGAAGGGATCTGGGACAGCAAAGGACAGAGGAAAGATGGAGTGCATTCCAGGCACTTGGGGAAAGGAAAAGGTATGAAGGAAATAAAATGTTCCATGTGAAAACCAAGAAGATCAGTGAGTCTGGGCAGCAGCGTGTGTGAAACAAGCCTGGGAGAAAGGCAGGGGGGGAATGAAAGTGCTCGAGATGCCAAACATGGGAGGTTTTATTTGATCCTACTGGTGGTAAGAAGGAGCCCCTGGGATTTGTTGATGAAGACATGAATGTGGCCAGATCTATGCTCAAGGAGTATGTAAATCTTGAAATCTCTCAGACTTGTGAATGTTAAAAATTTCCCCATTGGGGAATTCTTAATTGGAACAAATTCCCTACTGAGAAACATTCCCCATTTTGATGTGAGAACTCACCAGGATCAGAAATGGGAGGACCTCTACTCTACCCGTACTTAAGACTGCTTTAGGAGAGAAAACTCCTTGCTAAACAATGAAAGTACTTGGACCCATGCTTATGATGAGGCAGGGAGTTCTTTGAGCCAGGCCTGTTTTTAGAATTGCTACAATGGGATGCTAGGTACCTAAAAGGGTCGGGCAAGTTTTCTCTTGATGAGATTAGTTGACTCAGCTGTGTTTTCTCTAGTTCAGACTTACTGAGGATCTTGGTTGACACAGCAGCATTTTTTCTGATTCAGACTTACTGAGGAGATTGGTCGACTTAGCAGGAATTTAGATGGGCAGTCCTTTGGAAAGCGTCTACAGTGATTGGTAGATGTAGGGACTTAGGGGAGGTGACATGGGAGAAAAACCCCTATATAAGAAAAAGCAGAATCTCTTGAGGAGATATCCTTTTGGAGAAATCCTTTTGGAGGATCTCTGATGAGGATCGCTTGGGAAGAATCTCTTGAGAGAGGCTCTGGAGAAGGGAAGCTCTTGGAGGACAATCTCTAAGGAGGTCTCACTGGAAGGCTCTCTGGTGAAGTCAGCTGAGATGGAGCTGGCCTGGTGTCACTAGAATCCTTGTTTAGGCAGACCTTGTGGTGAGTGTTAAAAGACTGACTGACTGATTCTCTCTCTTAAGACTCAGGTCTAGGCCATATTGGCTTGAGGCCCTTCATAATTATTCCTTTCTTACTCTTTCTCTCTTTCTCTAATTCCTTGTTATATTATTAATTAAAAATCTCTATAAAACCCAGTTGACTTGGGTATTTGAATAATTGGGAATATTTCCCTGGTGACCACCTTATATTTGATTTAAAATCCAAGACACTGTAGTGAAACATATTTTCTGCAGTCAAATTTACTCACCCACTCTTATATCTATCACAATTTATATCTTCCACTATTTTAATCACTACAGTTTAAGACCTCAACCATTTTAAATCTCACAATATCACTTTACCAGCCATGTGGAAAATGGAGAGGAGAGAGTCTTATTGAGACAAGAAACCAATTAGGAACCCAAGCAAAAGGTGATGAGGGTCTGAACTAAGGAGACCCTAAGGAGAGGGTCATAGGAGTGGAGAGAAAGAGGCAGATGCAGAAGTTAAGGAGGCAATATCTGCAACACTTGGCATCCTGAATATGTGGGGTGAGACAAAATGAGAGCTCAAGGTTGACACCAAGCTTGAGAAACTAGGAGGCTAGCACAGTGGTGGTGACTAATGATAATAAATAGGAAGTTCAGAAATTGAGTGAATTTGAGGAAAAGAAAATGAGTTGTATTTTTTCTTTTATTTTATTCCAGTAACAAATCTCCACCTAAGTTTTCCAAAGTCCTATGATTCATGTTGTCTCCCTCCCTTCTCCCCTGCCCCCTCCCAAAGTAGATAAGCAACTCCACTGGGTTATATATGTATTATCATAATGAGCTGTATTTTGGATGAATCATGTTTAATAAGCACATGAGACCTTGCATTTGAAATAACCAAAAGTCAGTTGGTGATGGTGGACTAGAAAAAAGCATGGAAAATATCATAACATTTAGGAGGGTCCAAAAATGGAATGGGTGGTCATGGGAGAAGTGTATTCCTCTTTACTATTGTACCAAAAGAATCTAAATGGGGTGCAAGGAGGTGGCTCATTGAATTGAGAGGCAGGCCCAGAGATGGGAGGTCCTGGGTTCAAATCTGGCCTCAGTCACTTTCTAGCTGAGTGACCCTGGGAAAGTCACTTACTCCCCATTGCCTAGCCCTCATTACTCTTCAGCCTTGGAACTAATACACAGGGTTGATTCTAAGACAGAAAGTGAGGGGTTTTATTAAAGAATCTAAATGACTTGTCAAATATGTTCTAGGAGAAATCTACATTTTGGGCAAGGAGTTGGACTCCTTGATGACCTCCCTACAAGATGTCACCTGTAGAAGCTTCATTAGATACACCAAGCCGAGTGAAGACCAAAGAGAAGACAATCCTTTAGTAACTGGGATGCCATCTTCTAACTCGGCATTCAGTGCCTAAGTGTGGAGAAAGTAGAGCCGAACGGATCAATCTTTCGTTCTTGGCCAACAAGATGCTGTCCCTTTTTCCTGCATCGCATTGTTAGAACCTCCCTCCTCTTTGTCCCAGAAACTTCCAGTGCCTTCTCCTAAAAGCAGAGCCCCTGAGTGAGGGAAAACACTTATTTGCAATCAGCCCATCATGTTATTAGTAAGCCTGACTTTGGGAAACTGACAAAGCAACAGATGTTGGGAATATTCCATGTCATATAAATACCGTAACGACGTACAGTTGTCAGAAGCATTGATTTTCTGTGTTTAAAGAGATGAGCATTTCAATGGGGAATTGTGTGGGCTTTTTTCCCTGCTTGTGGTGTCAAGGTGTGGGTGGCAGAGAGGAGGGTAACAGAGGTGGGAGAACAGGAAAGCATAAACAAGGGAAACCTGAGAGAAGAGCTATGAAAGAAAATGATGAATGTTTAGTCTATGCCTAACAGCCTGGAAAGAACATGTGCAAACCATGAAGCTTCTCTTGGGGCTCATCACAGCTAGGGGAGATTTTTGCAGAGGTATGACATATTCAGAAAGCATCTTACTCTACTGTCAGGCTCTTCGCTGGCTAGCACGAAGGAGCAGGAAACCAGGTCCTCTTTGCCTCATTGGGCATGCACATCACAGCACAATAGAATGAGCAATTAAATTTGGAATCAAAAAACCACATTTCAATGTGCCTTAGGCATTTTGTATCTGTGTGACTCTGCCCCATCATTTCCCTTGGCCTGCCTTAATTTCCCCATCTGTGAAATGGGGATAAAAATAGCATCTGCCTTATTGTGAGGATCAGATAAGATTTTTTAGACGACAAAGCAAACCTGAAAGCACTATAAAATTCTAATTAATATAAGTTAATGCAAGTCTTCTTAATCTCTTTTTCCAGATGAAGTTCTAAGAAATTGCTATTTGTCATATCATGGATAATCAGTAGCAAAACTGGGAATCCAATGCAGATCTTTGTATGCTAAATGTATTCAGTATTTTTCTCACAATTCCATGCTACATCTCAACTATTTTAGAGTTTTGTGTCTGAGAATCCACATTTAAATGTGTGTGTGTATATATATATATATATATATATATATATATATATATATATATATATAAACCAACTAGAAATGTTTGGAAGTTATCCAAGTGTTTGACTTATTCTCATCACTAGCAACACCATTAGCCAGAATAATTAGAAGGATTCATTTCTGGGCTCGTAGTCTCACCATGATTTTAGTATTTTTTTTCAGATTTGAAGAAGCATGGACTCTCAAGATGGCTCCTCCAAACTTCTTAGGCTTCTCATTCCTACTGCCATGGAATTTATCCTCTTTGAACCTTTTCATTCCTTTTCTCCATTGCAGTGGGAATCTCTTCATTTCCTGTTCAATTCTTATCTACACTACCAGATTGATCTTCCAAAAGCAAGATTTTACTCAAATTTCTCTTCTGCTCAAATACCTTCAGTGGCTCCCACTGTCTAGGGGATTAAATATAGTCAGTCAATCAATAATTGGTCACTAAAGAACTATATTTCTGGGCTAAGCAGTGGGGTGTATGAATATAATTAAAAACAAAGTCCCTACTCTTAAAGAATTTATAATCCAATGGAGGGGGGGGGAGAGATAACACACAGAAGAAACTGAAAATCCAGGGGGGAGGCAAAAGAAGAAAAGAAAGTCTCCAGTTTGGGGGCATATTGGAATGTGGCAGAGAATTCCAAAATCAGTGTAGCTCTTGGGAAACATTCAAGATATTTTATGGAGTCTCAGACCACCCTTGCTCCACTTGGTACTGCCAGGCTGGCGCATTTTGTTTCTTCCATAACCACTTTGATTGTATCTCTCCAATTCTTTTGATCATTTATTCCACATTAGTAAGCTCCTTGAGGGCAGGGAATGTCTTTTGCCTAGTTTTGTATTTCCAGAGCTTAGTACAGTTTTACTGAAATACAGGTATCCAAATACTAAATATATACATAAATATATATATATATATATACATACATCTATACATTTTCATGGGTTCTATGTTAAGAATCCTTGCTCTAGACCCAAAGGTCCATTTCCTATCCACTTACAGAAATCCTACTTTATTACACAAAGGCCAAGTCCAACTGTCGCTTCTTCCATGGAGTCTACTTTGTTTCCCCTGAGCCAAAAGTAATTGAAAAACCACAATACTTCAGAGCTAAAAGGGATCTCAAAGGACATCTAAACTGCCATACCTGAAAATTAATCCTCCTTAGAACACTGCCAAAAAAAAATCATTGAGTCTTGACTTAAAGACTTCCAAAGAGGTCCTAGCCTTCTGTGATTTTCCCCTTTTCCTTAATACAGTTACAAATATCTCACTGGGAGCAGCTAGATAGGTCAGTAGAGTGAAAGCCAGGCCTAGAGATGGGAAGCCATGGATTCAAATCTGACCTCAGACACTTCCTAGCTGTGTGACCCTGGGCAAGTCACTTAACCCTCACTGCCTAGCCATTACTACTCTTCTGCCTCAGAACCAATACACAGTATGATTCCAAGATGGAAGGTAAGGGTCTAAAAAACAAACAAATTAATCTCTCACTATAAAGTCAGTTCTATAATATGTGTGTGTATGTATTTCACTATAAGTTCTTCACCAAACCCAATTAATTTTGAACATGAGTACTCCTGATACAAAGTTTTCTTAAATTTATTTTTTCTCAATTCCATGGGGAAAATGTTTTTTAACATTCATTTTTTTAAATTTTTGAGGTCCAAATTCCCTTCCTCTCTTTCTCTTCCCCATTCCTTGAGAACACAGTGGTTTGATATAGATTATACACATGCAATCATGCAAAACTTATTCTCCACGTTACAAAAGAAAACTCAGACAAGAGAAAAAGAAAGAAGGTTTAAAAAGTATACCTAAATCTACATTAGACTCCATTCGTTATTTCTCTGGAGGAAGACAGTGTCATCATGAGTCCCTCAGAATTGTCTTGGATCATTGTGTTGTTGAGAATATAAAATATCAAAGTCATCCACAGTTAATCATCATATAACATTGCTGTTACTATGTACAGCATTCATAATAAAAAAGTTAATAGAAAAAATTTAATCCAACTAGATGTCTACTCTACTCCTCTCTGTTGCCTAGTCTAAGATTCAATGGGTTCTAAAAGACACCTAGAACTGGACACCATTCTCTAATTGTAGCTTGACCAATGCAGAAGACCACAGAATGGTAGCTTTTCTTTATCTTGACACGTGTTCCTATCATTGTAATCTGAGAATATTTTAGTGTCTTAACCATATAGACCCTAAGGATGGTCAGCGACTTGAGTCCAGAGTTGAACAGAACTGGGTGAGCAAGCCAGATTGCACCAGGAAAGGGCAAGTTCCTTTAATGACCTCAAGATGCATGGAAATAAGGGACCATCTTTAAGACCAGAATTCTATTGGTAGCAAGGCAAGGAACACAACAATCTCTTAAAAATTTGAAAAATGAATAGCATGCAGAGGTGGGTGGCTAGTGTGAGCTGGCTGCAAACCAATGAGGAACTTGGAAGAACAAGGAGACCAGATGACATCTTGGAAATGTAGACTAGGACGAGAAAGGTGCCTGGCTGGTCATGGAGCAAGGATCAAAGATGGTAGGTCAGTGAATAGCTGGAGTTCTCTCTGGGTATTCCTCTAGGTATGGGGAAATAGAAAGGAAGGATTCCAGCATGGTGGGTAGACCCCTGTGACAAATTTATGGGAGGGCATGGACAAGAGTCTCCGAAAATGGGCAAGCATGGATGGGTTGTGATCATCATCCCTGGGAGGGAGCATTAAATTGATTTAATCACAGATCCATTTGAAACACCAAGGGAACTTCAATTTCACTGTTGGATGGGCACAATTGTCAGCCTGAGAAGGAAGGTCACACTAGATGGTACACAGATCATGAAATGGTAGTTCTAAAGCTGGTTGGGACATTGGAACCTATGTAATCCAATTCCTTAATTTTATAAGAGGAAACTGAGGCCCACAGAAATGGAATGACTTGCACAATGTCACCTATAGGTTCACAGGATCATAGATCTCAGAGGGATTAGAAACCATCTAGACCATTTCCCTCGTTTTATAGATGAACAAACTGAGGTCAATGGATATAATATGCCCAAGTTCTTACAGGCAGCAAAAGTTAAAAATGAGAAAAAAGAGGGGAAAGATGACATGAAAACCAGCCAGAGGCATTTCCTCCCAGGCAGGGTGTTAGACTGCATGAGAATCTATTATCAAAGCCCAGAGCTGGAAGGCACTTTACCACTTCTTAATTCTCTAAGTAGTCAAGAACACTCTAATTTAGCACCACTGAGAAGATGGATGTTCCAGCGTGGAAAAAGAAAAACATTAAAATGACTAAGAATAGAAATACTTGGGCAAGGAGAAATGAATAAGCCTCCATTATATTTTAAAGGCAGCCCCCATAGGAAAGTTGAAAAGATCTTTATTATTAATGTCAAATATTCCCCTTTTTTGTTAAGCTCATAAATCCAGCCAGAGAAATAGAGTGAAGTCAGCCTAGATTTATATCTCCAAACCAAGGCAGAGCCTTCCCCAGGTGCCCCCAGATAATCCAGTAGGTCATAAAACCCACAGATCTAATAAAGTCAACAGGTCATCAGTGCTGCATCAGAATTTAGATGACCCCCTTTTTAATTATCAAGGTCCAGCCCAGAATATAGATTATATCCTGGAGTCATTTCTCTCTCTTGATTTACAGACCTTGCTCAGAGTTTCTGCAGAGGATAACTGAACTTAGAGGCGGTTAGAAAGAAAGGTGAGGCTGGAAAAGAAGTTTCATTTTTATTAAAAGTGGTACAGAGGGGCAGCTGGGTGGCTCAGTGGATTGAGAGCCAGACCTAGACCTGGGAAGTCCTGGATACAAAATTGGCTTCAGACACTTCATAGCTCTGTGACTTTGGGCAAGTCACTTCACCACCATTGCTTACTGTTCCTTTGTTACCCCCTTACTGTTCTTTGGCCCTAGAACCAACACCCAGTTTTAATTCTAAGATGGAAGTCAAAGGCTTTAAAAAAAGTGATTGAGACAAATAGATCCTGGTATCTCTGAACAGCTTGAACCAAACCAGAGCATCAAAGAGGACTATTTTCTGATAGGGATCAGCAAGAAGGCATCAGAGACTTAAATGAAAATGGTGAGGTAGATTTGAATCATCCCCTTTCAAAGATGTCTTTGGGGCTGGTGGTATTTTTAAAATCATTTTAATTCAATTTAATTTATTTTAATTAATCATTGTAATAATAAATAATAATGGATTAATGAATGAATGAATGAAATAATGAAGTAATTTAATCATTACTCCAATCATCATTCATATAATCACATTTGTCTGAGACAGAAGGACTCTGAGAGGTTATGTAGACCAACATCTTCCCATTGTTGTTGTTCAGCCACTCAGTTGGGTCTGACTCTTCATGACTCCATGGACAGACCATGGAATTCCAGGCCCTTCCATACTCCACTTTCTCTTGGCGTCTGTCCAAGTTTCAGTTTATTGCTTTCATGACCTTCTCTGTCCATCTCATCCTCTACCATCTCTTTCCCTTTGCTTTCAATCTTCTCATTGTATTTGCTTCAACAAACATTGCTCAAGGACCTGCTATCTGACGGCATTGGGTCAGACTCTGGGAATCCAAATATAGAGAAAGAAACAAATGAGATGAGAATGATATTAGTGATCAGGATCAAGACGATTATTACAATAACTCTGGATGAACCTCACTAGGAGATGATCAAGGTAGAGTGATGGACTATATAGAACAATTGGGATTGAGTCACAGTATGGTGAAAAATAGGCCCAACTGAGTCAAGAAATTTAAATTCAAATCCTTCCTCTAACATTTACCATCTGGATAATTCACTTGGCCTCACTGGGTCTTTTTTTTCCATTTGTTAAAGAATAAAAAGAAGGGGGTACTGGAGGCAGCCTGGATACTCAGAGGAAGCATGAAGGCAACGGGCTGAAAGAGGGCAAGAGGACAGCACAAGAATTGATTAAAAGGCAAGAAAAAGGGAAGTGGAAGGTACAAATGAAATTTTACTTACTTCCAGTTTGGTCCTTGGTTAGTCAAAATTATGTTATGCCTAGTATTGGAGCTCCCCATCTACCAAGGACATCTCCTATCTGGACTACCCAAAGTCTTTGCTAAAAGCTTTGCCATCGTGTCCTTTTCCCCAGTAGATCTGGCACATGTAACACTAAAGCCTTCCTTGCTTCCCCTTCCTCCTCACTATCTGACACCATTGGTGATGGAGGCATCACTCCCCACAAGGCAGTCCAATTCTGGACAATTTCAGTTGTTAATCAGTTCTTCCTTAAACTCACTGGAATCTGCTCCTTGGCAAGATACACCAAGTGTTCTTCCTAATTCTGCCCTCTGGGACCAAACAGAACACACCATCCTTCTTCCTCCTTATAGACCATCTAGAAATAAAAATAGCTATGATGCCCCCTCCCTCACCCTAAATCTCTCCTCAAGGCTAAACACCCTGAGCCCCTTAGATGATTCTCATGTATGATAGTCATACTCCTTTGGGGTAATTTATCATCTCCATTTTCCTTCTCTGTTCTTCAGACCATCTCAACATCATCACCCACTCTCTGTTCCTTCTATCTAGTCATCACAGAAAAATTTAATTCAATTCTATAAGAATTTACTATTTACTATGTACAAAGCAAAGTGGATAGAGAGATAGATTCTGAGCCACCGACTCCTGAATTCAAGTCCTATCTCTGGTACCTCCTGACTGTATGACCCTGAACAAGTCAATTACCCTCTCTAACCCAAACCAGCTCCCCTACAGCTCTAAGTTAAGAGGCAGATGCTGTTATGCTTTGGTACAAGGAATCTTTTGACTGGGAATTCTCAAACTCTATGTAAAAATACTAGGCAGTAGTTCCTAATTTCAAAGAGGGGATTTTTTATTGGGAGTGTGTGTGTGTGCGAGAGAGACAGACAGAGAGACAGAGACAGAGACAGAAACAGAGAGAGAAAGAGACAGAGAAAGTAAAAGATACAGATAAAAAGGAAATTGCAAGTGGAGAAGACCTGCCCTTACTAGAGGGCAAGGGTATCAGGATAAAGGACATGGCATCATGCCAAGGCTTGCCAAGGCTAATCCTCACCAGGCTAATCCATTGACTTGTGACCTTAATTCCATTCCCTCCCACCTCCTTCAAGATCTTGCTCTAGCAATCACCATATCTTACATATCTCTTCCTCTCTGTTGGATCTTTTCCATATGCCTACACATTGGATCTCCCTCATCCTTAAAGCAAAACACACATACAAAATGCCTTTCTTTGCCCATCCAAATACTATCGGATTTTTTGCCTTCCATTAATAGCAGAATTGTGGGGGAAAGTGCCACTACTCAATGTCTCCACTTCCTCACCACACACACACCCTGTTCCTTCAGCCCATTGCCCCTTACTTTTCTACTGAAACTACTCACTCAAAAATGCCTGAAGTCCAAAGGGCAAATCCAATGGCTTTTCCCCACACTCATCCTCCTTGACTTCCCTTCAGGATCTGACCCTGCCAACACTCCCTCCTCTTGTAGACCATCTCCTTCCTTTTCTTCAGAGATACCTCTCCCTCTCCTAGTTTCACCCCTCCCTCCTAGGCTCATAGATTCCGAACTTGAGACAACATTAGAGGTCATCCAGTCCAATGCCCTCACTTCAAAGTTGAGTGAATATCTGCCTTGCCTCGAGAGTCAGTCAGCCAGTCAATGTCTAAGCTGGGATTTGTACCCTGGACTTTCTAACTCCAAATCAAGTGCCTGATTATCTAGACCACCCAGCTTCTCGAAGCCTTCCAGATATAGCTCCTTCTCTGGCTTCTATCCCCTTCCTGCCCAACCAAGGCATCATTCTTGACTTTCTTCTCTTCTGTATTGACAGTCAGTCCTTCGCAGATTTATCTCTTCAGATCTCACCTCAGAGATTTAATAGTCTGTCGAGTAATAAAAACTAATCTAACCTCACGGGGCTATAGGACATTTCAACCCAGGATACCCGGCTGGCACCTAGGGCTCACCATGTCCAAAGCCAAGTCAAGCAGTCTGGGTATAAGTTCCCAATCCCTGGCCTAAACAAAGAGTAGGAGAGTTAAGAGAAAAGGATTAATCTTGGCTAATCAACATGGGTAGGATTGTGGGAAACATGAAGATCGTAGATGGTAGATTTTGGAGCTAGAAAATTTTATACGTCATCAAGTCCAGCCCCTCCCCCCATTATATAGATGAAGAAATTGAGCCCAGGGAGGTTAAACTCAAGGTCACATCAGTGGTAAACAGCTGAGGCGAGGTTTGAAATCAGATCTAGTAGAGAGGGGAATTGTGGGTAAGGGAAACCGAAACCAAGGGAAACATTTAAAGGTGAAAAACCAGAAAAAGATGACAAAGTCCAAAAAGGGCAGGAGCTCTTCATTGTAATTCCCTAAGAGACCTGTGAATAAATTTTAGGGGGTCTATAGACTTGGAAGAGAAAAATGCATCTTATTTTCACTAACCTCTAACTCAAATTTAGTGTTTCCTTTAATTATAAAAACATTATTCTAATAAGGGGTTCACAGGCTTCACAAAACTTCCAAAGAAGTACATGACACACGCAAAAAGGTTAAAACGCCTTGAAATGGGGCTTTAGATTAGCCATAACTAGGGGGTGGAAGCAGGGCTTTGCCACAGAGTGCTGAAATTTCTACTGTGTAAAATCAACTAAGCTTAGCCCATGGTTGGAAAAACTGTTGGATGGAAGTTATCAGATGGTGCTCCGGGCTTTGTGGCATCACAGGATCTTTCCTAACCCAACTCAATTGAATTGTTCTGCGTTCAACTATAACTAGCTATGGCTGAGAAACTTTGCACCCCGCTCCTCGACTTCAAGTTCAATGCTCTTTATAACTTTATTTATTCTCTCTCTCTGACCTATTAGTCCTAGAGGCATGGTTTCCATCAGTGAATGAAAGATGCCCATGTCTCCTTTGCCTCACATGCACACACATAAACTCAACACACATGCACATATGAACATACATGTGTACACATGTGTACATGCACTCGCTATGACCCCCAGACCAATGGCCACTCGCCATCTGGGCTAGTTCTGACTGAACAGAAATGGATTCAACAGCCTTCGAGGGAGAAGGGTCCCTGGTGGTGATAGGTACCATGCGCTCGGTGAAAGATGAGCCCTGGCTCAAGGGAAAGGATTCAAGAGGCTCCCTAGGCTGCTAGCGGGTGGGGAGCCCCAGGCCTCAGCTGGGGGCTGAGACCTGAAAGATGCCTTTGTTTGGCCCCCAGGTGAGCAGCAGGGGAGGGGGAAGGTGCTCCTTCAGCCTTCACCTGGCTGGAAGGACCAGACAATGGGCTCCTTCACAAAGGCTGCCCTGCCTGCTCCTCTGAGGTTGCCTTCCAGCCCAGCTCCCCTTCTTTGGTTGCCTGGATGGAGATCATTTCCCCACCTGTCCCCTCTGCCCTCATCACCAACCTTCACCTCTGCCCCCCAGCTCTCACCTGGAAAGCACCAGAAGAATGGGGTATTCTGGGGGGAAGACTCAATGGCAAAGCTGAAAACCCATGTCACACTCGAGTGAGAAACTCCTGTTTCACTGTCGGGCTCTCGCACAATGGGGTCTCTGTGCTAGAGCTTAAAGCTGTCTCACAAGCCAACCTGGCTTCATAGAGAACATCCTGGACCATGAGACATGGGGGTGGAAGTTCAAGTCCCAATTCAGCCACATTTCTTAGCAAAGTGACCCTGGGCAAGTCATTTCTACATGCGGTATCCTCTAGTTCTTCATCTATAAAATGAAGGAGTGGACTTAGATGATCTCTGAATTTCCTTCTGCCTCTGAGATCTCATGTCCTGATGTGCCTCTCAGCAGGAATATTCTCCACTTCAACAAGGTGATCTCCAACAAAGTGACAAAATTACAAAGAACAAGCATGAGCCCAGAGAAGAAAGAAGCCTCCCTCCCCTGCCTCCATCACAGGGGATTTGGAACATGGCATGGATTGTTTGGTTTTGCTGATTTAGGTAGTGCTGGGAGGGGCCTTAGAACTTTTTTTTTCCTGATCAAGCCATTGGAGCAATTCTAAATCCCTCTCTGATCACAAGATGAAAATCGTGAATAAGTCCTGGGACTTATGCCTGAGAGGGAAGAATCCTCTACTTGAAAGGGAACAGAGCAATCATCTGGTCTCTCCGCCAGGGAACTCCGGAGTTCAAATGGCCCCTCTGACACTCATGAGCCACTTTCCCTCCCTCAACCCCAATTTTCTCATTTCAAAAATGGCAATTGGAACCATTAGCTCAGGTCAAGGCTTGTTACAGGGATCAAAAGAGAGAAGAGATTATCAGTCCTTTCTGAGCTTCCAGGTGCTCTCAGGGGGAGTCTGATGAAGGCTCTGGACCTCTTCTCAGAAAGATATTTATAGGGAGCAGCTGGGTAGCTCAGTAGATGGAGAGTCAGACCTAGAGATGGGAGGTCCTGGGTTTAAATCTGGCCTCAGACACTTACCAGCTGTGTGACCCTGGGCTAGTCACTTAACCCCCATTGCCTAGCCCTTATTCTTCTGCCTTAGAACCAATACACAGTATTAATTCCAAGATGGAAGGTAAGGGTTAAAATTTAAAAAAAGAAAGGTATTCACAAATGCATCAGCTGCAGAGAGTTACAAAGGAAACCCTTTATACTTAATTATCATGTTTGTAAGATTAGAATGAATATCCAATAACTCCAAATATTAATTAATATTATTTTTATTTTTTTAATATTTTAATATTAATACTCACTTGAAGTAGAAGAAATAAAAGGACAAAAGTAAAAGCCTGAGTAAAACTCGCTCTCCCAGCCCGCGATCAGGGGAAGAGAGAGAGGGGCGGGCAGGGTCACACACAAACTTTATCTCTAAAACGTAAGGACGTGACGTGAGAACAAAAGTGGGATGCTGGGAGAGAATCCTGCAGTTCACATTCTAATTATACATGTTAAAAATATATACTCATATTATGTATATTATATAATTATAATGTTAAAAAATAACCAGGCTCATGGAGCTCAGGGGAAAACTCCTCGGCTGTAGAAATGCCTATGATGATGATCAATAAGCAGCTGCTTTTCCATGGGAGATGGAGGCTCCAGTGCCGGGGAACTCATGGCTTTGTGGATCAGCATCCCCCATTCTTGGATGGCTCTCATTTGCAGGGAGTTTCTTCCCATAGTAAAGCCAGTCCCCCAAACAAACCCTCATTGGTGCTTATTTCCTTGACAGATAAACCAAGTCGCTTGCCTGGACTGCCTCTGGCTCAGACCACACTCTTCCTCTTCCCCACATAGGATGCTTTGAACAGCTTTGTCTTGGCTGTTCACTCAGGGAATTCACACAAGTTCCCCCACCCCCCAAGCCACTCCAATTGGGCAGGATAACAAAAGCCGGGTGACATGAGATCATATCTGGGAAACTCATCACTGTCCTAAGAACGTGGCAGTGGGGGTTTCCATGTCTCCTTGACTCATTCATCTGCCAAAGCCCTTTGGACAACAGAGGGGAAAGCCGCCCCATTCCGAAAAGGATGTAAGTAATGGCTAATGTCCTTCTCTCCCCAGGCTGGGTCCACACCAGGCTTGCCCGTCAAGATAAAGTAACTCACGCCTAATTTAAATGCATTGTCATTTTCTGCAGCATATGTTACTTTTCCATAAAATCTTTCGCCTTGCCAGAAGCGAAGGGACTACCCATAAAAATAAATTAAACCAGACAATGTCTGGGAAAGTTTAGAGAGGAAAAAGTGCTCCAAGACACACTGGGCTTCTGCAGCAGCTCCTCGGGGCTTGGGAACAGAGGGGCCCCGGAGATTCATCCCACCTCTGATGAGACGTTCTCATGGCTCTAGAGAAAAGCAAGAACGGAGCCTGTCCGTTATCCCGGCTCTTATGGAACCCACAGTCCCAGAAGCTTCCAGATTTGGAAGAGGCCCCAGGAGGCCAGTTCAACCTGCCCCTGAACAATAATTCCCTCTATTACTTTGTTCAGTTCCTTAACAAAATGGTGCCTTCTTTCCAAGGTAACCCATTCTACTTGGGGATAAATCTGATTGATCACAGGTTTATCCTTACATGGGACCTATACATGCCTCTGAAGTTTTCACCCATAATTCTGTCCTCTGGATCCAAGCAAAATAAGTCTTCCAAGTGATAAGAATGACAACTCACAAATATTTAGCTAACTTTTATATCATGATAATAGTTAAAATTTACATAACCGTTACTATGTGCTAAGACTTTACTATTATCTCATTTGATCCTCACAACAGCCCTAGAAAGTAAATGCTACCCTCATTTGACAGATGAGGAAACTGAGGCAAATAGAGGTTAAGTGACTTGCCCAGCATCACACCGTTAATACATACACAAGGTCAAATTCGCACTCAGGTCTATTCTGACTCCAGGTCCAGAGGTCTATCCACTATTCCATCAAATCCCTGAAAATACTTGAACACAGCAATTAGAAATGTCCTGTCCAAGGGCAGCTGGGTAGCTCAGTGAATTGAAAGCCAGGCCTAGATATGGGAGCTCCTAGGTTCAGATCTGACCTCAGACACTTCCCAGCTGTGTGACCCTGGGAAAGTCACTTATAACCCCCATTGCCTAAGCCTTATCACTCTTCTGCCTCGGAACCAATATACAGTATTGATTCTAAGACTGAAGGTAAGGGTTTTTCTTTTTTTTTAATGTCCTGACCCCTCCCTCTCCTACCTTCACCATAGCCTTCTCTTCTCCAGACGAAATATCCCCATTTCCAGTGTCATATGTCAAAGCTCAGAACCCTTTGCCATTGTGGCTACTGTAAGATTCTATATCACCAAATTCTCAAAACATACCTATCAGACAGGCATAATCATATCCATTTTTCTGAACAGTAAGTCAAGTTAGTTGCAATTGTAGTCAGGAACAAAGCTTAGATCCTCATTCCTGACTTGGGGCTTCTTCAGTTGTGCCCTTCTAGCCACCTGCCCAGTAGTAGTTTCTCTGTTGCTGCACTTTCTGATTTGTTTAGTTTCTTTCTTCTTTCTGCTTAGAGTATCTACTTGGAATTCCCAGCTCCCTGCAAAGCTCAGTCCTGATGCTCCCTCCAATAGAAGACCTGCCATGATCTTGGAAATTAGCAGTGCCTGGGATTACTTTGTAGATATTTTGCTTTAACTTTTTTGTGTTCTGTTTTCCCCTGAGAGAATGTAAATCCCCATTGGGCAGGAGCTGTTTCATTGTTTCTTTGCATCCCCAGCACTTCACAGAATACCACACGTAAGCCACTGAATAAATTCTAATTGAATTCTGCCTGTCCACAAGCTGACCAAAAGCTTCTGCCCAGTGTGTCAAGCCTTTGTGGTGACTGCCCTGAAGCCCCATAGAGCCCTGCTCTATAGCATCCTTTCATCCTGTGGGTAACAATCCAAAGAGTATCAATCAGAAAACAGAAGAGTTTAACACTGGCTCTGGAGGGTCAAAGAAAAGGGTTAGGACACTCCTGCCTCACTCTACCTGGGGAAAGCTAAGGAGCACTGGACAAGGGGTGTGACTACTTGGAACTGCTTCTCATAATCTGTATAATGTGAGGCCACTTTAGAAAGGTGTCTGAGCCTCAGTTTCTTCCTCCTTCAAATAAAGGGCATAGACTAGATGGTCTCTAAAATCTCTAAATCTTATGATCCTGGGCATCCTGCCACTCTGAATGGTAGCTACCCTGGTCTTGAACAAGGAGAGGGCTTGATGCCTGCACCTATCATCCCACCCCTTGGACCTAGGGTGATACTATTACTAGGAAGAAGGAGATGGAGAACAAAGTAGGAATTTGGATTCTGCCTCCTTGTACAAGGAGAGAGACCACTTTGGGGCGGGCCCAGGGTATTGCATTTGTTCAATTCAACAAGATTTCAGAGTTCTTGGCAATGTGGAGTAATGGTTATAGAACTGACCTCTAGTCAGAAAGAGGGAGATTCAAAATCAGTGACTAAGTGATGTGGAGTTACTCTTGGAATCTCTGAGTGCCCACAAGCAAGTGCCTGAGAACATAAATTGTGGAACAAGTACAGATCTGTATTGGTCAGCAGAATTCCCTCATCTCTGTATTAATTCAGTCACTGGCCCAGTCTCACTTGTCCTGCCCTCAAGGATCTTCCATTCTACCAAAGAAACATATGTGAAGACATACAGAATTATATGAAGTCATTTCAAGAGGGAGGGGACAATAAATAATACCTGGGGGGGATCAGGAAAGGACACAGGGGGGCATGGCACCTGGACACTGTCTTCAAGGAAACCAGAGACTCTAGCTATGCCTTGAAGGAATCTGACTGCATGGAAGAGTAAGGATATGAACTGAGTTCAATAATCAAGGATTCCCAGGAGAACCACCTGGGAAAACCAGTAAGATCCTGCCATCTTTGGGAGTCTTCTTTTATTTGTTATATTCTTCACCTGTATAGGTTTCCCTGTAAGATCTACTAGGATCTACCCTTGTACAAGTAAGTAGGTAAAAAGTAAAATTGGGGGTTATTTTTAGGGAGCACAGAATGGGGAAAGTTAAGGTCTATATGGTCCAAGCCTCAGACCAAGCTGGGTGCTGGGAGACCCAGTACAGAAAAGAAAGGTGGTGCCTTTGAGAAACCAGTAGAGGGTGTGAGTGAGCCAAGACCTGGAGTATGCTAGAGAGAGGAAGTCTCTAGATTTGGGGGTTAAAAGGGACCTTTGAGATGATCTGGTTCAGTGCCATCATTTTATAGGTAAGAAAATCAAGGTCCAGAAAGTGGAAACAATCTACCTTCACACAGGAAAACAGAAGTGAAAGATCAAGGACTTGAAGCATGGGGTCCCTACTCCCAATGCTGTGTTATCCCATTTATCCCCTGCTGCCCTGCTTCCCAGAGTTCATTTAAGTCCCAGTACTACTCGGAGGCAGAATGACAAGGAGGACAGTGGTTTATGCTCCAGCCTTGCTGGATTCCACCATCTCTTCTAATTCAAATGACTAAAATGGAGCTTTTCCTCTTCCTTCCAAAGTGATCTCTCCTCCCCCTGGAGCTTTGTTTTCTGGGACAATTGACATCATCTTTCTCCTATTAACCAAGACCTCAATCATCCATTTTGGGTTTTTTCTTCACTTTCCCCATAGATATATGGGCAAGCCCTGCTGAATCTTCCTTCAAGTTGCCTCTTATGTCTGAATCTTTCTTTCCAGTCTCTCTATTCCCAACCTGTCCCAGGCTCTCATCTACTCAATTCTAGACTACCAGATGATCTTTGATGGAGGCAGTTTTCACTGGCTCTTGAGTCAAAGGAATTGAATTCATGGCCCATCTCTGATGCTTACTGCCAATAAGACAAATGACTTAACCTATCTGGGTCTTAGGTCCCTCAGGTATAAAATGAGTGGCTTAGACTAGATAGCCTCTGAAGCCCTCATGATTCTAGATCTAGGATCATCTCATCTTCTCTCTCTCTCTCTCTCTCTCTCTCTCTCTCTCTCTCTCTCTCTCTCTCTCTCTCTCTCTCTCTCTCTCTCTCTCTCTGTCTCCAACATCTTCTGCTCCAATCCATCTCGCACTCACCACTAGAAAAATCCTCCTAAAGCTCATCTTTGATCATATCCCATTCAATAAAGAAGCATTTATTTATTACCACGCAGGAGGCTCGAGAATATGTTAACCCAGAGGCTAAAGTGCACATGTTTAACCTGTCACTCCAGCCTCTCCAAATTCTCCCAAATCTCATCACATACTATTATCCTACATGAATTTTTGAGAAACCATAGTAGAGAGGCAAGAATGTTGGACTCAGTATCATGAAAGATTTGGCCTTAAATTTCATTTCTGACATCATAAGAGCTTTATTCATCTGCAAAATGGGATGAATCATATCTGTGGCACTTTTACATTACAAGGCTGTTGTGAGGATTGAATGGGATGATAAAGATCAAGGGGTTACATCAATGTTTCTTTACCCAGTCAGGCTCCTGACTCTTAAACTTGTCATGTCCATGCCGGTCTTTTGCTTTTGCTTCCAGATGGAATAATTAAGGATGGTTTCACAAACAACATCTTGACGTCCAAAAGAATCAGGACAACAGATCTGTTGGATATAGACATGAGCCATGTCACCAACAAGAATTGCCCTCCCCATCCTTTTCACTGACTCCAATTCTCTTTGAGGGATTGGTTCAATTGATAGCATGTATATAGCATGTTGAGGTTGACACAGTGCTTTATCTAAAGTGTGCCTCCTCCTTCATTTATATCTTCCCTGACCATTTTCGACTACAAGGTTTTCTCTCTGCACCAAATTCCCAAATCCCTTAAATTGTGGGCTTCTCGTGTGGCATTTACCATATGTTGTTGTATAGGGCATTATATGAAAATATTGAATATTCTTCCTCCCAAACAGATGATCAACTTCTTGAGGACAACATCTTTAGGATCCACCCTGTAACCCCCAGAGGACATGGCAAAAGACCACGTAATAACAGTGATCAAAGATGCCAATGGATCATGAGATCTCATCATTGGGTACATTTGCTCTGACTGGACATAGCATACCTTGTGATAACTAAGGAGTTATGGAGCTCAGGCTGCCCATAAGCTCCCACCAGTATGCTTGCCAAAGATCATCAGCCAGACTGTTAGAATCTCTTGGATATTAGATATTATTATTATTAATATTATTAGATATTAGAAAGATATTTACTAAGGTGGTATAGAAAGGACAATTGTTACCTCACCAATTTGGGGAACATACCCTTCCCATACAAGATCCATGAAGAAGTGGACTCAAGTTTGAAGTGAAATTATAGGAAAGATGAACTCACAGTTTCCATTTACTAGGGCAGCTGAGTCACACAGTGGGTAGAGAACTGGGTCTAGAGTCAGGAAGATCTAACATGTTCTATATATAAAAGAATAACATGTCTTCTTAATTGAGGTCCAATATTTTCCTTTTCTTTTTTAAATACTTATCCTTCTCTCTTAGAATCCATACTAAGTATTGGTTCCAAAGCAGAGGAGCAGTAAGAACTAGGCAATTGATGTTAAGTGACCTGCCCAGGGTCACACAGTTAAGTATCTGAAGTCAGATTGGAACCCAGGACCTCTTGTCTCCAGGCCTGACTCTCTATCCACTGAGCCACCTAACTTCCCCAAGGTCTAATACTGTTCTACACATTAAATCTCTTCCTCTCCTTCAGATATCTTAGGGTCCAATTCTTTAAAGACCTTATAATTATGTCACCTAGAGCAATAATATCATCTAAGAACACTTGGTCTAATCCAAACTTTACACATATTTTTGTTCTCTTTAATACCATTCTTTTTTTTCCTCTAGAAACAAGTCCAAAACTTTGATGATAGAGTTCAAATGCCATGATCCTATTATACTAGGTGTCAAAATATTTTGCTCTAAAGCCTTTTTTGAGATGTTTTTCTTTTTTTTCTGGTTGTTGCCCTTCTTCCACTTCTTCCTTAAATGTTGTTGGTATAATTTTGATTAATTAGATTTCTTGAAAAATTTCTTTAAACCAATTTTACCCTCCTCTGTTAATCACAATATTATGAGGCAATACTGCTCATGAACTTATATCAATTCATAAGATACAAAAATGAGTTTATGTTTTCAACAACTATTGTCTTTGGCTACCATAGGTCTTAGCTTGACAAATAGGTCAAGTGTTAGATAACCAGTGCACATTCTAGGTTCTTATGTTCTCCTTACAGCAATAGACACATTAAATTCCTATGTGAAGTTGTTTGTAGCCTGTATCTTTGGTCATTCTCTTGACATCCCATTTTTCCTCATTAAAATTTATTTGAATAACTCAAGATAGAGTTCTTTTAATTGCACACCACATATTTTTCTTATTTTTCAAATTATTTCTTCTGATTTTGAACTAACTTTGATCTTTGCTCTAATATGTCAATGCTCTGCTATGCACAAATAGCTAATTCAGTAATAAATTCCACATCAGTAATGAATAAATTTTATCTGTGAAAATAAAATCAATTTCATTTTTAATGATGCTATCTGGTATTCACAATGTCCAGTGCCTTCCACTTTTTTGAAGAAAATGTTCCTGATATTTAAATGAATTTCTGTGTAATCCACATCTTTGACCTCTCTTATTCTTAATTACTGATACATATTTCCGATATTTTTTGTAATTCTCACATCTTCACCTTTTGCATTAAAATCATGAAAGTACACATTAATTTAACTCTAGGAGATGTCTGTAACAAAATATATATGTGTTTATATATATATATATATATATATATATATATATATATATAATACTCTAAGCCATGCCCAAGGAAAGAAATTGGAAAAAAGCTTGCTAAATGGGCTCTGTCTCTATCCAAAGGAAAGGGGAGAGAAGAAAGGGTGAAGTACAAGATGACCACTAATACCTTGCTGGTATAGAAAAGAGGATTCTGTGCAAGATATTAATATTGAGGTTCATATAGCACTTTTACAAAGCATGTATTACTTTATCCCCTCTTAATAGCCCTTTGATATCAGTGTTACAAGTATTTAAGCCCATTTTGCAGGAGAGAATATTGAGGTTAATAAAATGGCTTAGCAATGGCCACATAGTAAGTGCCTGAATCAATATTTAAATACATTTCCTCTTGACTCATGAGTCCAGCTCTCTATTAATTACACCTTCTACCTCCAAATCTGGGGTTCTTAACCAGGGGTCTATGAATTTGGATTGGCTCCAAATATTTTAGCAGACTATTTTAATATCATTGACTTCCTTGGTAATCCCCTGTATTTTATTTATGCATTAAAAATATCATTTTGAAAAAAAGGCCACAACAACTCAAAGGTTAAGAATCCAGAAAGGTAAAATATTGGAAAATGAGGGGTTGAACAAATTGTGGTATATGATGATGATGGAATACTATTGTGCTATAAGGAACTATGAGCAGCATGATTTCAGAAAGAACTGGAAAGTCCTGAACTGATGCAGAGTGAAATAAGCAGAACCAGGAGAACATTATTCACAGTAAATGAAACATTATGGGATGATCAAATGTAATAGACTTTGCTACTAAAAGCAATGTAATGATGTTGCACAATTCGGAGGGACTTATGAAAAGAATGCTATCCACACCTAGAGAAAGAAATGTAGGAATACAAATGCAGAAGAAAGTATATGATTTATCACTTATTTATAGGGTATAGGATTTGGGGTTTGGGTTTTAAAAGACCACTCTAGTACAAAAATGAATAATATGGAAATATGTTTTGAGTGATAATACCTGTATAACTCAGTGGAATTCTGTCTGTTCCCCTGTTCCAGGGGAGGGAAGAGGGAAAGGAGACAACATGAATCATGTAACCGTGGGAAAGAAATTTAAAATGTTTTAAAATAAATTAAAATTAAGTTAAGAGAGTCCAGGAAGGTGGGGATAAGGTAGGGCATGGTTTCCATTAAATGAAGGACAAGTGATGAAGTAAATTTGCCATACCTAAAAAACATCTATTTTATATAAATAAATCAGGACAAAGTAAAGAGACAGAGGCAATTATTTAGGGGATACATTGAAAATCAAATGTATTGGGATACTCTACAGTGATGATATTTCTTTCAGACTAGTCACAAAACACAATTCTTATCCCATCCCTGCCTTCATTCTGCTAAAATATGATCTAGGCTAATCTCAACCCAATCAAGAGAAGAGAAAGATTGACCTGAAACCTCATAGAAAATATACTTCCAAAGAATGATGGGCTTAGCCCAAGGCTTAACCCTGAGATGGTCATTCTGTTTTCAACACAAAGACTCTATTTAGGAAAGTGAAGGCCCAGATTCTAAACCTGACTTGGTCCCTCTTTTACAATGGGGCCTTGGGTGGGATATCTGACCTCTTAGTGCTTTGGTTTCCTCATTTACAAAATGGAGATCAAGTTATCTGTCCAAGGTACCACAAAATAATACAACATATTTTATATAATTTGGAAAGAGTAAAGCAGAGTGGTACACTGGAGGGATAATTATCTTTGTTGTTAAGGGTTCTTATTCAGTCTTTTTCAGTTGTATTTGACTCTTCATAGCAAAGACACTGGAATGGTTGGCCATCTCCTTCTCTAGCTCATTTTGCCAAGGAGGAAACTGGGGCAAACAGGGTTAAGTACCTTTTCCAGGGTCACACAGGTAAGATACTGGAGTGGTTACCACTTCCTTCCCCAGCTCATTTTATGGATGGGGAAACTGAGGCAAACAAGGTTAAAAGACTTGACCAATTTCACACAATTAGGAAGTGTTTGAGGCCAGATTTGAAATCAGAAAGATGACTCTTCTTGACTCCAGGCACAGTGCTCTATGCACTGTGAGACCTAGGTGCCCCAAGAGGGGAATAATATCTATTTATTTATATTGCAAGTTAAAAAACATAGGAGAAGGGTGAGAGACTCAAGGAAGGGATACCCATCTACCAATAATAAAAGATAGTCAAAATCTAGAAATCTGTGGCCTCTTCCAAAGAAGAAAAACAAAAACCATTAAAACAATATAATAAAAATTGTAATGCCAGTCAACCTCATCTCATGCCTCAGGAGCCCTTGGATTAATGATGACACTGGAAACCTAGCAGATAACTTGGTGGCACAATGGCTAAAGTACTAGCCCTGAAGTCAGGAAGAGCTGTGTTCAAATCTGGATTCAGAGACTTTCTAGCTGTGTGATACTGGGCAAATCACTTTACCCTATTCACCTCAGTTTCCTCATCTGTGAAAATGAGCTAGAGAAGGAAATGGAAATTAGCCAAGAAAACTCCAAATGTGGTCAGAAAGAGTTGAACACAACTGAAAAATAACTGAATAAGAACAACACAAAAACCTAAAGAAGCAAGTCAGGAATGTTATAGAGTAACTCATAGGAATCATTTACTTCCATTTTCCAAGGCACCTAAGACCAGAAAACATTTTCTTGGTGAAAAGGAGGAAGCACTGAGAGCATCTAAGTCTTTCCTGAGCAGGTGTTAAAGAAATTAAATTTATCAGGGGATGGAAGAGAGCCAATCTCTGAATTCCCACAGAGGTGGAAAAGCACGCTAAGGGACCAGGGCCAACCTCGGAAAATGGAAGGAACGTGATTGAATAGTTAGAGACAACGGGGGAGTTGGCCTCTTGATACCTGACCAGGGTCTGGCCACATGGACTATCTTGCAGGCTAAGAGCAAATAACTTGACTTCTTTCTATAACTCTGTGATCTCTTGAAGGAGGCCTAATTAAGAAGAAGACTTAATTAGTAGAAATACATGTTTTGTTTTTTAAAACATCAATAAGTCATTAAATTAAAAAACAAGAATGACATGCATGTTGAACACTTTCTTAAACCACAATCCAAAAATTCAGTGGCAAGATGCTTTTATTCAAATAATCTGGTGTATGGAATAGGACAATTTTAATCTATATTTCTTTTGTTTGGGCTTATATGCATATCTATTTCTTCTCTAAAAGAACATATGCTCCCGGAAGGAAGGAATGGGTTATTTCATTTTTGTCTTCATAACCCCAAGAACTAGACCAAAACCCAAAACAGAATGGGTACTTCTTGAGCATTTATTAACTGATGGATGGATAGATGAACAATTTAGCATGTAACTAAGCATTAATTTTGCACTTACTGTGTGCCAGGCACTTGTTAAAGTCTGGGGATAAAATAGGGGCATGTAAGAGAGAACCCTTCTATACCTTCACTTCCAATTAATATAACTAATAACATGTTCTATGCCCTGATATTTGTATAAGGTAAGAATGCCTCTTTGATTGAGTTAGAGAATCAATTAATCAAAGAGATAAAATGGGTGTTCTTGCTTGGAATCCCCACCAGGAAGTTCTATCTCAAATGCAACACATCCAAAAGAGAACTCATTAAATTGCAACTAACTCGAGCCCCACGCCTAGTTTCCCTATTTCTAGTAAGTGCACTACCTTCTTTCAAGTCACTGAAATTTGCATCCTTAGACTCACTTTCAACTCTTTCTTCTCCCTCATCCCAGATAGCCAACCAATTGCCATTTTGTCAATTCTGTCTATACAACATCTTTCAGATCTTCTCACTTCTCTCCATTTGCACAACCATCAATCTAATTCAAGATTTGACTGTCTCTCTTCACCTTTATAACAGTTTACTAATCAATCTCTTTGGTTCCATTTTATCTTCTCAGAAGATAATACATCTGAAATAAGGACCTCAGAGGTCATCCAATCCAATTCCTTCATTTTATAGAAGAGGAAACGGAGGCTTGGGGAGGGAAAATGACTTACACCAGGTCATGCAGGCAGCAAGTATCAAATACTAGATTTTAAAATAGTTCTTCTAGCAGTAAACAGCAGATATTAAATCCTCTGCATAGCTGGTAAAATCATCTTCCTAAAATGTAGGTCTTCCCATGTTTCTGTCCCAAACAAGAATATTCAATGTCTCTCTGTTGCCTCTAGGAGAAAATATAAACTTCTTTATCTGGCATTTCAAACCTCTCACAATCTGACTCATTTCCATTTTCAGACAGATTTCATTTTACTCCCTCTTGTATTTGCTACATTCTGGTCAAACTGCCCAATGTGCTATTCTCCATGTGACATCTATCTCTTATGTCCACTTTATCTTGACTGTCCCCTTTATAAGAATAACGTCCCTCTTAACCTTTAGCTCTCAAAAAAAAATCCCTAACTTCTTTTTTTTTAATCCTTACCTTCCATCTTTGAATCAATACTGTGCATTGGTTCCAAGGCAGAAGAGTGGTCAGGGCTAGGCAATGGGGGTTAAGTGACTTGCCCAGGGTCACACAGCTGGGAAGTGTCTGAGGCCAGATTTGAACCCAAGACCTCCCATCTCTAGGCCTGGCTCTCAATCCACAGAGCTACCCAGCTGCCCCCCAAAATCCCTAATTTCTTGAAAAGTTCAGCTCTTGTACCAATTCATACAAGAGGCTGCTCAAATCTGTTAGTGATCTTCTCTCTATTTATTTACTCTATAGTGATTTCAAATTTGACTGAGAGGGTTTCCAAAAAGTCTTAGGGCAATTTTAATAATAGAAAACAGCACTAAAACTTTGGGGATACCCTGTATACATTTCCTATCTATTTATTGTAGGGCATATTGTATCCACTCCACCCTTTCCCTGTCCCCCTTTCCCTGCCTAAATAGAATGTAAAGTACTTGAAAGATGAGAGTGTTTTGTTTTTTCCTTTATATTCCCCATAAGCAACATAGTACCCTTCACACTGTCAGGATGTAACATGTCCTTGTTGTATTTCCCAGGAAAGCTACATGCTTTGAGTTGCCTGATATCTGAGGCATATAAAACACTCAAATGTTTGGAACACAAACACATGAGTTTTCCACTACAGCCAAGCCCTTCGCAGTACCCTCTCAATGATAATTGCCCTCATTTGTATAAGGTTTGCAGTCTTCTTTACATGCATTAACTCATTTGATCCTCAAAATAGCCCTTTTAGGGAGTTTCTATTATTATCTCTACTTTACTAGTAAGGATACTAAGATTGATGAAGAGTAAATGATTTGTTTAACATCGCACTGCTAGAAAGCAGAAGAGAATTTGAACTCTCATCTTTTTGACTCCAAGCCGAGTGCTTTCTATTGCACTCACTAAAAACCCTTGTACATCTTCTCAGGGGTGCTTATGTTAGAAATCATTGGCAGTGGCAGCTGGGTAGCTCAGTGGATTGAGAGTCAGGCCCAGAGACAGGAGGTCCTGGGTTCAAATTTGGGCTCAAACACTTCCTTGATGGGTGACCTTGGACAAGTCACTTAACCCCATTGCCTAACCCTTACCACTGTTCTGCCTTGGAACCAATACCCAGTATTGATTCTAAGATGGAAAGTAAGGTTTGTTTGGGGGGTTTTTAAAGAAGTCATTGCTAGTCAGAAGTTGTGGGACCTTGACATCCTTGATAAATGAATGGAATTTCACATCAGCAAAAATAGGTTTTATCCACCTGCTATAATTTATAACCTTCTTTGATAAATGCTTATCACTCCAGTTTTATTCAACCCAGCTCACCTTCAAGCAATCAATCAATCAACAAATATTTATATAGTCCCCATTACATAAAAGGAGGATACCCAAAGGATTCATGAAATTTTGCCTACCCTTTGACTCAGCAATATCACATTAGATCTGGATCCCAAAGAGATAAAGAAAAAGAACCCAGAGATACACAAATACTGATAACAGCTTTTTGTGGTAACAGAGAAATGGGAAATGAGGGGACAACCATCAGGTGGACAAGCTGGGTATGAATGTGATGGGATACTATTGGGTTCTAAGAAATCATGAGCAGTATGGTTCCAGATAAAACCTGGGAAGATTTCTATGAACTGATGCAAAGGGAAGTGTGCACCAGGAACGCAATGAACACAGTATCAGAAATAGTCTCATGATGATTAGCTATGGAAGACTGATTTACTCTGATCAATAAACTGATCTAAGACAGGTCTGAAGGTCTAAGGATGAAAAATGCTCAACTCTGATCACAGATTGAAACATTTTTTCCACTTTCTTTATTTTTCTTGTTTTTGTGTGTATGTAGTTTTTTGCCACATGGCCAATATGGAAATATGTTTTATATTATTTTACACGTATAATATATATCATATTGCTTGCCTTCTCAAGAATTAGAGGAATGAGAGGGAGAAAGAGAATTTGGAACTCAAAATTTTAAAGAAGGGGTGTTTAGAAATGTTTGATTTATTGAGAAAAAAAAAAAACAAAATAAAAATATATTGGAGAAAAAAAAGAAAATACACCACCAGGCCATAGTTTTGCCCAGAATCTCTGTACTGGTTATCCCAGGGACAAATGATATTAAAATGTCAACTGCAATGCAATGAAAAAGTTTAAAATCTTATTTGTTGCCTCCATATTAAATAATAGACAACAAAAGGATAATAATGGCTATGGCTTGAATTGAAATTATACTTAGGATCCTACCTCTGGAGCTGCCTCAAAGGGACTTTAGCCATTGAAACCAACATCTTCAATTCATTAAGAGAATTCAATCCATGAGTTGGGTGCTGTTAGGGCCCCATTTTTAGGTGAGGAAGCTGAGGCTTAGGGAGATGAATTGTCTCATATAGTATGTAGATAGATAGATAGATAGATAGATAGATAGATAGATAGATAGATAGATAGATAGATGGATAGATGGATACATAGATGGATAGATGGATAGATGGATAGATAGATGGATAGATGATGGATGGATAGATAGATAGATAGATAGATAGATAGATAGATAGATAGATAGATAGATAGAAACTAAATGAGGAACAGCTGGGTGGCCTGGTAGATAGAGGGCCAGACCCGGAGTCAAGAAAACCCATCTTCCTGAGTTCAAATCTGGCCTCAGACACTTCCTAGCTGTGACGCTGGGCAAGTTACTTAGCCTTGTTTGCCTCAGTTTCCTCATCTGTAAAATGAGCTGGAGAAAGAAATGGTGAACCACTCCAATATCTCTGCCATGAAAACCCCAAATGGGGCCAATGAAGAGTCAGAAATGACTAAACAATAACTAAAAAAAGAGAGAATGAACCTAGGACCCTTCAGTTCTGAGTCCAATGCTCTATATTCTACATCACCTTTTCTCTTACCCCAGACAAGAACAAAACAATCAGAAAGCATTGTTTAATTTTTGCATAATCCATTGATCAGTCTATGAAAGAACATGATTACTGTAAACTCTTTGAATTTAACGCCCCAAGAGTGAGGGGACAAAATGAGGGAATAAATCACCCATGTGTGCTATATTTCCATAGCTGGAAAACCCAGCATCCTAGATAAATATTGAAAAATTCTGGTGGGGGAGCATGTGGCTGGGTAGGAGAGCCTACTCAACCGATAACACCAGCTGTAGGTGAACTTCTGGTCAATTTGCACAGCCCTAATTTCCTCTAATCCAAGATGAAAGGAGATGATTGGCTGCTGTTCCTGGGGCTGCCTAGCAACACAATATGTTTATGCAACAGGCCTGGTGACATCAAGAGAAAGGAAGAAAAAACCGTTGGAGGAAAGATTGCCAAAGGCTGGAGCAGCAGGGATGATGGGAGTCTTTGAGTGCCAACAGCCCCAGCTTGGGAGCAGACCTGCCAAAGCTCCAGCTTACCCTGTGATCCTCCAGTTCCATGACGGCTGAGCAGAGGCATGGAAAGTGGGGCCTGGTGGGTTCCCAGATCCCCCAGTTCACTCCACTAATCACAGATTTCCTCCTCTTGGCCATTGTATTCACAGCTGCTCTGGTGCCCCTGCTCCATAAAAGGACCAGCAGAGCAAAGGCCGCATCACTCTTAGATTACAGTGCTGGCGCCAATGGAGAGAGAAAAGATGGGAACAGGGAATAGTTCACAGGTCCCTTAACCCTTTTCCTTTCTTACATTGGAAGAGGATTGAATTCCAATTCTGAAGGATACTAAGCAGGGAATCCCAATTTTTTTAAAGGTGTAGGTCTTTCATAAATCAGTTGTTTGATACTCAACATATATCCTCCCAAAGAAATATTGTAATAAAAGACAGTTGGGAGCCCAGGATATCCCACAGTATCTTTCTTGATCGTCTCAGTTGATTGCGTACTTCTACGTACCAAATGACATTTTATACACATTTAGAGGAATTTGTGTTTCAAATGATGCAATCAAAACTCCTCGAGATCAGGAATAATTTCATTTTTGTCTTTGGATCCTCAGGGTTGAGTAAAGTGACTGGCACACACTTAAATATTCAGTTGGATCTGTGATTCCATCCATTCAGCTTCCAGTGATTCAGAGCACAATCCATTCAGAACTGCCCATCCCATTCAGCTCTTGTCCATTTCCACTCAAAAATTCAATGGCAGAGGGGTGGAGGGATGTCACTCAAAGGAAGAGCCTCTTGTACTCCCTCCATCACTGGTGGAGCCCCTTGGATGTCTTTCTGTCACTCTTACCCTTTGTTACCATTTATTTTATTTTTTATAAAAACAACATAATATGTAACATAACAATAATATAATACATATGATTTGAAATATGTAATAAATTAGAATAAATATGCTTATCCAAGAAAAACACATTCTCACATTAGCTAGTCCAAAATTCTGTCTCATTCTTTTTCCCCTCTTCCTCCCACCCCTACTCCCACCCTTCTTCCCTCCCCAAGCAGGTGCCCTTTTGACACTTGAACAGGCATTCTTCTCCTTGACTACCTCCTCATTCTATTACTGAGTCTCTTAATCACATCTTTTATTATTGTTCTTAACTCATTTCATGTCAAAGCTTGCTCCTACGTTCATCTCCATTGCCCTCTATGTGCTACTCATCTTTCATTCTGTGGTACTTCAGAAACAGTAGTATTCCCTACCTTACTGGCAAAGAGGGGAAATAGAGTTATTTAGAAGATGGGTCCTTGCTTTCATGGGAAACTTAGAATCAGTTAAAGAGTTTTGTGATTACCTGAAAACAATCCAACCTGCTATCTTCCTTCTGTTCAAATCAGAGTCCAATTCCTTGGCCATCATTACTCCCTGACCCAGGTATCTGTTGGGTAAGCTCAATAGGGTATCCATCCAAATGCCTCCCATGAAATGGACATCCACTTTCCAATGGGTCTTTTCTGAGTGGCTGGACAGGCCAAATTCTTTTGACTAATTGCCGATCTCTTCCAGGATGCTCTGTGGCATTCTGAGCCTAAAATCAGCTCAGAGTCATCTTCAAATAGGAACCTCTAGAGAACCTCATGATCTACAGGGAGTCCCTTTTGAACCTGAACTCTGCTGAATCTTCTCCATTATGGTGGTGGACACTTTTAGTGAGCAAACATCTCCCTGTTTTATGCTCTGCCTGATTTTTGTCAAGATTCTCCAGCTCTCAGCTCTAGGCATTTTCTCTGGTTGTTCCCCATGTCTGGAATGCTCTTCCTTCTCCATTCTGACTAGTGACATCTCAACTAAAATCCTAACTTCTCTATAAAGCTTTAATTCCAGAGTTTTTCTCCTGTAATTTCTTATCTTGTATATAGCTTGTTTTGTATATATTTGTTTGTATGCTATCTGTCTCTCCCATTAGACTGGAATCTTCTTGAGGGTTGAGATTATTTTTATATTGCCTTGGATTAATAGCACTTAGCTTAGTAACTAGAACATAGTAAAGGCATTGATATGTACCTACTCACTTAATCAAAGGCTTTTCCCCCCAACCTACAAACACTAAGCATAATGGAACCTCATATTCTTTTTTTCCAGAAAAGAAACTTTATTATTTTAATTGTTAAAATCATGAACTCAAATCAGTAAACACGATCTGCAGTCTCATATTCTATATATCTCTCAGTTAATTATGACACGACAAGGATACTAAATGTCTCTTGGGAAACTCTGTGTTTTCCCTATTAATATCCTCATTGAGGATTCCTTTAATTCAGTGTCTTGATGATTCATACAGATTTTGTATAAATGAGAATCGGCACATAGCTTATGATTTATGGATGCTCTCTTTCTAGGTCACTTTTGGCTTTGTTCTGTTAGCTTCCCTCCACTCCCACCCCAAGCCACTGGCATCGTCTCCTCCCTACATCAGATACCTTGCATGCTGATCTGTCCATGGCCTCACAATTGCTTCACCTCTAGAGATACTTGGTCTGAGCCAGCTGTTTTTCTTCTCATCTTGTTCATGCCATTTCAATCTCCTCTCCAAGCCCTTCTAGACTGTTATGTTAGGGTTCAAGCATAGGTCTTCTTGATGGAAAAGGACTTTGTTTAAAGGGTTTTTACCACTATTTTCCATTTTCTTCTGCCACAAATTAGGTGCTTAATAAATACTTTCTCCACGAGTTTTTGACCCATGATGTAGTTCAGATGTAGAACCTCTAACGTGAATCTCATTTTGAGTGTTGGGGTAGGGAGACCTGCAGGGCCAGACAGAGGGAGAATTGTCCTTCCTTCTTCAGTTCAACAATATACATATATTAATCACCTGCTTTGTACTAGGCAGAAAGATAAATGTTGGGGAAACAAAGAAAAAAACAAAACTTTCTGTCTTCAAAGAATTTATATTCTTCTGGGGAGAAATAGCTGGCCTTGGGTATTCATCCACCTCCCTTCATGCTTCTCTTCCATGCTACTTCCCATGGTGACTAATGTTAGCCACCCTCCCAGGAATCCTCTCTTAGCAAAGAGAAGTGTGCTGTGAGTCAAATAAACCATGTTTGTCAGAATTAGAACTTAAAATGAAAAATTCTGGTAGTATTACATCAGGGAGGCACCATTAGATAGACCAGCACTGCCTGGGAGCTTGAGGCTGGAGCCAGCTCTTCAAAATTAATCTTGCTTGTCCTAGCTTTTCCCAAACATCTCAACATTTGCAAATCCTCTTAAAATGTCCAGGTGTCTGGTTTAGCCCCTGGCAGAATGAACTTTCTGATTAGGAAAGTAGGGGAGGGAGGAATCATTAAGAAAATGATGTTGGAAGAGCTGCAAAAAATATATATATATATACATTTATTAAGACACTTATCTCATATCTTAGAATCAATACTGAGCACTGGTTCTAAGTCAGAAGAGTGGTAAGGGCTAGGCTATGGGATTTAAGTGACTGGCCAAGAAATGGCCAAAACCAGATTTGAACTCAGGACCTCCAGTTCTCAATCCACTGAGTCACCTAGTTGCCCCTAGCAAAAATATTTTGTTAGTTATATAGTTATAAATATTAATACATACCTGATCCATCATGTTAGCCTATCAGAGTAAGACATTCTCCAATATTCTAATATGTCAGATATCATTGATTTCATAAGTATGGGAATATCCTTCACCACTGTAGATCATGACCTTGTAGGATTTCATCTATGTTTTATATAGTTTCTGTGGATGAAGAATTCATCCTACTGGACATAGCCTGGCATTGAGCTTCTCTGAACTTAGGTAGGTTGGTCTTTGAAAAAAAAATTTTGTTAATTGACAATCTCCACCTATCATTGCAATGTAAGCTGGTTTACAAGTCCTTCCTTGCCAAATTGCGTGTCCATATAGCATCTCAAATGGAGAGATGTACAAATCTCCACTGGGTCGTGTTCTAAGATGGAACAGAACTAATGGCAGAATGTTTGTCCATTTTTGGTGTGTTTCTGCACAAAATTTTCCTGTCAATCTTTTAATGTCTTTATTTAATCTCTCCACTTGCCCTGAACTTTGGGGATGATATGGTGTGTGGTATGTTGCTTGTATTCCTAGATTTTTATAAATTTTATTTAATATTGACTGAGTAAAGTGACTTCCATGGTCTGAGTCCAATTTTTTTTCATCACTAGGTCAGTGTGGAAACTTTTTCAGCCCAAGGTTCTGCTAAGCTGGAATAGTCGTCAAGAACTCAGAGCCATCTCTATCTTATAGGAAGATACTGGAAAACAATATGGTTTTATATTTATATCCAAATGTGGGAAATACGTGATCAAGAACCACCATGGTCTTGCTTTACAATCATCAACCAAATCAGAATCAGTTCGCATTCTCTCCCTCCAAAAGAACATTTCAAACCAAGAGTTAATATAATCTGGGACAAAAAGAATTTGAATATTTAGATGGACTGTATACTAACTAAAGTCACATATTCTCTTCTGAGGGTATGTTTATGCAAGAATATTCAGTGAAAGCAAAACTAAAAGTAAGGGGTAAGTGTGATTAGGAAACAAATGTACATTTGAAGTCACAAAAAAAACTTCTAAATAAATAGAGTTTTACCAAAGCAAAATGGGCTGCTTGGAAAATGTGGGTTTTCCCTCACTTCTGGTCTTCATATAAAGACTAAATGAATGACTTGTCAAGTAATTCATAGTAGCAATTTCATCCTCAAGTATAGGTCAGAGGAGATGGCCCTTTGAAGCACATTCTGAAATTGGCCCTTCTTCCAATTCAGAGATTTCAGAGATGGTATATATATATATATGTATATATATATATATATATATACATATATATATATAAATTAGTAGTAGTTTATTAAATATGAAGCTATTTCTATAATTGGTATATGGAATTCAAAATGACATAATAACCAGGAGGCCAATGTCCGAGTTGGGGTCTGGCTTCAAGTCCTTCCTCTCAAACAAACCCACTGTAGGACTCGGGATTTAATCTCTCAGTGGGGACTCTCCCCAGGCCCCCCATTCCAACAACTTTCTAACAGGTATTGCAGGCAAGTTAGGAAATCAAATAAAACCACAGGTGTAACTCAAAACAAACTATTCATAACCTGACTCTCCAAAAAGTGGAAAAGGAAAAAATTTATGGCTGGCATTTTTGCCTAAACCAACAGGCAGCATCCTGTGACATTCTTCCTCAGGATCAGAAAATTTGGAACCCCCTGCAAAATCAACCACAGTACATTTTACACCTGATAAACCAGTCAGATAGCCCTAACTCTCCAATGATCTGTAATCTATCTTCCTCTATTCCTGAGGTTATTGACAACCCAGGCTAAACATAGTGATTATCAGAATAATAGTCCTAAATTGGAACTTGAAGAGGACTGATTAGCAATGTTACTATTCTCTTTGAGGTATATCTATATCCTAAAAGTCTTAATGCCTAACGTTCTAGACAGAAAAGGTGTTACATCTAGATTGAATCCTCTCCCCCTATATAAACTAGTTCTTGGTTTCCTATAAACAGTTATATTTACCTGAAATGTTTCTAAGACTATATTTGGCTCATATGGTTTTTGAGTAACCAAATGGAAGTCTCTATAATCAATCCACTGAACTACTGCTCCTTCAGCCTCAACTTACTCATTAAAAAGTCAGCTAATGTCAATTTACTCATTAAAAAGTCAACTTACTGATTAGAAAGTCAGCTAAAGTCAGCTTACTCATTAGAAAGTCAACTAACTCATCTATAGACCACAAGTGGTTATGGAGAATGGATTTATATAACCCCTACAACTCTCTGAACCTATTCTACAAACACTCAAGTTGTCTAGTCTCTCCACTAGGTTTAGAAGAGATTTTCATTGACTTTCCAAATTATGTATCTTGTGAACACTTAGATTATTCAGCAAAACTCTTGTCTTCTTGTTTGAATATCTTGACAATGAACTCGGGCAACATGCCATTTTTGTTTCTGTTGGTGTTCTAAAATGAAATTAGAGCTAAATGGTAAGCATCTTTTAGTGGACAGGTGTGCCAGTTGTGAGTTGATGTTTTTTTTTCTCCATGCTTAGAGACTAGTTAGACAAAACTGTAGTTCAAACATCAGCAGGTAGCATACAACATTGGCAGTATCTTTCCTGGTAGTGTTGGACATGTGTACTTGCCACACTGAATCCACTGACAGTTTTGTTCTAGTATCAGTGCTCTAACATGTTTAGCAATGTGAGATTAAAACACTTGGGCTGTGGGTCTTGATGGTGATAAAGCATCACATTCTAGACTCTAATATAAGCTAAAGTTAACATCTCCTAGAGTAATATGCTTCTATCTGGATGGATCCTGGCAGGAAGTCCACACACTGAGAAATAGTTCTCACACAACATTTTGCAATCAGGGAAGTCTTCTGGTTGGATAAGTGTGTGCTTACCTTGTAAAACAGTAAGTCACACTAAAATATAGTTATGTTTTTACTACTTCCTTCCAAAGATGTGAAATCAATGTAGACCAGCATTCAGTGCAGTGCCTCACACAGAGTAAATGTTTTAATGTTTGTTCACCTACAATGAATTGTATGAAGAGTGTAGCTTTGAATGACTCTTTTTTACCAACTCCCACTCTCCATCATTTAATATTTCTCTTTTTTCTCACATGAACACAAATATAGCATTATTAACATATTGTTGAATTTGTGCATATTCATGATCTCAAATGAGACCATGGACTTAAAAGTGCTTCACAAATTGTGGAGCATTATTTAAATGTCAGGAATAATGATTATGATAAAAATATTGACATATATTAATGTAAAGAAAAAGACTAGGAGAAATTTTAAGTCATATAAAGTCAATGGATCTTCAGTTACACCCAGTTTGGTCTGAGACCCTGAGCAACAGCATCAACACACTTTTTACAGGCAAAAAGAGAAATATAGCTGTTATTACATCAAAACAATAGAACAGGAATGAGACAAAATTAGCTGAGGACTTAAGGAAAAATGCAGTCCCAGTTTCTTTAGCCAACTTTGCAACTGATTTCACTAAAGAAACAGATTTCCAAAGGGCAGAAAAGTAGTATTGCTAGCAAGCTGGAGTTTTGACAAATAATCACATATTAATAATTATACTTGTCAATCAACAATAATACTCAATCAATAATTAAATTTGTTAGTACTTTAAAGAGGAGGCATTTATTTGTTTCATATCAACCTTTAGTCAGAAATTTTTTTAATTTGTGTTATAATGGACCTCTGACCTTGATGGTTCAATCTACAAATGAAAAAACTCTTACCTTAATATATCTGACAGATAGTTAGACAAACATTTGTTGTCTATCCTTAAAGACCTCCAATTTGGAGAGACTAACACATATTGAGATAGGACACTCCATTTTTGGACACGTCTTTAGGAAGTTTCCTCTACCTCCTTTCATCGAGGAAATATGCCTTTCCTTGCAATTTCCATTCACTGATATTGGTCCAGTTCCCTGTAGTTAATCAGAATAGTATAATCACCCTTCACTTTCTAGGACTTAAAGAGTCCCAAAGATAAGTTCTGATGAATTTTAGTTTTTTTAATGTTCTAAACAAATACAAACTATATTTTCTGATAACTGCTGCTAAGAAGCATCTAATGAAATCTGATTGAGTGTTCTTTATTTGTTTAAGAATCAGAAGAAAGTTTATAAGTAGAATAAAACAATAAATAAAAATGATGGATACCTTAAAGGTAGAAAGCTTTGGATCTTCTGGTACTAAATCAAGTCTTCTCAAGATGAAATACTCCTGTGCAGTTCAAATGATCTTCTCATGGCATGGACTCAATGTTTTTTTTTCTTTTTTTGTTGTTTCATCAAAAAACTTATGTTCTTTTTTTCTTGTTAACACCTGGTTTATTCTTTGATTTAATTGATTAACTTAATTCAGTGCCCAGGTAAGCTTTACTCATACATAAAGGAGGAAACTAAGTCCGGGAAAAAGAAGGTTTTCTTTTTACCCACAAAGGACACATAGTGGCACTCAAGCCAAGAGTTAAGGTCTTTTGGTTCTCATTCAGTACTCTGCATAATATGCAATTAGGTTAGGCCATCCAGCAGAAATCTTTCCTGGGCCAGGAAAACATGGATAGTTAGATGTTGATGATGCTGATGATGTTGTTCATGATGATGTTGATGTTGTTGATGATATTGATCATGTTGATGCTGATGCTAATGATGATGTTGATGATATTGATGATGTTGATGTTGATGATATTGATGCTGATGTTGATGTTGATGGTTATGATGATGTGAATGATGATGCTGATGATGTTGTATGATGATGATGATTTTGATGTTGATGATTGAATTTGGAATTGGAGGTTTTCCTTCCATTTGAACCTTTCTGAGCCTTCCCATTATAATGATTAAAATTTTCGTGGAGTCTGTCTCCAACCTCTTTCACCCTTCATTTGTATTGGTCTTTCCCCCCACTCCCCCAAGCACTTCTTCATGAAATTATAAAATTAGCTTATTTAATTTATTTTTCCATTTCTCTTAATATTATCATGTGTTTTTACCCATAGTTTAGATAGATAGATAGATAGATAGATAGATAGATAGATAGATAGATAGATAGATATTTCATCCTATAGTTTGTCACTGTTTCCTCTAAGTATACTCCTAGCTACCCCAATGATAACAATTTTTAAGAGTTATCAATATTATCTTTTCTTATAGGAATACAAATCATTTGAACTTATTGGGTCCCTTAAAAAAGATTTTTGTTTGTTTTTTCCCTTTCTTAATTACTGTTAGTTTTATGGTTAGACTGAATATTTAATTGGTCGCTAGGGATTTAATTTCTAGATCCCCAAAATGAATTACTAAAGTAAAATGGAATTTATTGTAGTTTATTTTTACAATAGAGGAGAGAGAGAGAAAAAAGGAGAGAGAGAAAGAGAGAGACAGAGACAGAGACAGACAGACAGAGAGAGAGAGAGAGAGAGAGAGAGAGAGAGAGAGAGATTCATCTGAGCCAGGTAGAAATTCTAAGGCCCCAGTCAGGGTAAAGGAGTCTCAGGACAATGGGCTTTTACTGAAGGCTCATGCAGCCAGAAAGGGCAAAGAAGGAAGTCAGCCTTTATACTCACTACATTGTCAGTTCAATCAGCAGATTCTTTTATCAGCCTCAACTCCAGCAGGCTCTTCTCCAAGTGTGTCTCTTTCAAAACTCCAAGTGTCTCTTCACTCCAAGTGACTCTCTTCACTCCAAGTGACTCTCGTCAAGTGTCTCCCTTCAAGTCTGTCTGTGTGTGTCTCTGTTTCCACTTTTAAAGACCTTTTTCTCTTGTGTCACTTCCCCTAAATTTTATGTCTAACAATCACAGCTGACACTCCACTCCAGGATTGTCCACTCATTCACATGTGGGTCACAGACCTCCCAATCAGTGTATGGAATGGGTGTTCACAACTTTTTGTGGTTAAAATCCAAAATGGGTAGTTCTCCATACTCAACTTTAAGTACTGTGTTTACACTTTGGGGATTAAAATCTAAAAATAGACAGGGGATTACAATTTAATCTTCACAGTCAAGGAAGAGCTACGTACCTTCATCGTTACAATCAGGAGAGAGCCAAATCCAATACTCACATTACCTTTTGGTAATTATCTTGAGTTCTGTGTTTGGCATCAAATTTTCTATTAAGTTAGGTCTTTTCTTTAGGAATACTTGGAAGTCTTCTATTATATTAAATGACCATACTTTTCCCTTCAAGAATATAGTCAATTTTGCTGGGTAGTTGATTCTTAGTTGTTGGCCAAATTCCCTTGCTTTCTGGAATATTATATTCCATGTGTTCTGGTCCTCCAGTGTGGATGCAACCAGATCCTATGTTATCCTAACTGTGGTTCCACGATATATGAATGGTTTATTCTTAGCAGCTTGTAGTATCTTTTCCTTGGTCTGGTAGTTGTTTTTTTTTTAATTTGGTTATAACATTCCTGGGCATTGTCAGTTGGGGATTAAATGCAGGAGGCGATCTGTGGATTCTTTTAATCTCCCTCTTGTTCAAGAATGTTGGGGCAGTTTTCTTGAATAATTTCCTTTGGAATGATGTCCAGGCTTTTTCTTTTGTCATGATTTTCTGGTAGTCCAATAATTTTTAAATTTTCTCTTCTGGATCTATTTTTCAGGTCTATAGTTTCATTAATGAGGTTTTTCATATTTTCCTCAATTTTTTCATGCTTTTGATTTTGTTTCATAGACTCTTGCTGCTTTGTGAAGTCATTTGCTTCTAGTTGTTGGATTCTAATTTTTAAAGATTGAATTTTATCCCTGGCTTTTTGGTCATCTTTCTCCTTCTGTTCTGCTTTTCTTTGTAGGTCAACTTTCACTTTTTTTGCCTCATTTTCAAGAGGGTCAATTCTGGCTTTCAAGACACTCTTTTTTTGTTTTAGTTCATGTGCCCCCGTTGCCAGATGACTTATTTTGCTTTTTATGTTCTTTCCCCAATTGTCTTCAGGCTCTCTTAATTTTTTTGAACTGTGTTTTGAGTTCTTCCAAAGCCTGAGTCCAATTTAGTGGAGTTTCTGCATTTTTGCTTGGTGTTCCTTGGTCCTCCTCTGTTCCATTTGCTTTTTGTTCATTACCTGGATAGAAGCTGTCAACTATAATTTCTTTTTTCTTTTTCTGTTGTTTACTCATATTTTTCCTTCCCCCCCCCCCCATTGGTTGTAATCTTGCTCTTCTGATTATTTGCTGAATCTGTGAATTTGAGCTATTCTGTCCTGAAGGGACTTCTTCTCTGCCCTGATGATTGACTAGATTAGGCTGCAGAAGTATTAATGAGTCCTGAGGTCAGATCTTCCCCAGCTGGCAACAGAAGCTGAAGGTGAAGGTGAAGATGTGGAAACTGAAGAGAGCTGTGCATCCTGCCGTTATCAAGATATTCTCCATTTAATATTTCTATAAATTCCCCCCAGGCAACTAGTCTCTCCACTAGGTTTAGAATAGATTTCTTTTGACTTTCCAAATTATATATCTTATGAACACTAAGATTACTCAGCAAAACTCAGCTCAATGGAGAATGCTGGTCATGGAGGAAGAAAGATTTATCTTCCCTAGTGTAAATCTGGCCTCAAACACTTATTAGTTATGTGATCCTTGGGAAAGAACTTCACCCTGTTTGCCTTAGTTTCCTCATAAGTAAAATGAGCTGGAGAAGGAAATATCTAACCATTCCAGTATCTCAGTCAAGAAAACACTCAAATGGGATCATAAAGAGTCAGACACAACTGAAAAATGACTGAAAGATAACAATACAACTCCCATGTTATCTAACTGCCTGCCTTGACTACAGATGGCTTCCAATAGGTAGTTGTTTAATTATTCAGTCCAATCCATTTATATCAATTATTAAATTATATATGTTTGAATTCAAACCAATATGCATCTGTTTCATATTTCATATTTTAGTTAAGTCAGAAATATACTTTATGAACAACACTGAAACAGAGTCTTCCATTAGATAACAAATGATAACTCTTCACAGAATAAATATAAACTGATATCATAACCAGAATATGCTTAGACTCAAAGCTAAGTATTACTAAAGGGTCTGTATGTTGGCCCTACATCATGGTATAAGAGAATGAATTCAGGATTTGGAGCAATGAAGACCTGGATTCAAATCCTACCTCAAGCACTTAGTTCCTATCAGAAAATGGGTATTAAACAATTTCTTTCCATCTGTATTTACATATGCAAAATAAGGATAAAAATAGCACCTGCATTGCAGGGTTTTTAGAATGATAAAAATGAGATAATACATGTAAAACACTTTATAAATTGTTGTGATACATGTAAGGAAATTCCAGGTAAGGAAATTTCCTCTAGCAAAGACCTGGTTAGCAATTTTTCAGCTTAGAAATTTGCCTAGAGTCATAAAAGACCAAGTGACTTACCCACTATTAGGCAGTTGATATCTGTCAGAAGAGGAGTTTGGATTTAGATCTTCATGACTTATAGGCTTGTATATTATTCACTACTTCATTCTGCTTTTTCTTAAATGTAAGTACACATTCCTTCCCTCTGGGTGATATTCTCACCACTTCCATCACTAGCATATGCAAATTTCCGATCTGGTCCCAAAGGGATAGCTCCTAACTCCAGGTTCAAGGGCAATCTTGAATTTTAATGTATGTCTATATTCTAAAACTATAATTCATAAGTCTCCACCACTGTACTTTGATTATCTGTCAGTAAACTCAATTCATTTCAAACAAAGGCATTTGCTAACAGAGTATAGAAAAAATTAGCTAAACAATATTTCCTGCATAAATCTAAGAAAAAACATCATGGAAGACTGGGAACCAACTTAAATTATGTCAAGGGTGGGGAATGTCCATAAGGAATATACACCATCAATGTCACTCATACCTCTAGGAATGAACCTGATTATCTTTTCATCTCATGGTGCCCTAATGCTGTTGCTCCCCACTATAAAGAGTGCTTCTGCTGTCAGGTCACTTAGTTGAGCTCCCCAGACTTATCTTTCCTTGGATCCATATTTGACTTTCATCTCTATTGCCAGGAAGTATACTTCTCCAACTGCAGAGAAGGATGTGATGTATACTAACAAGTTCATTTTTCACTGCAAGACACCAAGACCCATGGAAGGGGAAGAGAGATTAAACCCCTCAACTCCTGATCCCTCAGAGAGGCACAGGATTTACCCTGTACAAAACAACTTGTTCCCTCAAATCTTTGTGTCTGTCTATCTATCTGTTTATATATCTCTATATCTACCTATATATCTATGTATCTATCCATCCATTTATCTACTGACCTATCTATCAGTGTATCCATCCATGTATCTGTCTATCAATCTATCTATCTATATTTATCTATCCATCCTCCTGCCTATCTATCCATGCATCCATCCAGGTATTTGTCTATATATTTATCTATCTATCTATTATGAAGATTGGATTTGGCTCACCCCTGATTGTAACAATGAAGATACTTAGCTCTTCCTTGATTGTGAAGATTAAATTGTAACCCCCTGTGTATTTTTAGATTTTAATCCCCAAAGTGTAAACACAGTACTTAAAGTTGAGTATGGAGATCTACCCATTTTGGATTTTAACCACAAAAAGGTGTGAACACCCATTTCATACACTGAGTGAGAGGTCTATGACCCACATGTGAAAGAGTAGACAATCCTGGAGTGGAGTGTCAGCTGTGATTGTTAGACGTAAAACTTAGGGGAAGCGACACAAGAGAAAAAGGTCTTTAAAAGTGGAAACAGAGACACACAGAAGTCAGACACTTGGACTTGGAATGAAGACAAACTTGAAGGGAGTCACTTGGAATGAAGTCACTTGGAGTTGAGGCTGATAAGAGAATTTGTTTTTTGAATTGACAATGTGGTGAGTATAAAGGCTGACTTGCTTCCTTGCCCTTTCTGGAGGCATGAGCCTCCGGGAAAGCTCTCTGTCTCTGTCTTTCTCTGTCTCTGTCTTTCTCTCTCTCTCTCTCTCTCTCTCTCTCTCTCTCTCTCTCTCCTTTTCTTCTTCCTTAATATCTTTCCCTCTATTGAAAAATAAAGTACCATAAATTCCATTTGACTTTAGTAATTCAATTTTGGGATTTATAAATTAAATCCCTGTTGACCAATTAAATATTCAGTCCAACCATAAATTTAACAATATCTATCTATCTATCTGATCTATCTATCTATCTATCTATCTATCTATCTATCTCTGCCTGACTTTATCTCGGTCCCCTTACTTCTAGTCTGAAAGAAAGATGTAGGAGTTCCTCACTTTCAAACTCATGAGGTTCCCTCCCACACTAGAAATATCTATATTGCAATTGTTCGATCACTTATGTATAGAGGGGGGAAATGCAGAAAATTTTATATAAAATATGATCAAACATCATTTAATAGCATAGAGAAAGCATAAGGTAATGGGGAGCCATGCTTATATATTTTACATTTATAGAAATGTTCATATATAAACATTGTAAATCAAGTCATATTGTGGAACCCTAACATCATCCCTTGGGCTTCCCAAGACAAACATACACAATAGACTTTCTTAGGAGGCATGGGGAGAGGGAAAAGCCTCTCCACTGAACACACATACCTTCACATGCATGAACTTATATAGATGTGCAGGGTCACATACATACACACAATTACAAGAATCAATCATTATGAAGATTGGGAGAGACAGAATGAGAGGTGCAGTTGTCCTTCCCTTTAAAGTCAACTAAGTACTGATATAACCTATATCAGATCTTTTACTACCTCTGGTCAGAGGTGGGGGGGGGGAGAAAAGGGGGAGGGAGAAAATATAAATCCTAAAATGTCAGAAAATAATTGCCAAAATCATTTCTACATGTCTCTGAAAAAAATTTTTTTTTAATAAAGTCAACTGAGCAGTCACCTTCTTCCTAGTTCTGTGAAAAGCACTCTTTTGTTTCATGTCTATGCTGTTATCACCATCACAAGAACCAAGTGATCACTGTTATCTCAAAGCTCCAGGTTCTTGGGCTAGGGCAAATGTAGCCACTATAAGTAGCCAGAGGAACTGAGCATATCTCTATGCATGCTTCATGGGGCATGGGTTGGCTATGTTGGGGAAGGGGTAGTTTGTGCTTAAGTTGTCCATTAGATACAGACAGAGAGAGAGAGAGAGAGAGAGAGAGAGAGAGAGAGAGAGAGAGAGAGAGAGAGAGTTCTTTATTTTCTCATGCCCTTTGCTATTAAATGATATACAACCATATTTCATGTAAATATTTCATATGTTTGTGAAATATTTATTTACAATATATCTAAGGCTGACCAATTAGGTAGTATACTGGTTTCAGAGTCAAAAAGTCCTAGTTTAAGGTCAGTCTTTGATCCATACCAGCAGGCCACTGATCTATGTGTCCAAGGCAACAATCTAAGATTATATATGTATGTGTGTATGGTCATTATGTATTATGAATTGGGAGGAGTTTGACAGGATCTTCCCCTGACTGATGGAGTCACTAGACTAATCCCCACACTCTTCCAAAATAGTTTATGTATTTAGTATTCTATATTTATGGAAATGTTCATATATAAACATTCTATAATAACCATCCTACAGAATGTCTTATAAAAATATAAATTTATTCCCATTCCCAATCCATTTTCCTTAACTCAATAGACAAAAAAAAAACAGAAATACAAATCCCAATTTGGAAAAAATGTCCAAAACCCATAGGACAGCACAGCAGAAAAGGGTCTTCAACTTTTTTAAATTGGCAGATGCCTCAATGTCATGTGCTCCCTGACTGAGCCAAACTGTAGCCAGTACATTTAAAACATGGCGGCCAGAGTGTCAGCTGGCTTCTGCTGTACTCTTATAGATTAGAAGGAAGTGTTATCATCAAGGTAGCTTCAGCCTCCGGATCTGGAGACCTTTATTTGAACTCTGGGCTGTGGCATAATTGACGGAGAGAATTAGAGGGGTATTAAGACCTGGGACTGAACTTTTTCAATAGTCTCGGCTCATCTGACATAGCTCATGATATTAGATGCTGCCATGACGATATTAAGAGACGCCGCACTGACAGAGATTAACAGAGTATGCAATTATATTTAAATGCTGTAATTGGAACATGCTGTTAAGTGCCTACTGTCAGGCCTGGATTTCCCCTTATGGCAAGCAAACAATTTCTTCCTTAGCTCTGTAAATTTAACACCATCCTTACCAAGCCAAAGGTCTTTGTGTCTTCTAAAGATGGAGCCTGCTAACAGGTACTCGGGAGCTCCGGCATGCATGGGCACTGAGAGTGGAGCTATGATTTTGTTGTGATAGGGAACTCCCAGGTGAAAAACTCCTTCTAAAGTCTTAGAGAACTACCTGAAGTGGCAAAAGGCTAAATAATTTGCCCAGAATCATACAATAGTAATAGCTAGTATTTTATAGTGTTTTACCATTTGCAAAGTACTTTATAAATTGATCTCATTTTATTCTCACAACACTAGAAGGTAGGTGCTAGTACTACCCATATCTTACAGTTGTTGCCCAGGATCACATAGCTAAAAAGTGTTTGAAGCTAGATTTGAACTCAAGTTTTCCCTTCTCCAGATTCAACACATTACTATCTCAGTCACATTTCTATCAGAATCAGAATTTGAACTCAGATTTTATTGACTTCAAGACTACCTCTCTATTATCTCTGTCATCTTGCCAGAGAATCTTAGAGCCAGAAGCCATCAAGTCCAACAGTCACACAAAAGGACACAACAAGTGTTTGTCCAGACTCTGCTTAAAGTCCTCCAATATGGGGGAAGCCACTCGCTTGTAAGACAGTTTATTCTAATCTGGAACAACTTGAATTACTAAGGAGAATTTCCTGGCATCATTGGACCTAAATCTGCCTCTCAGCAATTTCCATCCATTGTTCTTGATACCATCTATTGAGGTCAAAGAAATCAAGTCTAACTCTTCCTTCATGTGACAGTCCTTCAAACACTCGGGTGTGGCTATCATGGATTCACAACATCTCAGCATCCTAGGAGACCTCCAAGGACATTTCATCCAACTAATACCAGGACAATCCAAATAATACAATAAGGATATATTAAGTGCCTTCTGCAGCCCACGACTTCCCAGGATAACATCCCTAGCAAGTGATCACCAAGCTTTTGACTGAAGACTTACAATGAGAGAGAAATGCAAGGCAAGAAGTCGGCTGTCTTGAATTATTCTCAGTTCCTAGAAAGTTGGTGATGGTTGAATGTTTTTGTTTTAATTTTTTCTCCCAATGCTTTGTCACTTCTCCTTCTGCCATGCAGCATGAAGAACACTTCCAACTCTTCTTCCTCACAGTAGACCCGCAAACACTCCAAAAGAGCTTTTATATTCACTTTCCTCTCTTTCCAGGCTTCTCCAAGTTAAAACTGTCAATATTTCAACCAATTTTGCTATGGAAGACGATCAAGGCCCTTCACTAGCTTGGCTGCTGCCGTAGTCTGTATCATAAGACCTTAGGATCAGAGATTTAGAATTGAAATCAATCTCAAAGGCTACCTAATCTAACACTTTATATATATTTACATATATATTAACAGATGATAAAACTGAGGCAGATAGCTGTTAAATGACTTGCTCAACATTAAACAAACGAATATTTGGTGTAAGTCTATTCTATGACTATCCTACCTCAAATTTCTGCCTTTAGAGTGGGGCAAATGTCCCTATTTTACCAAAGCTGGAAGTACAGTGGCCACTTCCAGGTCCAAGACTACTCATTTTTGTTGTTGTTCAATCATTTTAATCAAATCTGATTCTTCATGACCACATTTGGGGTTTTCTTGGAAAAGATACTGGAGGGAGCAGTTGAATGGCTCAGCAGAGCCAGGCCTACAGACAGGGGGTCCTAGGTTCAAATGTGACCTCAGATACTGCCCAACTGTATGACTCTGGGCAAGTTACTTAATCCCCATTGCCTAACCCTTACCATTCTTCTGCCTTGGAACCAATATGTAATATTGATTCTAAGTAGGAAGGTAAAGTTTAAAAAAAAAAAGACAAGAAAAGATACTGGAGAGGACAAGTAGGTGACTCAGTGGATTAAGAGTCAAGCCTAGAGACAGGAGGCCCTGGGTTCAAATCTGACCTTAGATACTTCCTAGCAGTCACTTAACCCCCATTGCCTAGCCCTTACTGCTTTTCTGACTTAGAACCAATACACAGTATTGATTCTAAGACAGAAAGTAAGGAAAGAAAGAAAGAAAGAAAGAAAGAAAGAAAGAAAGAAAGAAAGAAAGAAAGAAAGAAAGAAAGAAAGAAAGAAAGAAAGAAAGAAAGAAAGAAAGAAAGAAAGAAAGAAAGAAAGAAGAAAGAAAGAAAGAAAGAAAGAAAGAAAGAAAGAAAGAAAGAAAGAAAGAGAGAAGAAAGAGAGAGAGAAGAGAGAAAGAGAGAAAGAGAGAAAGAGAGAAAGAGAGAAAGAGAGAGAGAAAGAGAGAAAGAAAGGAAGAGAGAAAGAAAGAAAGAGAGAAAGAGAGAAAGAGAGAGAGAAAGAGAGAAAGAGAGAAAGAGAGAAAGGAAGAGAGAAAGGGAGAAAGAAAGGGAGAAAGAAAGGAGAGAAAGAAGAGAAAGAGAGAGAAAGAGAGAAAGAGAGAAAGACAGAGAAAGAGAGAAAGAGAGAAAGAGAGAAAGAGAGAAAGAGAGAAAGAAAGAAAGAAAGAAAGAAAGAAAGAAAGAAAGAAAGAAAGAAAGAAAGAAAGAAAGAAAGAAAGAAAGAAAAGAAAAGAAAAGAAAAGAAAAGAAAAGAAAAGAAAAGAAAAGAAAAGAAAAGAAAAGAAAAGAAAAGAAAAGAAAAGAAAAGAAAGAAAAGAAAACCAGGAAGGAAACCAGAAAGGAAGGAAGAAAGAACATTGGAGTAGTTTGTTATTTCTTTCTTCAGCTCATTTTATAGATGAGAAAACTGAGGAAAACAGAACTAAGTGGTGTTCTCAGGGTCACCTAGCTAGTAACTTTTTGAGACTAGATTTGAATTCAGGAAGATTATTCTTCCTGACTTTAGACCCAGTGCTTTGTCCACTGCACCACCTGCTCCATCTTCAGCCTGGGCCAGGTTGCACCTCCTTAGGCATCCTGGTGGTCTCTTACTCCCAAGAGCTTACCATATTGATCCCAGGCTTAGCTCAGACACCTGATCAATATTAGCCTGTGGCAGCTCAGATCTCTGGGACTCCAATAATCCACCATCCTCAGGCTCCCTAATAATAGGAATCCCAGGTGAGCAATGCCTGGGATTCGTAAAGCTTGGCATATACTGTGCTTAGTAAATACTTTCTTGTTCATTCTTATTACAGTCAAAGATTGAATTCAATGATTTTTGGCTGCCACCTCAGTATTATTTCCTACTGAGTTTTGTTCTAAACCCTTAAAGCTTTTGTAAACAAAGTGTCACCAAGCAAAGCCTTTCCCATAATATATTTATAATATTATCTTTTGGAACTCCAGCATGAGATTTTACATTTGATAGGATTTGAGAATCTCTTGCTACCAATTCAATCTGATTCTCCAGTCTCTAGTCCAAAGAGTAGTTGAGAATCTTTGGACTAGATTATCATAATTTCTTTTTAATATAACCCCCCTCCACTGGCAAAATTGTCCTTTATTATTCCCTTAGTTTTTTGTTCAGTTGTTTTAGTCATGTCTGACTCTTCATGACTCCATTTGAGGCTTTCCTGGCAGAGAAACTGGAGTGGTTTGCAATTTCCTTCTTTAGTTCATTTTACAGATAAGGAAACTGAGGCAAACAGGATGAAGTGACTTTTCCTGGGTCACACAGCCAGTCTAAGATCACACTTGAATCCAAGAAGACTCATCTTCCTGACTCCAAGCCCATGGCTCTATCTACTATGGCAAAATTTAACATACTTCATCTTTTCAACTCGGTAAGCATCTCAGCATTCCTTATTCTCTAAAGTTGGCTCTACCTATGCCAATTCTATTCCCTCTTCTTCCATCTGTGGCATTCATTCTTTGTCCCTTCCTTGGATCCACTCAGCAGTCGAGCCTTTTCTCAGCCCACCCTGTGGCTCACACATCAGAAACAGATGGACCTTCTGAAGCAGTTTTAAGAACTGCTATGGAACATTAGGAGGGAGGAGGAATGAAAAAAACAGGTTAAATAGATGCCAGCTTATCGGGGTTGGCTGTGATTTCTTATTGAAATGCCCACGAAGTTTTCTAACACAGTTCTTTCTTCCTTACCATCCCTCCTACCTCATATACAGGACCTACCTTCCTGTCCATCATAATCCAAGGTCACTCTTAATTAAGGTCATGCTCAAGAGTTACCTCCCTCTCTCATGAAACCCTTCCTGATCCTTTGACTGAAGGAAATCTCTTCTTCCCCCCTCCTTAAACTTCTGGAATAGAGAGGAGTATCTATTCAGTTGGGTGAAGAGGGGTGATGGATTGAGTCAAGTCATTCTAGACCTGAATCATGCATGAAAAAGTTATTAGCTGTGTGGCCACGAGCACCATATTTAACCTTTATGAGCCTCAGTTTTATCATCTGTAAAATAGGGATTATAACATATCATACAGAGTTGTTGTGGGAATGAAATAAAATGATAGATGTGAAATGCTTTTCAATTCTTGATGCACAATATTAATGTCAGCTCTTTTTATCAAAGACAGAGACTCAACCTGTGATTTCATTGTCATAGGAAATTTGTAGATGAGAAATCTTCTCCCCATACAGGGTGGCACCTTCTCTGCCTGCCACTGATATTCCTAGAGAGTTTTCTAGAATGGAGATGCCACAGACATGCCCAACCAGTAACACTCTTTTGTAACACTGGAACTAGAATAAAATATAATTGGGAAATAATGAACAGAATCAATTAAAAACCAAGAGGACCCAAGTAATATTGTGTAGTTTTTTCTAAGACAATGGTAGTGTGAGGAAATTTTTTGTATGATTTAGCAGCCCCCATTTCTATTTGAGTTTGACCCCTTGGGCCCAGAGCAGAGAGAAGTTGAATAGTTTTTCCAGATCACAGTTTGAATGGATCAGGGGTAGGATTTGAACCCAGGTCTTCCTACTGCCAAGGCCAGTTCTCTATTATATAATACTGCCTCTTAGGCACTATATAAACATCCAGTTATTGTTATATGAATGAATGAATGAATGAATGAATGAATGAATGAATGAATGAATGACAGTGAAAATGAGTGAACCTACAATTTCATTGATATAGGGAAGTCCCAGATGAGAAAGTTCCCTCTATCAGTACAGACCAGAATATTCTCCACCACTTGGAGCTATGGAGATTCACGTGGATCATTAAAGGGTTAAGTGACTTGCTCAGGGTCACAGAGCCAAGATGTGTCAGTTAGGGGACCTGAACAAGGTTATCCTGGCTCTGAGACCAGTTCTCTGTTCATTTATACCACAGTGCCTTTTAGGGTCTAGGGACACAAAATTTTAAAAATGAAACAATCTCTGCCAGACACGTAAATAAATACAAAGTATATGCACTAGCTATGTGACCCTGGGCAAGTCACTCAATCCTGTTTGCCTCAGTTTCCTTATTTGTAAAACAAGCTGGAGAAGGAAATGGCAAATCACTCTAATATCTTTGCCAATGAAATCCCAAATAGGAAAATGGAAAGTTGGACATGACTTTAATTACTCAACAACAGCAAAATATATGATCTCATATAAAAAAATAATTCACAGAACAAGAGAACACCAACCATTGGTGGTAATTAGGAAAGGCTTCAAGAAGGCCATAGGAATTAAGCTTTTCTCTGAAGGAAAAAATAACTTCTAGAAGGCAGGGGTGAAGGACAACATTCTGGCCATAGTTATCCACCAGTCAAGTCAACAGCCATGAATTAAGTGCCTACCATATGCTAAGCACTAAAATGGCTAGCATTGATGTGCTGCATTAAGGTACATAAATGGTTTTACAACTATTATCTCAACTGATACTCACAAAAGCCTTGAGTGGTTGGTACTGCTGTTATCCCTAAAGATGACAGAGGTTAAGTAACTTGCCCAAGATCATGTAACTAAGTGGGGTTGGATTTGAACTCAAGTCTTCCTGCCATCAAGGTCAGCAATCTAGCCTCTGTGCCATAGAGCTGCCCCCTACACAAAGACATGGAAACTGGTTATGGAACCCCATAACCAGTAAGGGGAAGGCCATGTGACAAGAGCACAGTGTGATTAAGAGGGACCAATGAGGAAAATACTGGGAGGGTTGGGGGACACATATTATGGAGGGATGTAATTGACAGCCCTGCAGGCAGATTATGCATCTCATATCCAAGAACTCATCTCCCATAGCAATGGTCTGAAAAGCTTGATGGGTCTTTTTTGAATGAATGAGCCAAAGAAAGAATGATGGAATCCATAAAGCCAGTGTAATACTGGATGGATTCAAAGCCTTTCTGACTATCATAAAGTTGTTATACATTAATTAGGCAGCAGTGGACAAGCACTTTCCTAGATTTACTGAAAGTAACACACAAATCGAGCTGTAATGTAATTAATTCAAAATTACACAAGCAATCAAGGTGTGCTCACTTTTCTATCAATCAAGGCATAATTACTTCACTGTGAGAAGGCTCCAAGGGGATTTGGTTAGCATTTAATGGGACTTCCAGTCAATAGCGCTGCTCAGAAATTGCCAGGTTATTTAAAAAAAATAAAAACTAGATAAGTGACACTGAACTAAACCTCTGGAGGCACAGTGATAGCTGGTCATGAATTCTTGGGGCAAGATTGCCTTCCAACGGAGAGGTCCCAGAACGGGGAAGTAGGTCGAATCCTTCTTTCCAAAATCTTAAGGGAAAAAGAAAGAATCACAGAATGGGAGAGTTTCAGAGTTACAAAGTTGGAAGATACCTCTAGTCCCCATTCTGCCAAAAATCATTTCAATGTAATATGTAGCCACTTGGTCTTTGTCTGAAGACCTCCAAAGAAGAGGGAGCAGCAACTATCTTCCAGAAGCATCCCATTCTGCTTTTGGACAGCTCCTAATTATTAGGAAATTTTTCCTGGCATCAAGCCTTAGTGTCACTCTTTTAAATGTCTGCCCATTGCTCCCTGTGTTGCCCTTTGGAGTCAAATAAATGCACCCCAAATCCATTTTCCACATGACAGCTTTTCAAATACTTGAAAGCAGGTATCATTTCTAACACGCACACACAAACACATACATACACACCCAAAACTACTCATTAAGGATCTTTTTCCTGGGCAAAATAATCCCAGTTATTTCAACAAATCCTCATGACATGGACTCAAGATTCTTTCACATTCTAGTTGGCAAGTCTTTCCTACCAGCCACGACCCCCTCTCCTGGGAGTTCCAATTTTATCCAGGAGGTAAGAGAGTTCTTGCAATATATTGGACAAGGAGTATTGACATAGTCATGCAGGTACTCTAGGAAATCAATTTGGCAACTGAGAAAAGGAAATATTGGAATGGGAAGAGAGTTGAGGGAGGCCAATTAGAAGATTATTGACAGGCCTAGAGACTAGGAGGTCCAGGGTTCAAATCTGGCCTCAGACACTTCCTAGTTGTGTGATCCTTGGTAAGTCACACAACTTGGTACAGTATTGATTCTAAGATGGAAGTTAAGGGTTTAAAAATGATTATTGTAATAATCCAGCTGATGAATGACAAGTGCCTTAACTAGAGTTGCAGTTGTATTCGTGGATAGAAAGAAATGTAATCACCACATTTTCTCTTCAGGAAAAAATATCCAGGAGTCAAGGATCCTAGTAGGTTAGTGTAGTAATAAGTAAACAAAACCAGGCAGGAATAAGCGCAAATGCAAACCAAAGAGCAGTGATAGAGAGGTAGAGAGATGCCCCAAAACTACAATAGAGTAGTTTGGTAGTGGAGGGGTGGCACACACTGACAGAGCTTCTGTAAGGGCAGACACAGAGTTTAATTTTCCCTATTCCATCCTTCACTGCATCTTTATCAACCCTAGAGTAAAAAAATCAATTTATTCCCAAACCGTGAACCATGAATATAACACATAAATAAATGGGCACCTCAGAATGACTCCCTCAGTCAATAACCAGGGACAATCAGTAGGTCACTCCAACGTCATCTGAATCGCTTTCACTAGATCCCTCATTCCCTCTTTTAGATAACAGCTATTGCCATAGAGAGCAGAGTATGTCTGGATAGCACTTTCCTACCTCCCAAAAGAAAGGGACAGGGCTGAATCTCCCAGGCAATGCCTGCTTCTTCAAGATGCCAGCCTTAGTTTTTGACCTTCTTTTCTGGGAAGATCTTGATTTATTTCCCCCGCCCTCTTCACTGGGGAATGAACATTTTGCTTTACCTCCAGTCCCTACATTCCAAGGGACCCAATCTGCTGCAGATTAAGAGATAAACCCAGAGTTTGGACTCCAGGAAGTGATCCTCAAATTAACATGGCCATCCTGTT